>NW_016809462.1:2570370-2632820 GCF_001698545.2 Rhinopithecus bieti
CGGCACTCCCTAGTGAGATGACCCCAGTACCTCAGTTGAAAATGCAGAAATCACCGGTCTTCTGTGTTGCTCACGCTGGGAGTTGGAGACTGGAGCTGTTCCTATTCGGCCATCTTGCTCCGCCCCCCACTTAGTTGCAGTACAATGTTATTAAGGAATTAGTACAGTGTTTTCATGCAATCTGATAAGCTGATTCTAAAACTCATATAAGAAATAGAAAATTGCAAAATAACTTTGTAAAATTGTAGAACAAGACAGTGGGCTTAGGAAAAGTCAAATCTGAGAATTTCCTATAACAGTGACTTTTTGAGATGTTAGAGAAAGAATAAACAAATCAAGGAATCAATTTGAGATCATTGGCTATTTATAAAATAACAAATGTAAACCTGTAATGTACTAGTCACCAAAATAAATTAAATTCCTGACACATTTAAGAAAAAAACTGAAAAAGTACTTTAAATATTAGCAGAAAATACAGAAAAAGAAGTTTATGGCATATCAATAGCAAATGTCATCTTAAATACAATATTAAATGCAAAGCAAAAGAAAAAGGTAGATCACATTGATAAATTGTAAACTTCTGATCCCAAAAGGAACAGCATCTAAAATGTTAAGAAACACAACACTGACAGGAAAATATTTCAAATATTTAGAAGATGTCAAAAATATGTCTGAATAAAAATGAAGTAAAAAAACCAGACAGTTTATTGAAAGGACATTCTAATTGTTAGTAATATATGAAAACATGTTTAATTTTGTTGACAATCAAGAAAACAATACAAAATGCCATTATTTACCAATAAATATAAGAACAAAAAAGGAAGTTCAGATATATCAAAAGTAGGTCTCATTTGATATAATTGTTGGAGCATAAATAGTTATAGGCATGCCAGAGGGCTATTTAATGATGATTATTAAAGTTTCACATATTTGCATGTCTTTCCTTACATATATATTCAAGGCAACTTTCTCAAAAGTGACAGTGACAGCAAAGCCTGAAATAATTAAAATATTGAAACAAATATAAAACTAATTGATAAACAATTATTTGAATAAACCACATAGACACACATTCTATGGAAGAAATACAATGAAATAGTTAAAAATATTAGAATTTATATACGCATATTTATAAAACTATTCTCAGTATATTCCAGAAATGAAAACAATAGGTAGTACTCACAGAGCGCTTCTATATGCCAGACATTGATCTAAGCTCCAATCATATTAACAAAATCCTTCCAAAAACCCATGAGGCACAACTATTGTTATAACCATTTCACAGAGAAGTTATTTAAAATGTAAAAACAAACAATATTATCTTTTTTCTCAGATTCTCAGAAAAGTATGCAATTTTAGTGAACAATCTGTAAAAAGGACATCAAATTTATCCTGATGATTATCTTTCCAAGAGTGGGTCTGAATTTGGCATGGTATTAAAGGGAAATTACATATGCTGATTAACTTTTTTGTTTAACCAAATTCATTTATTCAATTAATCAAATATTTAATGTACATACTGTAATGGATTTAGATCTATGAAATGCAGTTTACTAAATTTTATCTTGAAAATATAAACCTTATTTGCCTGGAATATACTCCTAATTAGTTATCATATATATCTTCTTATAGGACCATTGATTTTCAAAATTTATTATTACTTAACATTGAAAAAAATACATACTAAATATCATAAATGTTCATAATATATATTTATAAATCAACTAGAATGCATGGTTGGTGTGAATAAAATTAAATTATTTGTGAAATGATGTAAATGCCAAAAGGCAGAGTAAACATATCTCAACACAAATGTCTTAGTACATTCAGGTATCAAAATCTGCATGTATTTTACACGAAGAGAAATGAAGCATAAATTTAAGTTTGGTGTATTGCCTAGGGAATTGCACTTTCTTCCTAATTAAGCTTTTCTGCTGTCATTATTTATGTTGACTATTCCATTTTCCCCTACATTGTGAGAATTATTGAATATTTTAAATTGATTGAGGAAGTACTCAGAAGTACAAAGTAACAAAGATATGTCACAGGGATACAAGGTCCAACCTGAAAGAGCTCCCAATAGCTAGAGCTGCAACATATTACATAATATGTTATTGGATTATGAGCCAAAATATAAAATAAATATCCATGAGTGTCTATTGGTATAAATAATGATTGGATAATTAAATACATGGGGGAGAAGAGACAATCTCAATTAAAGAATATCAAATAACATATACGTAGCCATTCCTCAAGGAGGTTGTGTTACTTCATTCTCACACTGCTATAAAGACAGACCGAAGACTGGGTAATTTATAAAGGAAAGAGGATATTTAACTCACAATTTTGCATGTTTAGGGAAGCCTCAGGAAACTTAGAATCATGGCAGAAGGTGAGAGAGAAGCAAAGGCATGTCTTACATGGCAGCAGGCAAGAGAGAGTGAATCAGTGAAGAGGAAAGAGCCTCTTATAAAACTACCGGATTGCCTGAAAGAATTATCATGAAAACTGCATGAAGGAAATCACCTCCCACCAGGTCCTGCCCTCCACATGTGGGGATTATGAGGATTACAATTCGAGCTGAGAGTGGTTGGGGACACAGGGCCAAATCATTTCAGAGGTGGAACTTCAAAAGTGAGCTGAGCTCAGTGCTTTGTTTCAAAAGAATAGAGCATTGAAAACAAAGATAAAAACAAACAATTTACAATGGAGAAAACTGCAAACACTGTCTTAGCAAGGTGACCTGGTTAACGTTATCTGCGTTAAATCAAGCTGAAGTGTGTACCCTTGATGTGATATCATGAGAATGGCACTTCACCTCTGCGGCCTTTCCCCCCAAAATCATACTATTTTTTGTTTTCCAACCATGAGACAAACGAACATTGAAAGCATTCTACAAATAAGCTGAGCAGCACTCCTTAAAACTCTCAGTCATTGAAAGCAAGGTAAGTCTAAGCAACTCCCTCATCCAGAGGAGGCAAAGGACACATGAAGACTGAACGCAGTTTAGTAATCTGAATTGGATCATGGAACAAAAAAGGGACATTACAGAAAAACAAATGGACTGCAAATAAATATGATGTTCAGTTAATAAGAATGTATCAATGTTGGTTAATTATTTGTGACAAAGACACCATAATAATGTGAGAAGTTAACAGTAGGGCAAGCTGGGTGTGGGGTAAATGGGAACTCATTATGCCTTTGAAACTTTTCTGTAAATCCCAAACTATTTTAAAATCAAAAGTTTATTTATGAAATGAAGGTACAGTTCTGCTTGGGGATCATCACCATCTAAACATCAGTGAACAGGGCAATCCACTTCATGGTAGATATGGGTATTAGGATATAAATGACTAGAAATTGGAATGCTTATGAACAGCATAAAATGATGAGGTCATTTATTTAAAAATATAACATTAGGGTTTGTATTGAACCTTGCTTGTGTATTTGTAATTAAATATAACTATAGAAAGCAGTTGTTTAATTTTAGGTTGATCATCTGAAATCTACTTTCTTTCCCAATATCATAATACATTTTGGAATCTACACGTACTTACTTTTATGTTAGCCATCGTTTAATCTTTTGGCAGATTTGATGAATCTAAAATTAAGTTGCTCAACCCTGTAATCGCAGCACTTTGGGAGGCAGAGGCAGGCCTCTGAGGACAGGAGTTCAAGACCAGCCTGGCCAGTATTGGGAAACCCTGTCTCTACTAAAACTACAAAAATTATCCAGGCATGTTGGTGGGTGCCTGTAATCCCAGCTACTTGGGAGGCTGAGGCAGGAGAATCACTTGAACCCAGGAGGTGGAGGTCACAGTGAGCCGAGATCATGCAACTGCGCTCCAGTCTGGGCGACAGAGTGAGACTGTGTCTCAAAAAAAAAAAAAAAAAAAAAAAAAAAAAAAAAAAAAATTAAATTGTTGGGTGTCAAATGCCACACATCAGACATTCATGAACTTGGATACCTCATTAACTTGTCATTGTTATGGCCCCTAAGATTGTTAGAAACTTTAGACACATTTGTCCTTGCATTTCCTTTCTAATTTTGTGAGTCATAAAACAGATGTACTTATTACAGATTCCAAGGAGACAAAGAATAGAAAGACATAAAATTATTTTTAGAAATAATCTGCTATCATTAAGTATCATGTAAGTATATAAACAGAAAACAAAATAGTTTCGGGAGTGTATTATCAATGCTTTCACAGAGAGAAATGCCAGCCTTTCTCTGCAACTATGATGTTATACAGAAATAAAATTTGTCCTGTTTAAATTGCTTGTTTATGAAACTTTTGTCACTTTTGCCTACTTTCAATGAAAACAAAAAGAAAACTGTGTTGAAATCACTTTGAAATGAGCAAGAATCCCACTTTCCTTCTCTGTAAATCAGCCCTCATTTTTTTTTAACAATTTTCCTGATCTCTGCAATACAGAAGTGAGTATCTGCTTGTATATCCACTTATAACGAATGAGAAAATGGAAAGATACTAATTTCTTTAAACTGTATTTTGTCATCCTTATAAAATGGCAAAATGACATCTAGCAGAGAAAAAAGGCAATTGAATAATTTATCTCCTCTTTCCTCCCTCTCTCTCTCCCCATTCCTTTTTCTCTCTGGCTGTCTGTTTCTATTTCTCTCTGCCTCTTACAGCCACTCATGTAACAGTTGCAGAGTTAGTGTAAAGCAGCCTGTAGTAGACTTCCAGTTGCAAAGCTGTGCATGTTGGGGTCTGAGGACTTTATTTGAAACCCTCTTTCCCTCTAAAGTCACACCAAATGCCAGGGAATTAGACTCCTGTAGCACAACCTTAATCCCATGAAGAACAGGAGTTGGTATACAAAAGCTCCAGTATCTTCTCCCTTCGCCTAGGAATTTTCCTAGGATGGAAAAATCCTAAGATATGTGTTTGCATAGTTCTCATAATTCTCCATGTGGTTAAATTACAGATGATCACTGTGGTTTTTAGCTTCCTGCCCCTTTTCATCTCTCTTCTTCATTCTCCTGTGATTATGGTCTCTGTCTTCCAAATAAAGCTGTTGCACTGGAATCATTGTCTTGGGATTTAGTTTCAGGGGAACAGGCACTACAAAAGGTGGTCAGAGTCATTGTGGAGAAGAATATAGAAAAGTATAAGAAAACGGATTGCAAGATCCAGTGATTTATATAGAGTTTTCACAGTGAGCAAATGATTCTGTGTCTTAATCTTGTGTTTAGAATAATACTTTCCTGACATGAGCACCTTTGTGTTTTAATACAATCAAAAGTAATACATATTTTGATGAATGAACATATACTATAATAATATCATTAATTGTTTGTGTCACCAAAGGTGCAGAATCTCTTTAAGAAAAAAGGAAAACAGAAAATATCAAGTAGGCATAAAGTAGATCCTGTCTCTTAGAACTTTCAAGGGAAGAATTCTCTAAGAATAACTGGTATATTACTTATATTAGTCCCAAACTCACCACTAAAATGTGGAAGACTTTATGGTCCAGTGCAGCATGAAGGAAGGCATATTGAAGAAGTATTTCTCAGGTTTTTCACTTCGTTTACTCATTCATTTATCAAATATTTGCTAAATATACCATTTGCACTTTGCTATATTATCACTCTGATATATAATTTGAAGATTTTAAAATTCAGAGTTTATTTCCTTCTACTGAGTAAACTTTGAAATCAGTACCAATTTCAGAAACTTCAAAAATCACGTATATTACCACTGCAAAGAAGAAAGTAAGTGTATCCTTTCTATGTGTGAAGTGAAAGCTGTATCTCTTTTAGATTATTGTTGTTGCAGTTTATAATCCCAGCACACTGGGGTTTACAGAAGTTTAGAGAGAACTATTAGGTATAATGAAAGACAATTTCAGAAAGGACTAAAGAGGATATTGGGACAGATGCAATATTTCATAATAATGATAGTGTTAATGATAATTATGTTAACAATAACCGTTTCTGTTTATTTTAAAATTATATGAACCAGACATTCCGCAAAGCCCTTTATATGTGTTATCTAATTTAATTTTCAGAACAACACTGTGAGACAACTGTTATTTTGACCATTTTGTATATTAGAAAACTGAAGCTCAAAGCAGTGAACTAAATTTTCCAAGATTACACAGCAGGTTGGAAAAGTAATTAAAACACAGGTGCATCTAACCATAAAGCCTATACTCCTTAGTAGTATGAGATGCTGGTGCTTACTTTGAGGTTAAAATAAAAGGATTTATTAAATATGTAAGCAACACATTAGCATATTTTTTGTAAGTGATTAAAAAAAACCCTGTAGCTGACATTTGAATAACACAGGATTTTATGAAGGAGATACTTTTTATTCATTTTGGTAATAGACAAGACAAATGTAGTCTCTAAAATTATTTTCTCTAACTTAATGACTTTAACATCATGTTTTTCTCCAACTGACATTTTTTCTTACCTGAAAATTTAGTATACTTTGCCTCTCGTGTATTTTAGTAGTGGGAGCACAAAGAGGAGATGTGTGAATTTTTAAAGAAGAAAGCACAGTAATATAATGCTCTCATTTGGTTGTGGGAAGGACCCAACTATTAAAACTAGTATCTCAATATGAATTTGTTCCTTATAAATGTCTAACGTGTGAATCACGTGACTAATTTGCATGAAATAAAAAAATCAATTTCCTTCATTTTATAAATGACTTCTTACACTTGGCAACATAAAAAAATTGTACTTTTTTTCTGCCTTCTTTTAAACTTGGAGTCTAAGCTGCATGTTCAAACTGCACCTTCACTAAGGACACATTTATATATAACTAATATATCTCCATAAGTCTTTTCTCATAGGGAGGTGTTTATTAATCTCATTGTTTCTGTGTTCTTTTGCTATCTAAGCTTATTTTACATAATAAATGAGTTTGTAAAAGTCTTTAGGATTGTATCATTTAATGGAAAATTTTGTATGCTCATTTATATTATTTTATCTTGGTTGATTCAGTAATTCATTAGGAAGGGCTGTTTGTGGAGTTGCTAACACAGAGAGAGGAAATGAGAGAGAAGAATTATTCCTGAGTAAAAACCTTATTAACAACTATTCAATGAATTTAATCCTCTCTGGAATGCTGCCATCATTTAGTTTTGGCATGCTGACTTATATTAAATGTTATGCCAGTAGTTTTCACGTACACACCAGAAACATTCTTCTAATTATTAAGGCACTTGGGAAAAATTTAACCTGATCTGACCTGAGATTCTACTGTAACAAAAAAAAAAAAATCAATATAACATTCAAAATCATCAGTCTATCATTCAACACAAAAGAAGTAAGAGAGAAACTCATAAGTGAACTAAAATATACTCGTCAAAAATTAAGCCGTCTTAATTGCTACCAGTGATTACTGTTCATATAGGGACACTGAGAAAAAGATATGTCAGTTATTTCCATCCAAAATATTAAGCATTTCCAAAATGACTAATTAAGAAATGCTGCTTCAGAAATAAAATTTGCACTTGGTTTAAAATGCCTGTAGTTGTATGCCATTGAATTATTGGGTTTACAGAGGTTTGTGTAAAATACAAATGACAAAATCATAATCATAATTGTTTTCATTAATTTTTTAAGAAACATACCTGATGAAGAAAATGAAGACAAGAGGAATGAAGAGCACAATGACCATTTAGACAGTTTTTATTTAGTTAGAATATGTATTATTTACCATCCATTAGCAATGCAATTTATTGAGTGTACACTATGTCTAAAGACACATAAAATTTGGCCTAGCTTCTGTTTTAAATTGGAGATTAAGAAAAGTTGACAATTAATAGCAAAGCATACTAGGAAATAAAAGTATCAATAAAGATGTACAAAGACATCCTGTTGTCTACTCACATCTCTGAATCAAACAATTTAAATCAACTTATTTATATCTTCTATGAGTATTAAACAAGGCAAGTTTATATTTGGTTTTGGAGAAAATGAAGAGGTGTTCAATGATGGATCTGAAAAAAGGGTGAGATTGAAATAGAAAAAAATAGAAAAAGTAATATTCTAGGAAAAAAATATTGGCAAGCCTCAATTTATCAAGTTCCCTTGAACCACGTTGTGTGTATAAGGGAGCTGGAAACATTTTACCTGCATTTTATAACCCATAATTTTGATAAATTTTATTTTCACTTTATTTTCCATAAATTCATGAAATTTGCTTTGTATTTCTTCTTTGATTTAAAATGTAATTTTATTCACCAGTGGAAGGACCTTTTTTATTTTGATATGTTTTCAATGTAGGTTTTATTTCATTGTAGTCAGAAAATGCTGTTTGTGTTATTTGAATCTTTGGAAACTATTGGTGGGAGGGTTGTTTTTGTTGCTTTTTTCTTTTGTGGTCTAATATTTGAGAAGTTCCTGATGAATGTTCCATGAGTATTTTTAAAAGTTTATTTATTTTTATCATGGCTCGTGTATATATGTATATGTAATAAACACACACACTTTTGATTTTTTTTTAGGTTTTCTATATTTACTTACATTTTGTCTACATAATTGTAAGAGATGTCTTAAAATTTTCTGTGACCAGTGAGATTCTTTCTACCTTTCCTTGTGTATGTTTTATTTCTGCTCTAGGAGAGTTTTTGGCTGTGTTTTAAGGTGCATAACTATCAACCACTTTTCATTTGCCTTCTCCTAGCATATGACATTTCTAAAGAAATGTGAACATAAGAGAGGTGTTGAATTAATTTTAACAAAGCAAGCACACCCGTGTATTATGCAGGTAGGCAATAAATAGAACATTGCCATCACCCAAGAAGGCTCTGGAGTCCTCTCAGTCACTGACCCCTCTCCCTAAGTAAAAGTATACTGGTTTTGAACATCAGGTTCAACTTTTCCTGTTTTTGAACTTTATATAAATGAAATTATGCCATCTATGTGTTTACCTAACATGATATTTGTAAGATTTATTCCTATTTCATTTAACAATAATTTATTCATTGTCACTGAATATATGATATTCCATAATAGCAGTTGCTGACCTGGCAATGGGTGCTTAGAGCTGTCCAGCTGAAGGCACCAATGTCAGCAAACATTCTCCAGCTGTCATCTCCTTCATGTTCTGTTTTAGCTACAGAGAACTCCCTCACTTATATTGTGTACTTCCTGGGACGCTCCACATCTGGTTACTGAGCATGATGAGTGTTACAAAACCCCATGAATTTAACCCAATCTAGACAACTCTGATGGGCAGTTTGCATGCCTGAGATCCTGGCCTGTTTCAGACTAAGGCTTTGATGTTCCTGCATCAGTTCGCCTTGCCTCTCTGTTCAATGAGTATTTCTTTTTCCTTCCTTTCACAGATGTTGGTCCCTCATAATCATCTTGCACTCCAAACTCCATCTCAGAATCTTCCTCCAGAGAACTCAACCTGTGAAACCATTATGGAAGATGTTTATCCACTCTACTGTAGAAGGGTATCTGGGCTGCCCTCAATTATTGGCTTTTTTCAGTGGAGCTACTGCAAACATTCCAGTAAATTTCTTTGGGATATATATTTAGGGGTAGGATTGTTGGATAACAGCATTTATTTGCTTAAGTTTAGTAAATACATTTTTATAAAATGCTATACCAATTTACTACCAATGTACAAAAATTTTAGTTATACAACACTTCATTCAGTCTTGGTTGAGACAGAGACAGCATAGGGAAAAAAGACAAAAACCTTTGTATTTTAGTGTACTGTATTTTAGCTTTGTTGGTGAGTGCGTAGTGGTATCTTGCAGTGGCTTTAATTAACATTTCTCTGATGACTAATGTAATTCAGCAACATTTCAAATGTTTCTTGGATATCTGGACCTTTGTATATCTTTTTATTTTGCATGAAGTGGCTGCTTGAAGTCTTTTGCTAGTTTTAATTGAGCTGTCTGTCTTTTTCTTATTGATTTTGGAGTCTTTCATTTTTCTGAATGTAGTTCTCTTTTCAGATATATGTATTGTAAATGCCTTCTTTTAATATGTGATTTACTTTAACATTCACATAATGGTAATTTTGATTAACACAAGTTCTTAATTTTAATGTCATCCAATTATCATTTTACTCTTTAAGCTAATGGTTTCTGTGTTTAATTTAACAAATGTTTCTTACCCAAGGCAATGATAATATTGTTCTATTTTCTACTAAAAGTGCTATTGTTCAGCCTTGTACATACTGTGAGGCAGTTTTCAAATTCTATTTTTTTCCTGCATATAGAAGTCTATTTGACCCAGCATCTCTTGGTAAAAATTCCATTTGTTACCCACTGTTCAAATGGGGATAACAAATTTGTCATGGAGAAATTCATCATGAAGAAATTCCTCATGTCTGTGTCTCTTTGTAACACGCCTGACTGGTTTGTTGTCTGATACTTCTGCTGTAGTTTTATATGTTAATATCGAATTGTGCCAGTGCTCCAGCTTTTACAATTTTTCTTTTTAGCATTTGTGGGTACATAGTAGGTGTATATATTTATAGGGTACATGAGATATTTAATACTGGCATACAATGCCTAATAATCACAGCAAAGTAAATGGGGTTTTCATCACATCATACATTCATACTTTCTTTGTGTTAAAAAAATCCAATTACACTCTTTTTGTTATTATAAAATGTATGATAAATTATTGTTGACTGTCGTCACCTTGTTGTGCTATTAAATATTAGAACTTATTTTTTCTATCTAACTATATTTTTGTACCCATTAACCATTTCCACTTACCTCTACCCACTACACTTCCCAGCGTCTGGTAATCAACATTCTACTCTCTATCTCCATTAGTTCAAGTGTTTTAATGTTTTTCAGCTCTTACAAATTAGAACGTGCAAAGTTTGTCTTTCTGTGCCTGGTTTATTTCACTTAACCTCCAGTTTCATCCATATTTCTGCAAATGACAGGATCTCAAAACACCTTCAATTTCACACATGTTATTGCAAATGACAGAATTGTATTCTTTTTTATGTCTAAATAGTGCTCCATAAGGTATACCTACCATATTTTATTTATCCGTTTGTCTGTTAATGGACACTGAGGTTGCTTCCAAATCTTGGCTATTGTGGATAATGTTGCAATAAACATGGGAGGACAGACAACTCTTCAATATACTGATTTTCTTTCTTTTGGTTATATACCCAGCATTGGGATGGCTGGTTCATCTGGTAGTCCTATTTTTATTTTTTTGAGAAATTTTCAAACTGTTTTTCATAGTGATTATACTAACTTACATTCCTGGCAACAGTTTATGAAGGGTTGCCTTTTCTCCACATCCTGGCCAGCATTTGTTATTGCACATCTTTTGGATAAAAGCCGTTTTAACCAGCAAAATATGATATCTCATTGGAGCTTCGGTTTGCATTTCTCGGATGATTAGTAGTATTGATCACCTTTTTATATACTCCTTACCATTTGAATGTCTTCTTTTGAGAAATAGCTGTTAACATTTTTCTTTTCTTTTCTTTTTTTTTTTTTTTTTAAGACGGAGTCTTGCTCTGTCACCCAGGCAGGAGTGCAGTGGTGCAATCTCGGCTCACTGCAAGCTCTGCCTCCCAGGTTCACACTATTCTCCTGCCTCCGAGTAGTGGGAACTACAGACACCCACCACCATGCACAGCTAATTTTTTGTATTTTTAGTAGAGACAGGGTTTCACCCTGTTAGCCAGGATGGTCTCGATCTCCTGACCTCGTGATCTGCCCACCTCAGGCTCCCAAAGTGCTGGGATTACAGGTGTTAGTCACTGTGCCTGGCAGCTGTTAACATTTTATACCAATTTTCTAGTTGGATTATTAGATTTCTTTTTCTATTAAGTTGTTCGAACTGCTTATATATTTTAGTTATTAATTCTTTGTCAATTAGTTTGTGAACATTTTCTCCCATACAGTGGGTTGTCTCTTTGTTGAATGTTTCTTTTGCTGAGCAAAAGCTTTTTAACTTAATGTGATCCCGTTTGTCTATTTTTGCTTTGGTTACCTGTGCTTGTACGATATTACTCATGAAATCGTTGCACATTCAATGTCCTGCAGAGGTTCGCCAATGTTTTATTTTAGTAGGTTCATGGTTTGAGATCTTATGTTTAACTTTTTAATTCACTTTGATTTGATTTTTGTAAATGGTGACAGATGAGGGTCTAGTTTCATTCTCTGTATATAGATGTCCAATTTTTCCAGCACCATTTATTGAAGAGACCGTCTTTCCCCAGTGCATATTCTTGGCACCTTTGTTGAAAATGAATTCACTATAGATGTATGGATTTATTTCTGGATTTTCTATTATGTTCCATTGGTCTATGTGTCTGTTTTTATGCCAGTAACATGCTGTTTTCGTTACTATTGCTGTGTGCAGTAATTTGAAGTCAGGTAATGTGATTCCTCCAGTTTTGTTCTTTCTGCTTAGCTTTAGCTATTCCAGGTCTTTGTGGTTTCATATACATTTTAGAATTTTTAAAAAATTTCTGAGATGAATATCATTGGTATTTTCATAGGGATTGCATTGAATCTGTAGATTGCTTTAAATAGTATTGACATTTAAACAATATTGTTACTCCCAATACACGAGCATGGAATATCTTTCCATTTTTTGTATCCTCTTCAATTTCTTGCGTCAGTGTTTTATGGTTTTCATTGTGGCACTCTTCACTTCTTTGGTAAGTTTATTCTTAAGTTTTTTATTTTATTTCATTTATAGCTATTGTAAATGAGATAATTTTCTTGATTTCTTTTTCAAATTACTCACTGTTGACATATTAAAATGCTACCTATGTTTGTATGTTGATTTTGTATCCAGTAACTTAAAAAGTCCAATTTTTTTGGTGGAATCTTTAGTTTTTTCCAAATATAAGATTATATCATCTGCAAACAAGGATAATTTGATTTTCTTCCTTTCCAATTTGAATGCCCTTTCTTTCTTACTCTTGTCTTATGACTTTAGCTAGGACTTCCAGTACTGTGTTGAATAACAGGGCTGAAAGTAGGCATTCTTGTCTTGTTCCAGTTCTTAGATGAAAGGCTTTCAGGTTTTCCTCCTTCAGTATGATACTAGCTATGGGTCTATCATATGTGGCTTTTATGTGTTGATGTATGTTCCCTCTGTACCCAGTTTTTAAAATATTTTTACCATGAAGGAACGTTGAATTTTAGAAAATGCTTTTCTGACATAAATTGTAACGATTATATGTTTTTTGTCCTTCATTTCGTTGATATGATGTATCACATTGAATGATTTGCACATGTTGAACCATTCTTGCATTCTTGGGATAAATCACACTCATATGTAATGAATGTCCTTCTTAATATGTTGTTGAATTCAGTTTGCTAGTATTTTGTTCAAAAATTTTGCATCAATGTTCATCAGGGATATTGGCCTGTAGTTTTTCTTTTTTTATGTGTCTTTGTCTGGTTTCAGTATCATGGTAATACTGGCCTCACAGAATGAGTTTGGAAGTAAGCCTTTGTCCTCTATTTCTCGGAATAGTTTGAGTAGGATTGGTATTATTTGTTCTTTAAATGTTTGGTAAAATTAACCAGTGAAGTCATTGGGTCCTGGGCATTTCCTTGCAGGGAGGCTTTTTACTATGACTTTGATCTAAAGACTTCTTATTTGGTGGTTGAGGTTTTGGACTTCTTCATGGTTCAACATTAGTAAGTTGTATGTGTTTAGGTTTATCCATTTCTTCTAGGTTTTCCTGTTTATTGGCATATAGTTTCTCATAGCAGCCTCTATTGATCATTTGCTTTTCTGTATTATGAGCTGTAATGTCTTCTTTTTCATCTCTGATTTGATTTATTTTGGACTTCCCTCTTTTTTTATTTCATCTGGCTAAATATTTGCCAATTTTGTTTATCTTTAAAAAAGCACATAACTTTTTGTTTCATTGGTTTTCATATGGTTTTCTTGTCAAATTCATTCATTTCTGCTCTGATTCTTTTTTTTTTATTTTTTACTAACTTGAGATTTGGTTGACTCTTGCTTTTCTAGTTCTTTAAGATGCATTATTAGGTTGTTTATTTGAAGTTTTTCTCCTTTTCTTGATGTAGGTGCTTATTGCTATAAACGTTGTTCTTGTTGCTTCTTTCACTGTATTCCATAGGTTTTAGTATGTTCTGTTTCCATTTTTGTTTATTTCAAGAAATTTTAAAATTTCCTTCTTAATTTCTCCATTGACCTGCTGCTAATTCAGGAGCATATTAATTTCCATGTATCTGTGTAGTTTATAAAGCTCCTCTTGTTATTGATTCCTAGTTTTATTCCATTGTGGTCAGAGAAGAAACTTGATACAATTTCATTTTTTTCTTTTACCTTTTAGTGATTTATTTTGTCACATAGCATATGATCTATCCTTGAGAATGATGTATGTGCTGAGAAGAATGTATGTTCTTCAGTTGTTGAATGAAATGTTCTGTAAATATTTGTTAGGGTTATTGGGTCTATGGAACAGATTATGTCTCTTTTTTTTTTTTTTTTTTTTTTTTTTTTTGGTGTGTTTTTGATTTTCTGTCTGGAAGATATGTCCAATGCTAAAAGTGGGGGTGTGGAAGTCTCTTGCTATTAGTGTATTGCATTCTTTCTCTCTCTTTAGCTCTAACAATATTTGCTTTATGTATCTGTGGTTTTCAGTGTTGTGTGCATATATATTTACAATTATTATATCCTCTTGCTGAATTGACCCCTTTGTCATTATATAATAATCATTATTTTTCTGTGTTTTATAGTTGTTGTCCTGAAACCTACTTTTGTCTCATATAAGTATAGCTACTCCTGCTCTTTTTTGGTTTCCATTGCATAAAATATCTTTTTCCACCCCTTTATTTTCACTCTATTTGTGTCTTTATAGGTGAAGTGTGTTTCTCATGGGCAACGGGTAATAAATTTAATTTATTCAGCCACTCTGTGTCTTTGATTAGTTCAATTACATTCATTATAATTATTAATGAGTTAGGACCTACTCCTGCTATTTTATTATTTGATTTTTTGTTTTGTTTTGTTTTGTGGTCTTCTTTTTCTCCCTTCTTTTATCTCTGTCTTCCTTTTAATTAAGGTAATTTTTTTCTGGTGGTGTGTTTTAATTTCTTACTTTTTATTTTTTGTATATCTGTTATACCCCTTTTTTATTTGAAGCTACGACAAGGCTTGCCAACAACATCATTATTTTAAACTGATGACAACTTACCACTGATTGCAAAAATAAATAAACTAGCAAACAAGCAAAGAGAAAATTAATAAAACTACACTTTAACTTCATCCTCTACTTTTAACTTTTGTAGTTTCTGTTAATATGTAGTTATTTTGTTTATTTCTTGAAAATTTTTTGAATGTTTTATTTTTTATAGATGCATGTTTCTGTCTTTCTACTCAAACACTCTGATACATTTTTCAGTATGTCAATTGCATTTTTGAACTCCAGAATGTTTACATAGTTCTTTTTTAATTATTTCAATCACTTTGTTTAATGTATCTGACAGAATTCTGAATTTCTTCTCTGTGTTATCTTAGATTTCACCAAGCTTCCTCAAGACTACTATTTTGAATTCTTTGCCTGAAATGTCACGTAACTCTGTTTCTGTCTTTCTTGGGTTGATCAGTGACTTATTTAGTTTGTTTGGTGAGTTCGTTTTTCTGAATGGTCTTGGTGCCTGTGAATGTTTGTCAGTGTCTGGGCTCTGGGCATTAAAGAATTAGGTATGTATTGTGGTCTTCACAGCCTGCGCTTGTTTGTACCCATCCTTCTTGAGAAGGCTTTCCAGGTATTTGAAGGGACTTGCATGTTGTGACCCATGTCTTTGGTCACTGGGACTGTATCTGCTTTAGGGGGCACCCCAAGTGTAGTAATACTGTGGCTCTTGCAGACATGTAGAGGTACTGCGTTGGTGGTCTTGGATAAGATTCAGAAGAATTCTCTGGATTAGAAGGCAGAGACTATTCTTGTCTTCTCTTACTTTCCCCAAACAAATGGTATCTCTTTCTCTTGATGCTGAGCTTCCTGGAGCTCTGGGAAGGATGACACAGGTACCCTGTGGCCACCACCATTGGGACTGTACTGTGCCAGATTTGAAGCCTGTATAGCTCTGGGTTTTGCAGATAGGCTTCCATGACAATTCCCTGGCTACTAGCTATGTTCACTCAAGCCCCAAAGGCTCTACAGTCAGCAGGAGGCAAATCCAGTCAGGCCTGTGTCCTTCCCTTTAGGATGGTGAGCTCCCCACCCTGCCACCCGGCCCCAGGTAGGTCCAGGAATTCCATCTAGGATCCAGGTCCTGGAGTCAGGAATGTTAGGAACCCAGCTGGTGCTCTGTCCTACTGCAGCTGAGCTGGCACTTATGTCACAAGACAAAGTCCTTCCCACTCTTTCCTCTCCTTTCCTCAAGTGAAAGGGGCTACCTGTGCCCCAGGCCCATGGCAAGTAATGCCTGGCTACCCTATTGTTTACTATAGGCTCAAGGGCTCTTCAGTCACCTTTTGGTGAATGCTGGCAGTCCTGAGTCTCTCCCTCAGGGCAGAAAGCTGTCCTCTGGCCAAGGGCAGGTCTAGAAATGCTGTCCAGGAGGCAAAACCTTAAATCCATGATGCCAGGAACTTGTTGGTGCTCTACCCCACTGTGGGCCAGCTGGTAACCAAGGTGTAAGACAAAGTTACCCTTACTATTTTCTTTATTTCACTCAAGCAGAGGAGATTTTTCCCCCCAGCCACCATGGCTTGGAATGCTTTGGGTCACATCTGAAGTCAGTACAATTCTGAACCTCCCCTAAGGCCCATGGTGAGTATTACCTGGCTACCATTGCTGTTTATTCATGGTCCTAGTTACCAGGTCATAAATTCTTTCAGGACTGGGTCCTTCTCTTCAGGGCAGTGGTTTCTTTACTAATCCAGGGTATATCTAGAAATGTCATCTGGGAGCTAGGGCCTGGAATGGTGATCTTGGCAGTCTGCCTGATGCCCTATTCTACTATGGCTGAGCTGGTATCCAAGTTTCAAAGCAAAATCTTCTGTACTCTTCCCTCTTTCTCCTCATGCAGAGGAGTGTCTCCCAGAGTTGCAAGCTGTGCTGCCTTGGGTTGGGGGAGGGGTATCGGGGTGATGCAAGCACTCCCTCAGCTGTCCCAGCTAGTATCTCACTAGTTCATGTACATCCCAATTCCCCTGGCTCTGGGCCCAGCACAGCACTAGGGCTTGCCCAGGAATTCCAGCCCTTGTGGCCTAGGTTGCCTTTCAAGCTTATTTAGAACCCCAGAGAGCTTTAGCCTGTGGTGGCAGAGCTTGCTGGAGCCCAGGTTTCTAGTGTTTGCCTCTTCCTAGAGGACAATTTGCCTCTTCCTAGAACTCGTCTGGATGCTCCCTCTATGAGTGCTGGCTGACTTCTGCCCCATGTTGCTTTCCATTGTGCCAGGCAGTACTGAGTTCCAATGGAAAGTCCTGCAATCACTGTACTCTTCTCCCAAGTGCAGAGAATCTCTCTCTGTGCCATACAGCTGCTGCTGGGGGATGGGGAAAGGGTGGTGTAGATGATTCAGAACAGTCTTTCCTACCTTGTTCAGTGTATTTTTTCCTTAATATGATTTTAAAACTAGGTACTGTGATCAACTGATTTTTGATTCTTATGAAGGTGCTCTTTTGTTTGGGTAGTTGTTTAGCTTGTTGTTCCTGCAGTGGGGATGATTGTTTTGGCTTCTATTCAGCTATCTTGCTCCCCTACATCTGGTCCAACTTTTTTAAGAAAGATCCTCTTGGCCATTTGTGTATGATTTTATTTATGTATGAATTGCAATCAACTTTTCAATTTCAGAAGAGGACTGGTATTACTTTAATAATAGATTTAATTTATACATATGTTTGTAGGGAATTGATATAGTATAATTATTAATTATTTAAATACTGGAAACTATATTCCTTTAAGTTTTAAAATATTCTCTTAATGATATTTCAAATTTTCATTGAGAAATTCGGAATTAGATGTATTTGCTATGTATTTGGTTAGTTTTGTTGCTTTTACAAATGTGATGTTTTAAAAGAAAATATACCCTATTTTCAAACATTGATTTTGTATCTAAACAGCATTGATAATATCAAGTATTATTTCCAATAATTATCTTTAGAGTTTTTTATTTTTCTCATATGCAATCATTTTACTTCAGTATAAGCACAGTTTTGTTTTTTCTCAATGAGTACATATTTTAGTCCATTGCTTTGATTGAGACCTTAGGTACAATGCTGCATAGAAATAGTGACAGTAGGCATCCTTGTGTATTTCCCAATCTCAGAATAGAAGACTTGTTACTCTTTTGTTATGTGTGATTATGAATGGGTCTTGAATTTAAGCAAGTTTTTTACTGCGTCTATTGAGATGGTTGTATGTTTTTTCTCCTTATAATCCATTATTGTGATAAGCTGTGATTTGTTAATGTGATTTAGTAGTCTTTTTGTTGTGTCCTTCTTATACTGTTAGATTAATTCAATTTTTGCCTATTACATTGTGACTGCCTTAACAATAAGAGGAATATGAATGAACTACAAAATAACAATTTTTTGAGCCCAACAGACAGCTAAGGGGAGTTAATAGACAGCTTGAACCTGGCATAGGGACACTCCAGTGAGAGACAATAAGGATTGTTTTACTTACTACAGCACTCAGGAGGAAGAGTCAGTGATTACCACACATATGGGGAAAAACAAGTTAGATACAATTGCAACAAATTGCTTACAGTTTAGCTTAACTTATATAACCCCTGGTAGCTTTAAACACAAAAGTAGTTTTCACTTGTTCAATCTTTTTTCCAAAAACCTCCACCAGATATTTAAAAAAAAAAAGAAAAAAAGAAAAAAAAAAGGTTGAGGGAGGAGTGAAGACCAGAAAAAGCTGCCTTTAGGGGGATGGGTGTGTAAGTGCTGCTTAAGAGCCATGAAACTATGCACGTTTTTTTCTGAGAACTTCCCTCATGTGAGGCAAAAACATTAAACCACTGGGATAATTGTAGTAATTCCACACAAACATAGGGCACAAACCCTGCCCAATTACTGCTGGAAGAAAATATGCTTATAATTCTGTAGGAGAGGACAAAGGTTGTCTTAGGCCTATTAACTTATGCCACTACCATTAAAAATCTCCTTTTTCTGGTAAAGGAAACTCTACCACACAAGACCTGACATAGATACAAGTCCGGATGCCACAAGCAGAAGTAAGAGGAATGCTGTGAAGGTATTATTTCTGACATTCAAGTTCACAGGTTCTTCCTGAGACTGAGGTTGGACAAAGAATGTAAGGGACAAGCCACTTCTCACCACAAACCTGGCAGGCATTATGTAACAAGAAACAGAAGCCTAGCACTGGGAGAGAGAAAAGAATCAAGAAGTAGTCTCCATGTGCGGTACAGGTAAGCAGGGATAGCTGAATGTGGGATAGGAATATGAGAGAAGCCTTCCATTAATATAGTGCCTGCTGTGGGTGTGAAGAGGGAATTTAAAATACTATAAATCATAGGTTAAAGAACATAGTGAAATAGGTGGACAACATTATTAACTAGACAGAATTATTAACAGAAAGAGGGAATATATAATAATGAGTCAATTGGAACGGCTAAGAATAAAACAAACAAATATGCATCAGAGGTGAAAAATTCCTTCAGTGGGCTCCATAATAGATTTAACATAGTGGAGGCAAGGTTCACTGACCATGAAGACGGATCACTAGACATTACCCAAAGCAAAACTTGAAAAAGGGGAAAAAAATGTTTAAAAAATAAAAAGGCTGGGCAGTTTTGTTTTTACCCAATTACATGGCTCACGCCTGCAATCCCAGCAGCTTGGGAGGCCGAGGCAGGTGGATCACCTGAGGTCAGGTGTTCGAGACCAGCCTGGCCAACATGGTGAAACCCCATCTCTACTAAAACTACAAAAATTAGCTGGGCATGCTGGCATGCACCTGTAATCCCAACTACCCAGGAGACTGAGGCAGGAGAATTGCTGGAACCCAGAAGGCAGAGGCTACACTGAGCTGAGATCACACCACTGCATTTCAGCCTGGGAGACAGAGCAAGACTCCATCGCAAAAAAAAATAATAATAAATAAATAAAAAAAACCATAAAAATATAAAAATAAAACAAGCAAATATCCATTTACATGTGATTGGATTCCCAAAAAAGAATACAGAGAAAAGCATGCATCAGGAAGAATAATTATTTGAAGATGTCATGGTTGGGAATTTCCTACAAATATAAACAACCTAAAAGCACAGATTCATAAGCTTCAGATAATCTCAATCAGAACAAAAACATAACAACAGCAATAAAACACACCGAAACACATAAGATTCAAACTTCTGATGAATAAAGATAAGGAGAAAATCTTGAAGATGGAAGTAAAACAAAAAAAAAAGATGCATTACCTACAAAAGAAGAAACACATTAATTATGCAGATTTCTCAACAAAAACTATGCAAGCCAGAAAACAATTAAGTGCCCTCTTCAAAGTCCACTGTTGTTCTGTTCCTCCTGGACCCAAATGCCACCCATATTAAATGGTTTGATCTTATCTCACAGACTCTGAGCCTCTGTTTATTTTATTGTCCATTTTTTTTCTCTTTCTGATTCCTCACATTCGAGATAAATTTTCTGTTTCAAGCTCGCCAGATATGTCCTCCATCACTTCATTCTGCTGTTCCTTCCATCTAGTAACTTTTTGTTTATTTTAATTTTAGGTAGTTTTTATTTGAAGTTTTAAAAAAAATTTCTGTTGATTTCAATTTTTCTGCTTGAATTTTCTCCTACTTTTCGCTATCATTTTATTCATTGTCAGACTCATTTGCTTCGCTTAATTTAGAATAGATAAGGTAGACATTACACAAAACATAACAAAACAAAGGAACATTTCTGGTCCATCTCAGTGCCAGATTTGGCAGATTTATTTTTCTCTAGTATCAGGGGAACCAGTCCCCAATATTTCAATGTACGCTCTTTCTATTTTCCCTAAGGGTCAGGCGATCTGATAAATAAAGACAAAGAGTACAAAGAGAGGAATTTTACAGCTGGGCCTCTGGGGGTAACATCACACATCGGTAGGTCCATGATGTTTCTTGAGTTGCAAAACCAGCAAGTTTTTATTAGGGATTTTAAAAGGAAATGGGTATACAGACAGGGAGTAGGTCACAAAGACCACATGCTTCAAAGGACAATAAAGATCACAAGGCAAAGGGCAAAATTAGAATTACTGATGAGGGTCTATGTCCCACTGTGCACATATTGTCCTGATAAACATCTTATCAGAAAACAGGGTTCAAGAGTCCAGAACTGGTCTGACCAAAATATTCCAGGCTGGAATTTCCCAATCCTGGTAAGCCTGAGGGTACTGCAGGAGACCAGGGTGTATTTCAGTCCTTATCTCAACTGCACAAGACAGACATTCCCAGAGTAGTCATTTATAGACCTTCCCCAAGAAATGCATTCCTTCACCAGGGTATTCCTTGCTGGGAAAAGAATTCAGTGATACCTCTCCTACTTGCATGTCTGTTTATAGGTTATCTGCAAGAAGAAAATATGGCTCTATTCTGCCCGACCCCACAGGCAGTCAGATATCTTCCCTTGTTCCCTGAAAATTGCTGTTATTCTGTTCTTTTTCTGGGTACACTGATTTCATATTGTTCAAACACACACGTTTTACAATCATTTTGTACAATAGTGGTCATGAGGTGATGTACATTCTCAACTTATGAAGATAATGGGATTAAGAGATTAAAATAAAGATAGACATAAGAAATTATCAGAGTATTATTAGGGAAGTGATAAATGTCCATGAAATCTTCACAATTTATGTTCACAGATTGCAGTAAAGACAGGTGTAAGAAAATATAAAAGTATTAATTTTGGAAACTGATAAATGTCCATGAAATCTTCACAATTTATGCTCTTCTGCCTTGGCTCCAGCTGTTCCCTCCATTCGTGGTCCCTGATTTCCTGCAACACTCTAGAGTATGCATTCAATTGTTGCTCTTTTTCTTTTGGTGTTTTGTGAATTATACACTGCTCATTATTCATGTTAATATGTGAGATTGTGGATTCTGGTGTTTCTATAATTATTATTTTTCTTCTCTTTACATTTCCTTAATTGGAGTTGAACTACAAACTCTGGATCTTTAGTGGCATTTCTGGTTTCAGTTGAGATCTTCTTAACATTTTTCTTTTTTTTTTTTTGTGGGTATGTTGTGTGAGTTATTTGGGGGTCAGTTAAACTTGTAGTTAGACAGGATTTAGATACCCCTTTTTTGACTCTTTCCTTATAGCAATCTTTAGTCATTTATGATAGCCATGATTTCTCTGGCTTTGTTACACTAACAGTCTCATTAAGAAAAATCATTCTTTTCCCCCTCACACCCCTGCTAATTTGCGTATGTCACATTGGGACTGCATGTCATTACAGGTTACATGCCTCAAAAATGTATCTTATTTAATGCAGGTCCTTTTAACTGTCCTTCAAGAACATACATTTTACAAGAGTTTGTCTGCTTCTGTCCACTACCCAGCACTTTTAGGTAGCTGCTTTTTAATTTTAGCCATGTGTGATAGATGTTTTATTCTGGTGAGCTATCCAAAAACAGTCCATCACTCTCAGAAAAGAATTTATCTTTTATGACTAAAATATCTGTAGTGCACTTTTCTTTTAATTTCTGATACTTCTAACATGTTATTTATTTCCTTTTATGACCGGACATCTATCTGACTTATTTTGTTTCTTTAATTCATAATTTTAAATGTATCATTCACTTTTGTAAGGCTGCCGTTTTCTAATGACTAAATTTAAATACAAAACTTTAAAAATGCTCGTGGTCTTATTCTTATTATTTACTCTTTCCTCACTTTCATTAATTTTGAAATTATCTAGTAATCTTTCTTTCCTTCAACAAATCTTTCATTTTCTCTGCAATTTGGTTCAAAGTATTATTTTCCTTTCAAGTAATCTCTATTAGAAATGAATCGTTATATATCAATATCACTTTCATTTGAGGCTCAAAAATATCTGTCAAATTTCAACTGGTGAAGGAAAAAGTAAAAAAAAAAAACTGAGGCATACTACTATAGTATAATTTGGGGTATTGGAGGAATGATGCTTACAATGGTTTAAATATAAATTATGCTTAGAATTTTTGCAATGGATAAGAATTGAATGGCAGTTTAAGACCATGCCCTGAAGGGCTTTGAGTTCCATATTTTAGAGTATTAACCTGTTTTAGATCTTGGATAGTTTTAATAAAGATAAAATTGAAAATCCAGATGGTTTTCTTAAAATATTAGGTAATACTTAAGTGGTTGTTTTCGCTCAAACTTTTCTATGTCTCATTTCTCTATTTTCAGAAGATGAGGGCTTGCTTATGCAATCAGACACATGATAAAGCTAGGCATCACAGAAAAAGCCTCAGGGATATGAAGGGACCCACACCTGGAACTGATATTTCTACTATGTTAATCTTTTAAAATTATTATTCTTTTTATATTTGCAAATAACAATTGCACATATTTATGCTGTACAAGGTAATATTTCACTTTATGTGTATACACTGTGTAATAATCAAATCAGGATAATTAATGAACTATAACAAAAATTTATCATTTATTTGTGGTAGGAACACTCAAAATCCTCTCTTCTTGCTATTTTGAGGTGTACAACATCTTTTGGTTAACTCTAGTCACTCTACTATGAAAAAGGTTAGTAGAACTTTTCTTCCTTACTCTTTGTAACTTTGTACCTGTTGACCAATCTCTCCCCACTCCCTCCATTCCCCTCATTCTCTGATGACCACAGTTCTATCCACTACCTCTATGAGGTCAACTTTTTTGGTTTCCACATGAGTGAGAGCATGTTTTTTGTATTTCCATGTCTGGTGTATTTCACTTACCATATGTCCTCCAGGTTCATCCACATTGTTGTAAATGACAGGAATTGTCTCTACATCCACACCTAATCTTAGATATCATAGAGTTTGCTCTTTATGGATAGTTTGAAATGCAAATATTTAAGTTATTTTATTAGTATTTTTATCTCTATCATCAAATGAATGGAGAACATTGGTTTCAAAGAGATTTAAAATGCTTAATTATATCATTATAGGTGCTAGTAATCAATAATTTAATGGTAGTGTCTTAACATTGTTAAACAGGCTTTACTATATAATAATGTACCTAGATTACCGTGATTTTCCATTTTAAGAAAATCAATTTTATTATAAATAAAATGAAATGGAGAGGTCTTAAGGATTTTATAAAATTCTGTTTCTAAAGTCAATCAACTAGTTAGTATCAGGACCAACTGGTTAGTGATAGGCTTATATAAACTCATTTAGCAATTCTTTTCACAGTTCTGTGCTGTGATTGTTCCTAATTCCAAATATGTATTGTTCAAATCATCACCGACTGAAATCCAGCCATTGAATGCTTTTGTGTGGTAGTAGTGGTGTGGAGGAACATTAAAGAGGAAAAAGAAGGTACTGTTTTCTAAGATAGGAATAGGTTCATTAATGCTGAGTGAGCATTATGAGAATCATAATGCTGAGTTAGTTAATTTTGATGAGAATGAATTCTTTTGTTGGCATATCTGTGAGTTACTTTATATTATCTATGCTGCTCTAGTCCACTTTCATTTTCTTGAAATAAAAGCAGGAAGATTTAATAGTTGTATTATTAAAACTCTTTAACCTATATGAACTAGGATATAATAGCTCAATAGTAAATAAGGGAAGATTCCTGTAAAGATAGAATCTTTGAAAATTTAGCTGAATTTCACTAAACTATGACAACTTTTAATTTTAAAAGTAGGCCAAGACTGTCTCAAGATTAGATTTTAATAAAGGATCGAAAATACCATATTCCTCTAAGTTTTGATGCAGTTAGCAAAAATGTAGGAATCTGAAAATGAAGAACACTTCCAAATAAAATTATCTTATTAATTGCAAATATGTAAGTAAAAGAGATATTTTCCCGAATTCATTTAAACATTTGGAAGGCATTTTATTTTACCTGCATCTGTTCACATATTTTCTGGTTATCATTGCATATTTATTCTCGTGGTTCAAAGGAAAAAATATACTCAACACTTTTTCAAATATATTTGAAAGAGAATTTTGAGCAATGTTTGTTGGCTTGATTTTAACCAGGGCTAGGGAGAACAAGAAGCACCCAAACTCTCCAAATGGTGACAGCAGCCTGAGACAGTTCAATCGAATCATTAAACAAAATATACTTGTCCACTATTACTGGAATTTTCAACTCTGCAGCTATGACCTCTGGGTAGGAATGATAAGGCTATTTGAATGCATGAACACCTTAGTTATTTACACTGACTATGATCTTGTCAATAGAAAATATTAATAATTGTACCATGCCCCATTACATATTGAACTTACTATCTCAGTATGATGTCTTACTGATAAATCAAGACTACCCTCTTGTATTTCCAACATCTCTACCTTGAATAATTAGTCACAAATCCTTGCCCTGTCCCTTCAAGAAGTTTGTTTAAATAGATCACCTATTTTTTTCCATATCCCATTACTATTTATTTCATGTGAATGTGAACTTTGGCCAATAAAGGTAAAGAGAATCCAAAAATGTGAGGGTGAGAAAGTGATGGCAAACATGACAAATTCTTAGGTGAACAATCTACTTTAAAATGCCAAATCCGTGTGCTTAATTTTTAACAAAGGTTGTAGGAAATGAAGAAAAAAGGGTGGTGTGAGAAGCAGAAAAGAACAGGTTTTACAGTGATTCACACAAATGAGCCATACTGGAAAGATGCTGCCTGTCTCTGAATTAGCAGAGAAGGAGGAAAGCTTTGGTTATGCATCATTTCACTATTTTATTTCCACAGAAACTTTCTGCAAATATATGGTTTAAGATAATCCCACTCATTTACTAATTCATGTTTTAAAACAGGAAAAAATAAAGAACTGGTACCATAAAGGAAAATGTAGATGATATTTTACAACATTTATCAAAATCAATTGATACTGACCAGAAGAATATTTTATAAAAAATGAAAATGGTCTTCTGTAAATAATAGTAAGAGGGAGGAGGAGGAGGAATAGGAAGAGAAATTGTATCTTTGAAAAATATCTTTGAAAGAAAAAATTTCAATAATAGGTAGGAGATCACGAAACAAAAGCAAGAGTTGAATATAAACTAGGGCAACTAAGGAAGAAAGTAAAATAAAATCTGCCCCAAACCACCAAAAATAAAAGAATAAGAAGGAATATATACACATGGAAAAGATAGTAAGGCAATGAAAAATGGAAATAAGGAGATCCACTAACATAAAGAAGACACAATTGAAAGAATAAAGATAAACGATCTCTCTTTAGAGACAGAGCTAAAGCTAGACATAGAAGATGTTAAGAGATGGCCAATATACAGAGTCCCCCAAATAAAATTAAAATGACAAAAAATATTTATTTGAAGGTAATTTTAAGGCCTTTTGGAAGTTTTCTAAAGAAAGTACTCTATGTGGTTGAAGGTTCAGCCTCCTATTTTGTTCTTATAAAGTCTTCAACATGTGATATTTTCATGATCAAGGATAACTGATTCTCTTCCAACAGTGTATCTGAATGCAGGGCAATGGGATTAGGTAAAGGTGTGTAAGCAAGAGAACACTCTACTTTTTAATTGTTCATATCTCTTCCATTCACATCAGTTACTTTAAGTTAGACATAATGCAGTTGTGAATGTAGCTTTTAGGTTTTAGCAAGGTAGTCCTAGGTCTAACTAAAACATATTTTACTAAGAAAGAAATAGGATAGCTACTGAGGGGACACTCATTATCTCCATCACAATGCATTAAACATGTACATGGAGGGATGTATAGGAAAGTAATAACATTGGGGGGATGAATAGATGAGGGGAAAACTAAGGAAATGAGAGACAAATATGGGGAGGAATTTAAGTGGATACTTCCACTGATTTTTCAACCATATGAATGCATTGCTTACTCCAAAATAAAATTTAGTAAGGTATGGTGATTAAACATACAGTAAAATAACAAGCACGCAGTGTCATTAAAGGCATATAAAAGAAGAGAAGATATGCATATGTGTGTTGAGAAAAAGGATCATTATGTCTGTACTTCATGCTTGTATTAAAGATGGTTAGTAAAACTGAATATCTCTAATATTTGTTTTCAGATTTCTTGTCTGAGCAATTTCTTTTCTATTTATTCCAATTTTTCTTTGAAACATAAATATTGTCTCTGGAGTATATTAAAACATTATAACAAAATACAAATAAAAATATCTATTTTTTTGAATTTGCCATGATCTTTGACATTCAAGTATAATAGTTGTTATATGAAACTGTGAGGTGTTAAATTAACAAATGATTTTGTTTTAATTCTATGCCTATGGCCCATCAATTTGAAGGTGCTAAGCTGGAAAAGCTACTGCTCTCAATGCTCATGGTCATTAGTGCTGGGGGAACAGATTGTTAAATCATTTAAATTCCAGAATGATCCAACAAATTCTTTTATGAATACAATCAAATTTCCCACATTGTTTTAAGATCTGTGTATTCGATTCATTACAGCAATGGGAAGAGATTAACAGCATATAAATTTCTACATATACATGCAAAATGAACTGGATAATGATTGTGTTAATCCATTTGCATTGCTATAAAGAAATACATGAAGTTATAAAATTAATAAAGAAAAGAGGTTTATTTGGCTCACAGTTCTGCTGGCTGTACAAGCAACATGTTGCCAGCATCTGCTTCAGGTCAGGTCTTAGGAAGCTTACAATCATGGCGGAAGGTGAAGGAAGCCAATGTGTTACACAGCAAGATAGGGAGCAAGAGAGAGGGAGGACGTGTGAGTCTCTTTTAAACAACCAGATCCTGCATGAATTCAGAACTCACTCATTACTGTGAGGACAGCACTAAGCCATTCATGAGGAATTCTTCCCCATGATCCAAACACCTACCACTAGGCCCACCTCCAACATTGGAGGTCACCTTTCACCATGAGATTTGAAGGGGACAGAATATCCAAAGCATATCAGTAATTGTGTATCAGCAGCTGGATCTATTTAATGTCTGTGATGGTTAGTTTTTTGTGTCCGTCTGGCTAGGACATGATGCCCCAGGATTTGGTGAAAAAGCACTCTGGATGTTGCTGTGAAAGTTTTTAAGGTAAGATTAACAATCAAATCAGTAGGTTTTGAATAGAGAAAATCACACTCCACAATGCGGGTGGGCCTCATCTAGTCAGTTGAAGACTTTGAGATAAAATAAACAGAGGTGTCAGGGAAAAGAAATAGCTTCTCAAAACTGTCATCAGACTCAAGCGGCAACATCAATTCCTTTTAGGCCTACAGCCTGACAACCTACCCTGCAGATGTTGAATTTGACAGCCTTCACAACCATTTGAGCTAATTCCTTAAAATAAGACTCTCTCACATTCTCTATCCCTCACTCTCTCTCTCTCTCGTGGGTATTTGTTTGGTATGATATGCTTTCTTTAAAAAGATTATATTCTGTATTTGAGTTTAGCTTTTGTTTTTGTCTAAAATTTCAATGAATTGAAAAGTGCTCCATGAACACAAACAAAATAGTTTGAATAAAGCAAATTTAATTTAGTCTAACAATTGTTGACAACAGAATATTTCACTTTTAAGAATCACCTGTCATGTAAATGTGATTGATTTACACTTTGAGTGATTATAAGATGACTGGATGATCTGACATTTCAACTTTGTCTAATTCCTAGTGTGATTAAAAAACTATAACTGAAAACATGGGAGTTAGTTATTCTAACAACACAGGGCTTTCTCAGAGTAGATATTAAAATTGTGAAAGGATACTGAAAAATTAGAGAATACTTTAGGCCTCTTGTCTGAAAACACTTTTTAAAAATGAAATGCACACATTTTGGTTAGCATAATTTTCATCCTCAGATAGAAAAAGCTTGACTTCATGGCAGTGATTTTTTAATAAAACATAAATGACTTCTAACTCCATTTAAGGAAGACTAGGATATTTATGGGGAAAAGAGCTTTAGGAGAGCTCAAGGGGAAATGTCACTACCTGCTCAAGAAGAATGGAAATGTCATTTTGCATTAAAAAACACACAATTATGGCTTTTCTGTAAAATTCACAAAACCTTCTATTGCAAGGGAAAACTTTACTTGATTAAGTGGCACCAGACATAGATGTATATCAAATCATAACTACGTTGCCAACCAGAGAAATGTCCTTTGACATCCAGGGCAGACAAACTCTTTAGTATTGCAGTGTGATTTGCACTTGTATTTGTGTGGAAATGCACCACAAGGCCCACAACATTAAACTCTGTCAATTCTTGAATTATGATTGTCTGCATGAGTAAAAATCATTTTCTAATCATAGTCAGAAAGCCTGTTTTTATTTGCAAACACTTTTCCTTTTGAGGGAAAATACTATTTGTGTCCTTAAGAAGTGCGAACACCCCTTGTCAAATCCACTCTTCTCTGTTTTTAGTTATCTCAACACTGTATTTATGGTCAAGAAGTTGAGCAGTTTAATAAAAAACAGGCTGCCCAAATGAGTGCCTTTCATATCACAGACACTAAGGACCTATCTGTTGAGTAAAATAATGAGTATTTGGAAAATCTTTCAAAAGCAAAGCTTTTGATTTGTATTCATTTATGTATATTTGCCTTAATTCATTGGCACCAACCAAATGTCAATGAAAACGTATGTCTTCTAATTGTTATGTTCTTTAACAATAAATTGTCTTTAGCTAGTACTGTTGTAGGATGTCCTGTGGCAAATTGCACTTATTGTAATATTTGTGTTTAGGATATTAATGAAGAAGAGGTAGTTTGAGACAAGTATGGGAGTGTTTCTATTCTAGTTGACTAGAGTAGCAAAATGTATGATTTTGGGGGTACCTTGTTCAGTGTAGAGAGATCTCATAATGTGACTAGATATATGGATGTTACAGTTAATATAACTCTGAAATAAAGTGAAATGGGCTTTCGGTACTAAGTTAAAGAATTAAATACACCTTCCCATATTTGAGATAATTTTTATGGGCTTGTGAAGAAAATACTTTATAGTTAAGAATGTGTTGTGTTCCTTTTCTTTTGTGTCTGTTTGAACTCGGTTAAACCATTAAAAACTGCAGTGAGTTCAGGGCTAGTTTGATGTTTCATTGGTGATGGAGATCTTAAAATAGTTATTTTAAATATTATTTGCTTACCAGTTTCTCTTTTGCAATTATGAGTTTCTCCAAGGTTAAAACTTTTTATTTTATTTTTACTTTTAGTTTTTGAGATGGAGTCTCTATCACCCAGGCTGTAGTGCAGTGGTGCAATCTTGGCTCGTTGCAACCTCTACCTCCCAGGTTCAAGTGGTTCTCCTGTCATAGCCTCCTGAGTAGCTGGGATTACAGGCCTGCACCACCATGCCCAGCTAATTTTTGTGTTTTCAGTGGAGACAGGGTTTCACCATGTCCGCCAGGCTGGTCTCAAACTCCTGACCTCAGGTGATCTGGCTGCCTCAGCCTCCCAAAGTGCTGGGATTACAAGTGAGAGCCACCCCAAGCCCAGTCAAGAATTTTTTAAACATAATTTTCTTTCCTCAGTATACGGTAATATGCATTCGTTTTAGTAAATGATCAAAAATACATTGAATTCAATTGACTCCTGTTAATTTTTAAATAAAAGTTTTATATGCACATAATGAAAGATATGCCAAGAAGTTCTAAGGTAATACATGGGAAGTGAAACATTACTTTTTTCATCCCAAAAAGCTTTTAAGTCTTTTGATTTTTGTGGTACGAACTTTACCAAACTTAAAATAACGTGCACATATATAAGAGATGAAGAATTTATTTACTTAACACTAAGGCTGATCTCACCATTCCAAGCAAGTTCTTTAAATTAAATGTTAATGTTTAATCCTTCTATGAATACCATTGCAGATTGGTTTTCCCAGAAGCAGCCTGAGATGGAAATTAGTGTGTGGGAAGTTTATTAGGAAGTGCTCTGACAATCAAAGGGAAAGAAGAAGGAAGAAGGCGGGGCGCGGTGGCTCAAGCCTGTAATCCCAGCACTTTGGGAGGCCGAGACGGGCGGATCACGAGGTCAGGAGATTGAGACCATCCTGGCTAACACGGTGAAACCCCGTCTCTACTAAAAAAATACAAAAAAACTAGCCGGGCGAGGTGGCGGGCGCCTGTAGTCCCAGCTACTCGGGAGGCTGAGGCAGGAGAATGGTGTGAACTCAGGAGGTGGAGCTTGCAGTGAGCTGAGATCCGGCCACTGCACTCCAGCCCGGGCGACAGAGTTAGACTCCCTCTCAAAAAAAAAAAAAAAGAAGAAGAAGAAGGAAGAAGCAGAGGCAAAGTTAGGGTGCCATGAAAACTTTACTAAAGCCTCCATGTAGCATTTGAAGCTGGAATGGCCTTTCAGAGTTATCCGTAAATGGTGTATCAAGGCCTGGGACTTATACCCTTACATGAACAAGTAATTGGATGGTGGTTGCTCCCAGAAAAGGAGTGTGATTTTGGGTAGAGTGATTCTTTCAGCCAAGGGCAACTCTTGGAGTTGGCAGGAGCCAAAGGCTACCAGCTGCTTACAGTCCCAGCAGTGAAAGGTTTACATTATTCAGTGCTGAGGAAGAAGCAGAGCAGTGGCTCACAGTGTCCACTGCACATGACTCCATCATTTTAACTAAAGAATAAAATTCCATTTTCGTTTCTCCATCTTTGATTGCATCTCTTGACTCTTAACAAATGGCTTCTGCATACAATTATTTTATTTTCTTTCGCAGAAACAAAGAGAGTATTAATAGGTCCTGGATACTATATAGTGGCTCTACAGTAATCAGGAACATAGGGACCTTCTGTCTTCCAGCTCTTTCTTCCCTAGCCTGGTTTCTGAGTTCCAGGTTACTTCTCGCCTAAGATAAATGTTGAAACTTCCTTTCATTCCATTCCAGGAAGCAGAAACAAAGGGCCAAATGGTATGTCCAAGTTGGCTCTTTACATAATCACATAGCTCATCCAGCATCAAGAAAGACCAAAAATGTCACCTTTAAGTTGAGTATATTGCAACATTAAAATAACATTGGATTTTGTTACTGAAGAAGAAGGGGACATTGAAAACAGGGAACCAGCATTCTCTGAAACATGTTCATCTAAAATACTATTTTATATATATTTATAATGTATATTTGTTGTATTTACATATAATGTTTTCTAGTTTTAGCAAACAATTAGGTAAATATCTGAATTGATTTAAGATATTGCTTCAAATTATGTGGTAATTGAATAGCTTGAATGTTATATTCATTACAATTTTATGACACTGATGAGAAATAGTGTAAACTATGATATTCTATTTGGTTTATTTAAATACAAATATTTGAAACCTCTATATTTGGGAGAAAGCTTTTCTTTTTAAGTCCCACCACACAGGCAATTCTAAGTGCAGGAGACTTATCCAAAAAAGAATAACAATGGCCACATGTGTGATAAGTTTTTAAATCAAATGTACAAAATGCTGGCTGGGTGTAGTGGCTCGCGCCTGTAATCCCAGCACTTTGGGAGGCCAAGGCGGGTGGATCACAAGGTCAGGAGATCGAGACCATCCTGGCTAACTCGGTGAAACCCCGTCTCTACTAAAAATACAAAAAATTAGCCGGGCGTGGTAGCGGGCGCCTGTAGTCCCAGCTACTCGGGAGGCTGAGGCAGGAGAATGGTGTGAACCCGGGAGGCAGAGCTTGCAATAAGCCGAGATCACGCCACTGCACTCCAGCCTGGGTGACAGAGTGAGACTCCGTCTCAAAAAAAAAAAAAAAGAAAAAGGTACAAAATGCTGAAAATAATTAAAGTATTAAGAGTGGTTCTGACTATGGTGAGCTAAGGAGCTAAGCATCCTTGTTTAAAAATTAGTTGATGATAAAATATAAACAGTGACATAAATAAAAAGCAGAAAACAAAAAAGTATTACTAAAGAAAAAACAGAAAAAATAATCAAAAAAGTTTTGATAACATATATTCATTTATTTAACAATACTTCAGGCCAGGTGCAGTGGCTCATGTCTTTAATCCCAGCATTTTGGGAGGCCAAGGCGGGTGGATCAACTGAGGTTAGGAGTTCGAGACCAGCCTGGCCATCATGGTGAAACCCCATTTCTACTAAAAATACAAAACATTAGCTGGGTGTGGTGGTGGGTGCCTGTAAACCCAGCTACTCTGGAGGCTGAGGCAAGAGACTCGCGTGAATCCGAGAGGTGGAGGTTGCAGTGAGCCGAGATTGTGACATTGCACTCCAGCCTGGGCAACAAGAGCAAATCTTCATCTCAAAACAACAACAACAACAAAAACAGTACTTCATTGCTGTTTAGTATGTGCAAGGTTTAGCCACTTTTAAGTAGGAGTGTACTGTAACAGTTGTGAATTTAAATTGTAATTAGAAAATATGGCAAGGTAGAAAAAAGAAACAGCTGCCGAAAAAGGGGGGGGGGGGCCTTAAGGAGGTGTTATCTTCTTAATTAAAAATAAAATCAAATATATTTTATACACTCTTTGCTAATTACTAAGAACATTAATATTAAAGTTCTAAACCCAAAATCTCTCGTTGTCATAGGTACTTTGAATTTTTATCAGTTAAGAGTGGATATTCCAAAGTAAGAAATGTAAGTAGGAAACATTTGAAAGGAAAGAGAAGAGTTAATAAAATTAGAAAAATAAAGAACTAGGAATTAAAACTATTGAAGAAGGATTCCCGAAGATTTAATAAATGCCTCACATATGTGGGAAGGGGCTTTGTACAACTATAAGATAAATAACTTTCTTATATTTAAAAAAAAAAAACAGAACATAGGAAACTAGGCTTAATATTAAGCATGACATATTTTGAATCAGCAGTAGTAATAGTCTTTTCTGACAGTGAGAAAAGTTTACGGTGAGTCCTCTTTCCAAGGTCATTTTGAGAGAATGGATTCTAACTTTCTTGTGATTTTTTTATGTATCGCCTGAGTAATGAAATGAAGCGGGTTACATTATCCACCTTCACACACAAAATCTCATATAAAAACATGGATTTTGTGTGAAATATCATTAATCAAAACCCCTCCTTCTAATGTAAAGATTATCTTATCTTATTTATAGAAAAAATTGACCAATAATGACCCTTGGGGATTAATAACTAATGACTCTAATGTGTCAGTACGATCCTAAGTACAATCAATTTAAAAATTTGGAACCATTAACAAGTTAGAAGAGACAAAAACAAACATAAAAACTAAAAGACAATGTTATTTAATATGTTTGCAGTAAGTACAAATATATTAATAACCTTTTTGAGAATCAATATTATAATACTTATAGCAGTGAGTTTCTGTTTTTTCCAAAAATAGTCAATATTCTTCTACCAACTGAATTTTTAAAAAATTAATTCTTTTACAAAGATGAATTTATTTATTTATTTTACTTATAAATAGATTACAGATGATAAAAGTATTTGTGACATAAAAGAACAACCCATATCTGTTCCATGTTTGTTCAAAATTCATGGTTTCTTCTAAGAAGCTCAGAGACATTCTCATGTGCTATTCTCACTTAGGAAGAAAACAAAACTTACTTTCCCAAAGATCTTTCATGTGCAACCACCCATTAGGAAGAAAATTCTTTACACTATTCTATGATGTCTACCCCCGCGTAGGCTGCCAACTTTGATTAAACTTTCTAAAAACAGGATATCCCTGAGCAGCCTTCTGTAGCCATAAGTTTCAATAGTGAAAATGACAGGATGAAGTTTACCATTATTCATTGTTATAAAATGGTTCCTTTTTATTAAATTTCATTCAATAGAAAGAGACTGTATCTTTTGGTCTGAGGTCATTGAGGGCAGAATGGTCTGGATGTGTGTAAAGGACAAGAAAATAATTCTTTTTAAGGCTGGTAGTTTAAATTAATTTAGTTTAAACTGATAATGAATTACTAGAACTTCTTAAAGTTAAGTCAGAAGCCTGTAAATTGAATTTTTGTTCTATCTTTACACATCATAATTGCATAAAGCATATTTTTTAGACTGTCTGCAAAAAATCATTTTGTTTATCATCCCCAGGCTAAGACATTTTTTTCTTTTGATTAGGAAAATTCTCATAAGCTTCCCATTCTAACTTAAAGAGCTTTCATGAGATTTAGGCTTTGGGCATGATCGAAGATGCTTCCAGAGACTGGATTTTAGCTGTCCTTGATAATTACTTCTGAAAAGCAATGACTAATTCTATCAGCTTCCTGAAAAGGGTATATAAATCTTGATGCTATCAGATATTTTGTCTGTGGAAACAACTAGAGAAAGAAAAGCAAAGAGCCTACTTTCCTTCTGTTTAGAGTACTGTGTTGCATTCAGGCGTTTTCTCTGCTTCATATCTGTAAAGGTAATGATGTGTAACAATTTTGAACCCTCACACAAATGCTTTAGTCTAGAGGATTCAAGTAACTCTCGACCCGAAAGGGCCTATGAAAGAAGTGTTAAAAACCACTTAAAAGGGAATCAAGTACAAAATAATAATGTCAATGTCTAAAGCATGAGAGAGAAAGCAAGGGAATAAAATACAAAAGAGGTTCATAGAAACCTGCTAATGCCCTCCTAGATGTACCTAGGAAGAAGAAAGTGCCTTCATTTAACTAGCAGTAGGATTAGTTGCAAACCAAAAGAGCCAACATAAAACTTAATATTAAAAGTCAGGGTTATTTTTCCCTTTGTATTGGAGAGTTGGGTAGTGATTGAGCAGAGCATAAGGGGAATATCTGGAGTGCTTTACATTGTTTGTGGTAGGTGACAATTTCTTAGATGGGTTTAGTTTGTGATAATCCTTCCAGTTGTAGACTCTTCATTTGTTTATGAGAAGGTGATTTTCAATATATGCCTTTTACTTTGCTGAAAAGTTTATTAAGTGCTCATTCATTAATAAAATTTAGACAATTTTCTGATTCATATGCTAGTGAATAATTGATAAGCCTAGGAGAGCAACATCTGTGTATATGTGAGAGAAATCATTATCATCACTTAAAAAAATTTGTCATGCAAAATATAATTGGATTCGAACTGAATTTACATGATCAGTGAATTTCTACTAAGAAAGTTCAATAAAACATTTGTGAACTTATAAAATTAGAAGATATTAAAATAATGGTAACAATCTCAATGTGTCTCTATTGTATGTGTGGGTTTTTAACATTTCTTTCACCCAATAAGGCATTTGGAAAATGCACCCATGTTGTTTTATGTGTCAGTACTTTTATCATTTTTGTTACTGAGTATTCCATTATATGAATATATTGATTTATCCATTTTGCTGTTAGCACGTATTTGGGGTATTTCTATTTTTGCCAATTATTAATAATGCTTCCATAAACATGTTGGTACATGTCTTTTGATTCACATACGTATGAATTTCTACATTCTTATGTGAAATCCTTGGTCTTAGGGTATATATATTTTTAGCATTAGAAAATACAGTTTTCCAAAGGTTATACAAACTTTAACACTTTCTAGCCCCGTTTTTGAATTCCTGTTGCTCTACATACATCTTTGCTGGCATCCGTATTGTCAGAATTTAAGCAGACCGCACTGCAGTGTATGCACACTGTTATTTTCATATTGCTTAATAAAATTAAAGTTGTGGTCAAATTTTACACATAGATAGCATTTCAGTGAACAAAACAAGTTATTACTTGAATATCAAATTGTTCTTGGACTACTCTAAGGTAGTGTTAGTGTCTGTAATATCTTATGTGCTTCATAATATTCATTTATCATGCTGAATATTTTAGGATTTTATTTTCAATTGCTTTATTTTTATATATCTTTGTGGAAGAAATAATCTTTTTTATCATTTTTCTTCAAGGATTTTAACTAGTACTATCAGCTATGTACTAACCTCAGTTGATAAATATAGTACAATAAAAATGTCCATAGCAAATACAGAATTTTACTCATGATAACTACGTTGTTACTTAAGTAATAATCTCACTAACTGAAATGAACCAATGGAAAGGTCAGAGAAATGTGCAGCATGGCATAGCGGCCACAGAGCAGTTTATGTTGGTGAGTGTTATCTAAAAAGTCTTACAAGCATAATAAAAATGCAAAAAATAAAGAGTACATGAAATGAAAAGCAAAGCTAAATATTTTAAATGTTCACATAAAAAGAACTTCACTGATGATTACAGATGAAAATTGAAGTCATAAGACTACCTGAGATATTAAATGTGTTACTCAGGGGAGATGTTCGGTGTTAATGCTGTAGAGATTTCTTTGGTGGTGCATGCCAAAAATAAAGACTTAAAGAGCAAGATAATAATTTTTAAATACAAGAGACTGCAGAGAAAGCAATACATACAGTATTCAAATATAATTCTAAATGTAAATTTTTCAATGGATGTAAACACTATCTAAATCTCCCAACAAATTTGTAAAGCACTGTATAACGCCATGGCACACTGGTTGGGAAGCTCTGAATTTTATTCCATTCTAAAAAAAAAAAGAAACAAAGAAGGAAAGAGAAGAATAACAGGTATGTTAATACGTTTTAATGTTATAGCCAAATGGTGGTATGCGCCTGTAGCCCTAGATGAGGCCGAGGCAAGAGGATCGCATGAGTCCAGGGGTTCCAGGCTTCAGTGAGCTATGATTACAACACTATATTTCACCTTGGCTGACAGAGTGAGACCCCATCTCTAAAAAGAAATATATATGAATATATTCTTTAGTGTTATAAAACTTAATGCTAGCAAAATGAAGTAAATTTAATGCACTTGAAAGAAAATTTTAGACCTCCTCTCTCTGTCTTTTAATCTTTGGAGTACAACATTTACCATGAGCCAAAATGTCTTTAATTTCCGAGCATAAACACATGGACTTCTGATTTATTTAAATTCTGTGGTTCACAAACTATAGTGCAAGTGAAAATTAACATATCAAGTTGTTATCCCAATAACCTTTACTGTAATTTATGGTTAGTTTGTGGCTATTTTTTCAAAGGTAATTTCACAATATGCAAATTTTATAATTGTTTTTTCAATTAGAAATTTCATTTGAGAAACTGACATGTACCTAAGCTATGACTTCACTAAGCTAGCTTCTAAGTAGGAAGTAGTGGTATTAGATAGCAATATTGCTGTATGGATTATGCTATAAAGCCATCACCAGAACCAGTAAATTTTAAAATTCAGAGAGCTTTAACACTCTACTTTGAACATAAACTTTTAATCTTTCTAGTTAATAAACAATGAATATATTTCTCTACAGCAGCAGAAACATTTAACCCAGAAAGTATATTTTTTGAAATAAATGTGCCACATTCTTATAGAAATTAAATTTTATTTATAAAGTACAAACATTGTGAACCACTTCAATATTAAATGATGAATTTTTAAATTAGTGGCCTTTGTTCTTTTTTTCTGAGACAGTATATACAGCTTCTCATTCTACCCATAACTCTGACTCTTATGTACTATTTACACATTACTACAGAGTCTTAGGGGTCGTCAAACATAATTTGAGTTGTAGGTTAGTGCAAAGGCTAAAACAGATGAGACAATGACAGAAATCCCTGTAGTTCTCAATCTGCATGAATAAATTAATCAGAAATATTTACCCACTTATCTTAATGTTTAAGTTCCTTCATAATCGGATTCTCTTACATTTCAAGCGTACTTCTTTACTAATCCAGCATTTTCAAATTTTAAGCCTAGCAGGCCAACTCCTTTTTTCTAACTTGTTTTATGCATGCTGGCCTTTATGCCTTGAGCATTACTTCCTTCCCTCTTCTCTCTTTCATTTTCCATTTAACCCAACCTGTTTAAGAAGTTTACATCAATAACATTTAACGTCACAGTGCCTTGTTCATTCTGCCCCCTTGGACAGCCACACTATTTACTTTCTGTGCTACATCATTGACCTATGAAATCTGAATTGAATACTTGGATACATTGAATACTAAGCTTAATCTGACCAATTTGATTGTACCTCCCTGGGGGTAGAGCTTGGGTAACACTTTTTCTTCTTACCTTACAGGGGCTAGCAATGAAATATGATGTTTTAAGTGAGTTTAAGGCCAGAAATACTGTGAATATCGTTTTTCACTGTTTCACTGAACTGAATTCCTTGCAATTATTACCATTAGCTAGTAAGAGGTCTCTTTTTAAACAGTGAACACTTAAACCATTCCAGATTCGTCAACGTTTGTTCCCAATTTTTCTTGGTTTCTCATCTTGCCACTTTAAAACAATTGTAAGATGGGTGACGCCAATATCACCCTCTAGGATGTTCAAATAATGTTAATAGCTCAGAGTGTGGGAGAAAATCTATGGTCTGTGCTGTATTGTGGGGCAATTTGGCCAACTTCCCACAGAAAATGTGCCATTAGAAAAACACTACAATCAGACAGCTATTTTGTATTGCCCGTATGCGTTCAAAATGTATTTGTCAAAATGTGTTGAGTGCTCCGTAGGTACTAGGTGCTATTCTAGGTAGTTAGGATTTACTTGCAAAAAGTCTGCACTTCATGACCACCGGAGTGGATGATCCAAGAAGTGAGGGGAAAGTCGCAAGAAATGAGGTCAACAAGTCCGGTCAAATCATGAGGGCTTTGTTGGAGATGGTAAACCCGTTTCTATTCTACGTGTGATGGAAAGCCATGGGGAGATTTTGTGAAGAGATTTAAATGGCCTGGTGTCAGTCTGAAATGTTTCCCTTGGCGGCTGTATGATTTTCAGGGTTGAGTTCTATTGTTGATTAATTTTCCAAAAGTTTTATATATATATATATAATATATATTCAAATTACATATTTTAAAATGTATGCATTTAAATAATACACTCAATTATGTAAAGTTATACTCTATCCTGTATCGGAATTTTCACATGGCTGCCTTTAGTGATGGGGCTGAAAGTACTAGCCAATCTCTGTGGCTCCAACATTTGGATGCTGGGGAGGCGACCACATGCTTAATACCAACAGTGTTTAATTTGTCACTACACTTTTGGTGCAATTTAAATCCACCAAGTTGATCTTTATAAAGGAAGATTGTAATATCCTTTAATGGCACTCTAATGCCATCATGTGAAAACTCACGAATTTTAGTGAAACATAAGAGCCACCAGTCTCTTCTTATTGTCTTCTTGACACCGTATTTAAATCAACCCACTCTCCTTGCTGTCTCCAATGTTTGAGATCTTTCTAGCCTAGGCATTCATCATTTTGCTAAGATATTTTTTTCCACACGCTTTCCTCTGTCCTCTTGTTAATATTTGTGTTTCCTCCTTTAATTATTTGATGTCAACTCCTCCGAGAGAATCTCCCTATTTGTCCTAGTATGCTTTTCCAGCCTAGACATCCACTGCCAACCTCTAATAATGTATCTACTATACTGTGTCACAATTGTCTATCTTCCTGTCTTTGTTCTCTCTAGGTTGTAACCTTCATGGGGTCAGAGATTATATCTTTCTATCTTCAAATTGCTTTATTCAATTTGATTTTGTGGGGTTCTGTTTATATAGCACTTATTAATAGGGGAACAGGAGGCTACAACTAGAACAAAGGCCAACTTGATTAACAAGATATTTGGGGCACATAATCTAAAAAACATGTTAAAGCTATATTTGATGTTGCATAGCATTATGAACAAACCTTCCTTTCTGAATGGGTCCAGGTTTTATCCCTCCTATTATAATTCAACCTGCATATAAGTTCAGCCTTGTGTGTCTTCTAAAGAAGAAAGGTCTTCCAATTTATGAAAATCTTCAAAGACTCCATATAACCTATCTCTCAATGTGCAAATATGTTATGATTGCACTCAGTCTTCCATACCTGATCTTTGCCTGTGACAGTGGTGAAAAGAGATTACTCTGTAAAATTACATCTGAATTTCTGTTTCCCATGAGAAGAAACAAACTTATTCACTTGGGCATATACTCTTAGTTAAGAAAAACACCAAGGTAGGCTTTATTTGCCACAAATAGTAAATCATCAAGGCATTGTCTAGAAGGCAAAAGTGAGATAAAATTAAGTAAATTTATTTGCACAACGTAGTAAGAAGATATTTTAGCTTATTAAGGCAAGTAGGAACAATAAGATCTTGGAGGTGGTGCAAGTACGTTTCCCCCATACACACACACACACACACACACATATACACACACACACACACACACACATATATATATATCAGGGTGTAGAAGAGACCAATGCATTCTTCCTATTGCTTCTGATTGTCAGAGTCATAACTCTAATCCCCAGCCTCTCTTGCAGCTAAATCTCTCCAGGACATTAATGGGGCCCAGTGGGTTTTGCACAGAAGAGATATATATAGCTGTGAGTCACATGTATAAAGAAGATCCCAGTTTCCCTGGGCTTCCTCCTTCAGCATTTCCATGGGTTTGGAAATGGTGGGCAGAAGAAGCCACCCTTTGGGCATAAAAACTATCATACTACCCTGATTCTCCTCAACTCTGTACTTTTACACGAAATTGAAATAAAGTTCTATGTTGCTTGAGCCACTGAATTCTGGATTCATTTTGTTTCGGCAACTTAATCTATAATTAGCAAGGATTACTAATTCTAATTGTAAGTCCTTTTTTAATGCTTTACTGCAGTTTATTCTTCCTGTTACTTCAGCACTTCAATAAAAACCTCCCACATTTCCATTCTTAGTTAAGTGATTGGCATGTTTCCCAAAAAAGGGCTATTTGGAAAAGAATAAAACTTGCAGAAATTAAGAAGTAAGTAGAAGCAGAAAATTAGGGTCAGAAGTGAGGATGGAAAACTTCAGTTCTCTTAGAATCCCTGGAGAAAAGCATAGGGAAATAACGAGTTTTTTTATTTGACATTCACATGAGTGATTTATTTAAAACCTAAAGATGAGCTATCCTTGCAGACTAGAGGACTTAAGCTTCTCACCTAAGTAATTCTTCAGTTGCATTACTTTTCCTACCTCATCTCATTAATTAACCCTTTGCTTTACTGAAAACAAGTACTGTCCTCTGGCTTCAGAACATATCACACTCTTAAGTAGACTATTTTCTTCAAGCTTCCCTCTTCATCAGCACATGTCCACTTCTGTCTCCCTGCTTTTTATTACAATTTCTCTATTTGAAATTTGTTCTCTGGAAAATGTGCAGACAAACATTGTCTATAGACACCAATAATATCAAGGATATTTTAAAGGAACTTCTTAATATCCCTTGTCTCCTTTTATAACGTCTGTTATTTATTACAGAAGTGTGTCTTTGACTTTGGCCATGTAGAACTGAGGTGATGTTGAAAATCCATAAATATGTACAGATCACAATAAGCTTAAAACATTTTGCACACATAAATTTAATAATTTTATCTTTAAATTATATTAGAAAATGAATGACTCAGATAATGGGGCATGAACCTTGACTCCGTAGCCCAGAGAACGTAATTATCTGTTATCAAATACTTACCTGTATAGTATGGATAAAAGTAGTTAAAACTATAGATTTCTGCTTTTGATTATATAATCTACTCCCTAACATTAATATTCTTCATTAAACCTACTTGGAAGATATCATAGACTTTGATCAGATAATTGTTATATTTTGATTTTTTTCTTTTTTGTCAATGTATGGAAAGATGGTTTTAGTGTTATTTTCCTCCTTGAATTTGCTTTTATCTAAAACAAGTGAGATTAGTAAAATGATTTGTTTATATATTAATGACTTTTTAAAATGAAATCTCACTGATTATTTAATAGATTCCAAAACCTGTGGATGACACTGGAGACACTAAGCAAATAAAATCTATTTCCTATCCTCCAAACAATTAAAGTAGAGAAGGGGTAAACATGTCAACAGTGAATTATAATGAAGTAATATTTAAGTAGGATAAAGTAATATAAATCTCGACACTATGAACTTTAGTATAAAAACTATGAACAAGCTGGGCACAGTGGCAAGCACCTGTAATCCCAACACTTTGGGAGGCTGAGATGAGATCACTTGAGGCCAGGAGTTAGAGACTAGCCTGGGAAACATAGTGAGACCTCATCTCTCCCAAAAAAGTAAAAAAAAGTATCCACTTGTGGTGGTGCAAGCCTGTAGTCCCAGCTACTTGGGAGGCTGAGGTGAGAGGATCACTTGAGCCCAGGAGACCAAGAATGCATGCAGTTAGCCATGATCGTGCCACTGCACTCTAGCCTGGGTGACAGAGCAAGACCCTGAGCATATGTATTTAATTTTCCAGTTACTTGCTCAAGCCCATAATGGCCTGATATTTTATCTTGGTAGCCCCACTTGCATTTCCTCTAATTCCTCTTGAAATTGGCTTACAGAGTCTAAGTAGGGAAGCAGTCAGGCCCTATAACCAAGAAGATCAATTGCCCACTTCTGCCATTGACTCCCACAGCCACAGCTGTTTAAGTCCTCTACACAGAGTCCAAAGATACTGTGTCAGTGTCATGTGACTTCTGGTCATCATTCTAGTCAATGCTGCAGTGCTTCTTCAGTGAAATTGTTTTCATTCATTGTAAACTTCTGTCATAACCATGGTTAGTCTTCTAAGACTGTAGTCCAGATCTATGAACTTCCATTCAAAGGTATCAGTTAGAATGCTCCCTTTTCCCAAGAATGTTGCTTTCAAATTTAGTAATGTTCCAACATTTGTTTATCTCAGTAGCCATGTCTTTATTTTCTTCCTGACATTTTTCTTTCCTTCGAATCTAAACTACTCTTCCATCTTCCAAGGACAATTATCCTTAAGTCTACTGTTCTACATTGTTTTTTGATGAAAGCTACTTCTAGAAACTCCAAGGTGATTTTGGCAATCTTCTAGAGCAATTCCCTTTAAAGATTATTTAGCATCTATCTACATTAGGGAAAATTAAAAATCTAATTTTAATCTCTGGTGGAGGAGCCTACTAGTATTGTAATTGCTATTGCAGATGTACAGGGACCAGAAGTAGAACAGAAGAGTGTAATCAGTTGGTTGATTACAATCAACCGATGGTTGTAAGATGTTTTTAGAAAAGAGTTCATAGAGAAGTCTATATATAAAAGAAATATTTAAATATTATTATTGGTTAGGTAGGGCTGGACATGGAAGTCAAGGATATTTCAAAGTGGATCGTATGGGAATAGGCTTAGAGGTTGACAAAGATAATAGTACTTTCTGAAAATTGTAAATAGTATGTGTGGCTGGTACTTTGAATGTGAGCAGAGATCAGTGTAATACAGGGCATAGTGGCAGGTAAGCCTTAGATTTTAGATACTTTGGAATGCTTTGAAAGTACTTTGGTAATAATCCTGTTGGCATCATAATGATGAGTAAATTTAAAGCTTTTAATTAGATATTTGGCATGATTTATCTTTAAATTTTCACTTAACGGTAGTATGAATGATGTATTGGAAGGATTTTAGATTATTAAGCTTTTCCAGTTAGGAGACAATTATTGCCTGAATTAAGAAGAAGAGTTCAGCTTACATATAAAAGTTGTATTGACAGGTCTTGGTCAGGTTCGAAGCCCTTCATCTACATAAATAAGATAGGTGAGTATAATTTTGCTGATTTTTATGCTTTTGTTTCTTAACTAGATTGGATGGTAATTTTTGTTTTCATTCAGATCATTTATTTTATCTTATTTTCTGTCTATGCTGATAATTTGCCCTCAGATCCACTCTTCACTCTTCCCTCTTTGCTATTTTGTAGTGATCTAATCTCTGCAGTCTCCTGTTCCAGATTTTTCCTGTCAACACGGTTCTATCTAATCTCCCCCAATAGGAAGGCACTGGTAGAAAGAATTAAAAAGTCAGGGTTTTTATTTCCAAATTCTCTGCTTCAGGCACATCCCCAGCAGTGGCTACATCTTCTCAGGCATTACAACTCCCAGTCAAAACTCTTTTTCCCCTTAGTTCGTCCTTTTTTTTTTTTTTTTTTTTTGCAAACCAGTCACCTTGTCCTCTCAGGTCTTAGGCTTTAACACCGACTCCTGTCCATGAACTTTGATTCCTGTAGAGTTGGGTATATCATGGGGACTGCCTGGTAAACTTTGGTTTGCCTCACAGTCTCCGTTTTGGCCTTTCAGATCATCCAAGACTTCAGCAACTAGTTCCCCATAATAAGTAATCTCTTTTGAACTATTAAGCCTGAGCTCTGTTTTCCTGAAACACTCATTGAATTGTATTAAAAGTATTATCAGTATTCAGTGACTGGAAGGGCTATCAATAGTCTCTGTGTAGAGAGATCATTAATGTATAGAACTTTACATTCTTCAAGCAGTTCACATGCCTTCATACTTTCTCCCTATTTTATCCTTAAAAACAATCTGAGAGGAGAGGTAGGAATACAGAGATATGTGATGCCTTTCAAAAGTTTATAACAAAAAATATTAACCCCATAAGAACAACTGTAAGACAAAACAGTTTCTGATCAAGGATCTGAAACTACGCTCTAGTGCCTTTTCTTTGTGGATTAATGTCCTTGACTCCTTCTCACTATGCTGTATATATTGCCTTGCAATTTCTAAGAGACACTTTTCTCTGAAGTCAGAGAGAAAAGTGAAATTTAATATATTTTATCACATAATTGATGCCAATGTTGAAAGATTTTTAATAGACTATTTGGCTACAAATCAGCTTCGTGCGATCAAAATATTTCTTATCAGAACTTAGAAGTTTGAAAAATTTTCTGGTAAAATATAAAGGGAAAATTTGAATCTTCAACTCAGATTTAGATTATAAGTTCCTGGGAGCAAGGAGTGATGGCCATCTTCCTGTATTACTCACATCACTCTCATCACCTCCATTTCTTTTTTTTTGAGATGGAGTCTTGCTCTGTCGCCCCAGGCTGGAGCGCAGTGGCCGGATCTCAGCTCACTGCAAGCTCCGCCTCCCGGGTTTACTCCATTCTCCTGCCTCAGCCTCCTGAGTAGCTGGGACTACAGGAGCCCGCCACCTCGCCCGGCTAGTTTTTTGTATTTTTTAGTAGAGACGGAGTTTCACCGTGTTAGCCAGGATGGTCTCGATCTCCTGACCTCGTGATCCGCCCGTCTCGGCCTCCCAAAGTGCTGGGATTACAGGCTTGAGCCACCGCGCCCGGCCCATCACCTCCATTTCTATCCTGCCTCACAGAACCCTAGGAATCACAAGACACTCAACGTATTTATAATAGCATATAAACTTAAACATAACTCTAGGGAACAGTTTCTTAATCTGGGGCTAAAACGTCTTCAAGATTATCTAAAGTATTAGGCTGGAACTATAAAATCTAGAAAGCATAAAATTTCTTGATTCTTACATTTAAGTCTTCAATCCATTTTTATTTGATTCTTATAGACAGGGTAAGATAAGGATCTATTTTCATTATCTGTATATAGATGTCCAGTATTCCCAACACCATTTGTTAGTGAGACCATTTTTCCCCATTGAGTGCTCTTGGCACCATTGTCAAAAATCAATTGATCCTAGATGTCCTAGATGTGTAGGTTTATTTCTGTGTTCCCTGTCCTATTACATTTGTTAATGTTGCTATCTTTATGCCAGTATGATGCTGTTTAGATTACTATAGCGTTGTAATATATTTTAAAATTCAGTACTGTGATGCTTCCAGCTTTGTTCTTTTTGGTCAAGATTTCTTTGGCTATTTGGGGTCTTTCATGGTTTCATAGACATTTTCGAGTTTTCTATTTCTGTGAAGAATGACATTAAAATTTTGATAAGAATTTTATTTAATCTGTAGATTGCTTTGAGTGCTATGGACATTTTAACATTATTAATTCTTCTAACATATTAATATGGGATATCTTTCAATTTATTTCTGTCATCTTTCATCAGTGTTTTATAGTTTTTTATAAACAGAAAATTCTGTCATTTGCAACATCATACTTGAAGCTAGAGCTCATATGTTAAGTGAAATAAGTCAGGCACAGGGAGACAAATATCATGTTATCTGACTAATATGTGAAATCTGCAAAACTTCAACTCATAGAAGTAGAGAGTAGAACGATTATCACCTGAGGATGTAAAAGGGATGTGGTGGATGAGAAGAGAGAGACAGGTACAAAGATTCAGTTAGATAAAAGAAATGAGCTCTGGTGTTCTATTTCACAACATGGTGACTATAGTTCTTAATAATGTATTGATAATACAAAGTAGCTGAGGAGATTTTAAATGTTCTCATCATAAAGTAACGACAAATACTGTATTTGAAGTGATGGATATTCTAATTAGCCTAATTGGATCATTCCACAATGTATACATGTACTGAAACATCACATTCTGCCCTATAAATATATGCAATTATTATTTGTTAATTCAGAATAAAATAAAACCTAAAAATAAAAATAAATACAATTTAAAAGATCAGTAACAACAAAATTTCCCTGGGGTTATCACACAGTCTGAAGATTTTTGAGTACAGACACTGAAGTTTCCTCTCCAAAGCTGCTCTGAGAACTGCCCTCTGAGGCTGCTTTATGCCAGAGGGCCTGAACTCTCTCTATGGCCAGCTGTCTATTGTGGTTTCCACTGCTGGCATTGTTCTGATCACCATGACTGGAGATCTTGGAGTCATCTTTAACTCATCTTTAACTCTCTGTTCTCCACTGGTGTCCTGTTGTAAACAAAAAGCAAGTTTACTTTATTTATTTCCTAAATATTTCCCATATCTTCCCCTCCACTCCTGACGCACACAAACTTTTAAAAAATCTTTACCAGGCAGGGCTTGGTGGCTCATACCTATAACTCCAGCACTTTGGGAGGCCAAGCTGGATGGATTGCCTGAGGTCAGGAGTTCGAGACCAGCCTGGCCAACATGGTGAAACCCCATCTCTACCAAAAATACAAAAAATTAGCCAGGTGTGGTGGCGTATACCTGTAATACCAGCTACTCGAGAGGCTGAGGCAGGAGAATCGCTGGAACCCAGGAGACGGAGGTTGCAGTGAACTGAGATCGCACTATTGCACTCCAGCCTGGGTAACAAGAGTGAAACTCTGTCTCAAAAAAGAATATATATATATATATATCTTTACCACTAATTCTTACATTCTTACAATTTCAGTCTCATATCCCTCTGGAAATGTCTTATTTCTTCTTCTTTTCTCTAACTGATACAGTTCATTCTAAATCTCTTTCATCAGACTGTTCCTCATCAGAAATAGCTTTGGTGGTTTCCTATTGCCTATAGGATGAACGTCAGATTATGCCTTTGGGATAATCTCCATCGTAAGGTCACTCATAATTAGATTTTGCCTGCTTTTGCAAAATTATCTGTACATACTGCAAAGTATTTCCCTCAAGAATTCCTATTCAAGAAATATAACATTTAGATAGTGCCATTTAAATGATATGTATGCACTTGTGTGTGTATCATTTTCTCAACTAATTTTATTTTTGCCCCGTTTTCCATTCTTTGAGTGTCCTTGTCTTCTGAGCTCATTATTGCACATCTGTCAAGTTCAATCCAAATGCCACTTTCTTTTTAATTATTTCCTATTTACTTATCACTTGATGTAAGGATTTTATTAAACTCTTCTATAGTACTGTTGTGTGTGTGTGTGTGTGTGTGTGTGTGTGCTAACAGAATATTGATGTGTTGAAGTCTCACCTCTTCATTTCAATTGTAAACATTAGAAATGGGAAGCCATAGTGTAGACTTCCTTGTGTTATCAGCATCACTTAGTCTGATAGTTTGAATTTCTTCATGTAATATGAGTCAAGGGAATATTTGTTTATTTTTTAGCCCTGATTCTAAACTCCCATAACATTCTACTCTATTAGAACCTAGAAGATAAGTGTATATATAGCATTTATTGCTTGGGTTGCAAATGAAAGCAGATGTTTGATTCCACATTATTATTTTATTTAGTATTTTTAAATTCATTTACTGATTTTGGTATATCTGTGTCATCTTTGAACATTTTGAGAACTTGTCAGCCCTCCCAATTTCTTCCATTAAAATGCTACCAAACCTTAATGCATATATCCTTCAATTTGAATGCACAGAGGCTTATTTTAACCTTCTTTTTACCATTTCAAATCCAAGATTTGTATACACAATTTAAATGGGGTATTTTGATAAATGACTTATTATAACTTGTTTATTGGTTAAATTACATAGAAAATCCATATATTTCCACTGTATCTCTAATAACAGATTGGTACTTGAAAGAGCCAAAATCCCAGTAAAAGCAAACAAAAGCAACACCAAAGATTTGTTTTGTATCATTTGTTTTCAATGTGCTTTAATTGCACTGGAACTTTAATTGAGCTGTAATTGCACTTTATTGCATGCGTTTGTATGAATTAAAAAATACTTAAATTTGAAATGTGGTGGATGAAACAATTTTGTGCATATAGTGAAACAGTTACCATAAAGAAAAGTTTTATCATTGCTTTTTATAGTATCACTATCGTGCACTTTAAAAGTTAAGTTTGCAATCCAATCACATTTTATTCATCTGTGCTTTTCATTTTGTTTATCGTCTCTCCCGCCCCAGAACTCCTTATTCAATCCCAGCTCTTCTCTATACTGCTCTGTGGCCTGGGAGTTTGAACCTTAGAGATTCTGTCAGCTCCTTGTCCTCTGGTTTTCTGTTGTATTCAGCCAATGGGAGGTATGTGATGGAGATGACAGCTAGGAGGAAAGACTGGTCTGGGTATTAGTACTTACTCCTCTCTTGTTCTGTGAGTGGTTATCTTCCTCCGAGCCTTCAACTCCTGTTGGCTGTCCACTTGCATAGAGATCTCTCTGGTTGGACTTTCATAAACACTACACTGACTTTTAGCCCCTTCAGCTCAGGGAGCTGTTGGTTTTCTGCTGTTGCTATTCCCTTGCTGTTTCTCTAGCTTTCCTTGTTGTTCTTAACTTCACCCTCACCTCCATGTATAGACACTCTCTATGAAATTTGTTTCAGTTAAACACTTTGAAGACCATCTGTTTCATGCTGGGACTTTAACTCGCATATCATCCATGTGAATTCATAAATCAGTTTCTTTTATACATCTTTAATATACAATGTGTGATATGAATGATGATCAACTGGGAAACAAATGAACTACTTACTAAATATGGTATGTGAGATTAGTTTCCAGACTAAACCTTCACGTCTTGATTCATCAAATGCCAAGAAAATGTAACATTTGCAAAAATGTTGAGTTCAAATTCTTAGGTCAGATGAAGAGCTCTCCTATTATTAATTTCTATCAACATGTATGACTTTGTTGAAGTGGGCTGGCATTCAACTTCATTTTTAACACTGAGACAGAGTACCAGTAAAGGTAGTTACTGCCATATACTTAGGTGAGAAAAGGTGCTACTACTGAGATAAGGCTAACTAAATATGGGCTTTCAGTTTAAATATTTTCATTTCATAGCTCTCTATTATGTTTTGCTATGATCAATCTAAAATTTTTCTAAGAATATTATTTGTTTATTTATTTTTCTTTTTCAAAATGTCACCTCTTTCTCAGCTTGCTATGAGCATACTTAATGACCAGATTTCTTAAGGTCCTACAATTCTTGCTTGTTTCTTCCACATTTATGTAATTAATGGGCCATCAGCTACTCCCTTCAAGGTTTTAGCAGATGTAGCATTATTTTCCCAGGTTAAATATTTGCAAAGCAATAAGCAGTTTATTGGCCATTTCTAACAAGAAACAATTCCTAAAATGTTTATGTATTTGGTTTATGGCATTAGCTGAGATCCGTTTGGTATGCACAGCCATTAATGTTTTCACAGCCAGGCACGAAAAACAACTGTTGAAGAGGATCTGCCAAAACAGGTTATGTTGTAGCTTAAGAAATGAGACTTATAACTGAGACAGCAAATGGCCTTCAATTAGTGTTGAAGTATTTAATTTATATTTTTGTCTGTATTTATTATAACCTGTGAACTATAATAATAATGACTGATGCTTTATTGAGGTCTAACATGTGTCAGGTGTTTATTAAGTGTTGTTTTCATCACCCTGTTTAAATCTACTATTTTAGCATATATACTAATGAAATCCTCAATTTTAGGAAAAGAGGTCAAAAGATTAGGGTAGTTCACTAGTTCGGTAACATGCCTAAAATCATACAGCCAGTAAATGGTGGAGAAATGTTTCAAATTAAGCCTGTGATAACCCAGAATATCATAGGTACTCATAAGCACTTACTGAGACCTTTCCATAGGCTGGTAAGCTAAATTGCGGCATAATCATATAAATATTAACAGAATAATTTGGAGCACATTTGACCAGAGTCAAGGTACTTAGGTAGGTATTAAATATATTAGATACATAATTTATTTTTATTCCATGTCTGACAAATAGAAATAAAAGAAGAATAAGAGAACATCCTAATTGAAAATAATCAGTATTCTTTCTAGCTGTGTCAATTTTCATTATTATTCAAATATTCTTTTTCAAATTGTAATATAGGTTATAGATAGCATTTTCTATTTCTATAGAACTGCAAGTTGCTGCCTCACTTTTTTCTCCTCTAGCTGTTTCATTTCTGGAATAAAGGCCTTTTGCAATATCAAGATCATCTCATATTCATTAGAAAAAACATATGTGATATTGTAAATGTCATTTATGTCAGCGGCAAGTTTTTTTTTTTCTATTTGCACTTATGTAGGGCTTTAATTTATCATGTCATCTACCATCTGGTTCTCAGGAGAGATTTTTATTACATTTTAATAAAGAGCATATTGAAGAAAGTAATTTTTGTTGCTTAGTAAAGTATGCAAGCATTTACTTTTTTTTTCCTGGTAATCTTTCATTGATAATTATTTGTCATTTACACTTTTGGTTAGCCTATTTTATGTTACATAGAAAACCCATGTCTTTGATGTATGTTGAGAGTCATATAAGATATCATATCAGATGCAAAACATCTATTAGATAAAAGTTATTTATTTAATATTTCAAATATATTTTGTTTATCTTTATGAATCTTGGAATAATTAAATATGTTTGGAGGGAGAAAGATGTAGTGAGTACATCCTAGCATATTTTCTTTAAATATTTAAGAATTTTTTTCAAAGTCTTTTTCAGCCAAAGCATGATAGTCTTAAAAGAGAAGGCCTTTTCCAAATCCATTACTTATTGTTCACCTAATGAGAATAATCAATATTGACTCACCCCAAAGGAATCAGGATTAGATCATCTCTTTGACATTGGAATTTCCTGTAAACAGTAACTCCATTGTGAACAATCTATGGATGGATTCACAATTCTAAAGTAGGAGTTTAGTCACTCAAGACCAGCCATGTATTATTTTACTGCATCTTCTTCTATTATGTATTATTGACTTACAAAAATGCATGTGTCAGGATCTTTTTTGTACCTAGAAAGTATTCATCATAGCATTTTTGGACCCTAGTGCAATGTCATCTTTTCTGCACAAGTGAAATGTCTGGTATTTCTATTTTCTGAACTTCAGTCTTCCCCAACTGTGAGGACGAAACAATTAACTGATTAAGGAAAACACAAACAAAAGAAACATGAGCAACATTCAGAGGCTGCCCTGGCTTTATTTTATTTTCTAAAGGTAAAGAAACCAAAAAGAGAGCTCAGTCTCTGGAACTTCTGACACATTTTTCCTACACTTCTCGTTTGCTTTCAGTTCTGGAATACCGTGAGACAGTCAGATAGACATTGGTGAACCTTTGATCTCACTCTATTTAATTAGGGAAACCAACAGGATCTTTATGTTTAGAGGCCAGAGATGTGTAAAAAGCCATGTATAATGTGAAGCCTGACAAATTGTGGTGAGTATTTTTGGACAGCAGACTTAGCAGTCCCTTTGTTGTCTGTGCACTGTCAGCTTTTGACTCAAAGAGAATGGATTAACATAAAAAGAGAATCCTCCATCATTCCCGGGGCATGCCTGGAAAGCATGAATCTGCCTCTTTTGATTTTTTTTCTGAGATAGGTCAGGTACAATATAAAATCATCTAGAATTTATAACTTTCAGCTTTTTTTTTAAATGGCTTTAGATAGGTAGCTACTCAATGCCTCAGTTTTTCCTGAGATAAAATAATATGTTTCCCTTCTATATCTTACAGTCGTCTTCCAAGGATTAATTTATTAATGAATTTCAATTACTTTCTGTTCCTCAATTACATTATCACATATTACAATATATTAGATTTAACTTATACGTAACCTCCAGGGGAGACATGAAAATTACTCTTTTTAGGAAATTTCAATACAAGGTATAACTTCAAAGTAATGAGTTTGACTTTTTTCAGGTAAAGAGAAGTGTACGTGATATTCACTTTTATGGTACCTGAAAACTGGAGGAAGTATACCTGTTTCAGCCCCTCTTAACCACTGTTGAAACAGTCAGAATCTAAGCTCATGTGATCCTTGAAGTCAGGCAGCTTTATGGCTTGGTCAAACTGAGATATTACAATCTTTGTCCTTGCAAGCTACTCTGTTCTCTGGTCTGCTCTCCCAGAGGCACTTCCCATAATGCCCCAGGATGTTCTGCTCCATCCCTCCATTATTGCCAAGAAGTAAAAGCTGTCTCCAAAACATTGACAGGACCTAGTGGCCTCATTCCCTGGAATGGCCTGGAGACTCCCCTTTAATCTTTCAATGGACACAATGCTTAAAGTTCAGATTTTATAGTATTTTCAAAACTCCACTTGCAATAAAGTCATAAATCCCACCTCTGTCCTTAGTCTACATAACTTAACTTTCATGCAGGTAGCTCTACTCCAACCACAGTTTTTATCTGTGATTTATTTCAGCACCCTGTGCTGTGAATGCATATGATCCTTGCAGAAGCAAGGGGAAAGAAGCTTGATATTGATCTTGACTACATGCCACTTCTTTTGTATTCTTCTCTCCCTAGGTTTCCAAGCCTCATTGAAGAGAATCAAAATAGGTGAAGACTCCTTTTGTTACAATGCATTAGAATGTCGTGTTATCCAACCTTGGCTCAGCTTTCCATGATGTGTGCAAACTGTCAGCACTTTTTCAGGAATTTCTACACATTTGCTTTCTTACCAACCCTGTCCTCGCAGCCACACCATTCTTGCATACCTAAAATTTCTTACTGTATTTGCATTGTTTCTCCTTTTTCACTATTATTATACCCCCAATTTGTTCTCTCTAATATTATTTGTGATACCCTCTCCATTCCCCACTTCTGTTGTCTTTCTCCATTAAGTATTCTTGGCTTATTCTATATTTTTACATTTTTAAAAATAATCATCTTTGCTTATACTTTTGCCCAAATTGATGTTGTTTAGTTCAAGTCGATGTATATTTTTCAACACTCAGTGCAAAAAAACAAATTTCCTATGTATCATAGGATATACAAGTAACTCATAGTATTAAAAATTCTTTTGTAGATCTGGCTTACATATTAAACAGGATTTACTTCCTTTCTACATCTCTGAATATCTTGAAATACTAACAGTATATTTTGTATTTCTCCTAAAACACTTATTACTCTTTGGCTTTAGGCCCTATCACGAAGTGAAACTATACTGAAGGTCAATAATGACCTTCCTTGCACAGCACTTTAAGCTCTCTGAATAATATTGTTTTCAATTATCTCTCTACTGCATGTGACACTATAGGACAAAGGTTATATTTAGCACTATAGTTGACCCTTGAACGACCTGGGTTCGAACTGTGTGGATTCACTTATACACAGATTTTCTTCTACCACTGCCACCCCTGAGACAACAAGACAATCCCTCCTCTTCCTCCTCCTGAGTCTATTCAATAGGAAGATGATGAGGCTGAAGACCTTTATGATGATCCACTTCCACTTAATGCATGGTAAATATATTTTTCTTAGATTTTCTTAAAAACATACTTTCTTTCTAGCTTGCTCTATTGCAAGAATACAGTATATAATAGACATAGCATAGAAAATGCTTGCTAATCAACTCTTTATGTTACTGGTAAGGCTTCTGGTGAACAGTGAAATATTACTACACAAGTTTTTAGGGAGCCAACTGTTATATGTGGATTTTTTTACTGTGTAGGGAGTGGTATTCCTAACTGCCTAACCCTCTATCCCCCACGTTGTTCAAGGGTCAATTGTTCCTTTTCTTTTTTTCTGAAAGGGTGCACATTCTTATTTTTTTTTTTTCTCTTGACATAGAGTTTCACTCTGTGCCCAGGCTGGAGTACAGTGGCATGATCATAGTTCACTGCAACCTAGACTTCCTGGGCTCAAGTGATCCTTCCACCTCAACTTCTCCTTTATCTGGGGCTACAGGTTCACATCACTTTACCCAGCTAATTTTTTGATTTTTTTGTACAGTAGGGGTCTTGCTTGTTGCCTCAGCTGATCTTGAACTCCTAGACTTAAATGATCCTTCCACCTCCGTCTCCCAAACTGCTAGGATTACAGGCTTGAGTCACAGATGCCTGGTCAGGTGCACATTCTTGAATCTGCTATTATTGTGCTGACCATCCCCTCTCAGCTTTTCTATGATTTTCTTATTGCACAATCTCTTCCACTGGCATATTTTTTTCTAGGGCACTTGTCTGTGTCACTGATTCCTTCCTCTCATTCTAAGTGTTTTCTCCAGATTTTATCAACATCTACATGAGGCTTTAATTAGAGGCTTTGTATATATTTCCTTGGACTAGCTTCCCAATTTGGGTTATATCCCAGTGTTTCTGATTTGCAGTGTCCTTTTCATAGGGCATTTCCAAACAGTCTGCCTTAATCTACCAGTCACTGAGCTCCTGCTCCAACTTGAGCTCATTATTTTCACGGAAATATCCTTCACCCATATTCAGTTCTGCATTAATGGTATTATTCCACCCTATCTAGTAGAAATCATTTGCCCCTTGCAGAAAACACAATTCATATACAACAAAGATCTGGTATGGTCACACTCAAAATTGTTTCATTAAAAAAAATTAAAACATTGATTAGATCAAAGTCACATAATTTTTGAGCTAAGAGGTTTGATCGTTAATGTTCCCATTGTTTAGTTGAGAACACTGTGGCTTCTGGAGGGGGAAAAACATGTCTCTGAGTTATCTAGTGATGAAATAAGGTTTAAGTTTTGTTTTCTCCAAATCTGATAAATCTACTGTTTTTTCTATGTCATAGTTTATTACTTCATTCTTAACTTCCTAGAGATCATCTAATAGATCCTTTCCTCCACCCTCTTTGTTTGATTTATCAAGCATTTATTTGATACCTCTTAAATGTCCTAATTAATATATTCTTACTATAGTGCTTATCACATAATATTTCTACTTGTTAAACAAAAATAATGACTCCACAGCTTCCTAAATATAGCTTAAATTCCTTAGAGAGATGATCTATGACCTGGTCCCAAGTCTTCTTTTCACTTTAATTTGCTACTACTGTTCTCAGGAGCTCTACACAACAACCTCATAAAAATATGTTCTTTAATGAGATCATATTCTCCTTCAGGGTCTAATGGACATCTCTCAATTCAGCAAAACCACTTACATTTTTTCATTAAAGTGAAGTGTGGACACGATTATAGCAACGTGGATAAAATATTATCCCTTTTCCAGTTTATCTAGCAACTGTTTTCAGAACACAGTTTTGGGTTTGAATTCTGACCCTGACACCAATATTGTGACCTTAAACAAGTACTGTAACAATGCTGACTGAGCATTTAATTAGTGGTAAATGACAAAATGACATTACTGCTATCTACTTTTCCAGAGCAGCGTGAAGATTAACCAAGATGAAGTGTGTAAAAACCTAGCTTTGCTATTGTTACTAGGAAAAGAATTGGTACTATGAGGGAAAAAAGAAGAGGAAGAGCAGAGGACAAGGAGGATATTGTATATTATCCTGTTATTGAGAGGTCCTGTATACTAATATATCTCTGAGATTTAGACACAAATCCCATTTTTTATATCTTCAAAATTTATTATGCCTAAAATGTGACTGATAATTTACAAAAATTATATTGTGTAGGTTTTGTCACATATAGTCTCTTCAACTTGAGTATATGTATTGCAAGTTTTCAAACATAAAAGGTCACATTTTCAAGAAAAATTGTTCCTCAGTAAAAATGTTTTGAGTTGCAAATAAGAGATGCATGGGAAAGCAACATATTTGCTGAATGAATTAGAAATCTGTATAGATTAACTTCATGTTTAGCAAGATGGATTTATTCAACATCTTTCTTTTAAAGAATGGGGAAAAAAATGGGATGGAAGAATAGGAAGAGCTCTGGTCTGCAGCTCCCAGATGATTAATACAGCAGATGGGTGATGTCTGCATTTCCAACTGAGGCACTTGGTTCATCTCATTGGGACTGGTTGGACAGTGGGTAAAGCCCATGGAGGGCAAGCCAAAGTAGAGTGGGGTGTTGCCTCACCTGGGAAGTGCAAGGGGTCAGGAGATTTTTCCTTTCCTCACTAAGGGAAGTTGTGACAGACTATACCTGGAAAATTGGTACACTTCTGCCCAAACACTGCATTTTTCCCATGGTCTTAGCAACTGGCAGACTAGGAGATTATCTCTCATGCCAGGATCAGTGGGTCCCATACCCATAGAGCCTTGCTCACTACTAGTGCAGAAGTCTGAGATTGACCTGCAAGGCTGCAGCCTAGCTGGGGGAGGGGTGTCCACCATGGCTAAGGCTTGAGTAGGTAAACAAAGTAGCCAGGAGTCTCAAACTGTGGGGAGCCCACCGCACCTCAGCAAGGACTACTGCCTCTATATACTCCACCTCTGTGGGCAGGGCATAGCTGAAAAAAAGGTAGCAGAAAACTTCTGCACACTTAAATGTCCCTGTCTGACAGCTCAGATGAGCAGTGGTTCTTCCAGCATAACATTTGAGTTCTGAGAACAGAGGGATTGTCTCCTCAAGTGGGTCCCTGACCCCTGTGTAGCCTAATTGAGACACACCTTCCAGTAGGTGCTGACAGACACCTCATAAAGGTGGGTGTCCCTCTGGGTTGAAGCTTCCAGAGGAAAGATCAGGCAGCAATATTTGCTGCTCTGCAGTATTTGCTGTTCTGCAGCCTCTGCTGTTGATAGCCAGACAAACAGGGTCTGGAGTGGACCTCCAGAAAACTCCAACAGACCTGCAGCTGAGGGACCTGACTATTAGAAGGAAAACTAACAAACAGAAAGGAATAGCATCAACATCAACACAAAGGTCATCTACACCAAAACCTCATCTGTAGGTCACCAACATCAAAGAACAAAGGTAGATAAAACCACAAAGATGAGGAGAAACCAGAGCAGAAAAGCTGAAAATTCTAAAAACTAGCGTGCCTCTTCTCTTCCAAAAGATCACAGCTCCTAGCCAGCAACACAATAAAGCTAGATGGAGAATGACTTTGATGAGTTGACAGAAGTAAGTTTCAGAAGGTCAGTAATAACAAACTTCTCCGAGCTAAAGGAGCATGTTCTAACCCATCGCAAGGAAGGTAAAACCTTGAAAAAAGGTTAGATAAATGGCTACCTAGAATAAACAGTCTAGAGAAGACCTTAAGTGACCTGATGGAGCTGAAACCATAGCATGAGAACTTCATGACACATGCAAAAGCTTCAATAGCTGATTCAATCAAGTGGAAGAAAGGATATCAGTGATTGAGGATTAAAGTAATGAAATAAAGTGAGAAGACAAGATTAGAGAAAAAAAGAGAAAAAGAAATGGACAAAGCCTCCAAGAAATATGGGATTATGTGAAAAGACCAAATCTACATTTGATTGGTGTACCTGAAAGTGACAGGGGAATGGAACCAAGTTGGAAAACACTCTTCAGGATATTATCCAGGAGAACTTCCCCAACCTAGCAAGGCAGGCCAACATTCAAATTCAGGAAATACAGAGAACATCACAAAGATACTTCTTGAGAAGGGCAATCCCAAGACATATAATTGTCAGATTCACCAAAGTTGAAAGTAAGGAAAAAAATGTTAAAGGCAGCCAGAGAGAAAGGTTGGGTTACCAACAAAGGGAAGCCCATCAGACTAACAACAGATCTCTTGGCAGAAAGAGAAGTGGCTGAAGAGAGTGGGGATCAATATTCAACATCCTTAAAGAAAAGAATTTTCAGGCCAGAATTTCATAACCAGCCAAACTAATTTTCATAAGTGAAGGAGAAATAAAACCCTTTACAGACAAGAAAATGCTGAGAGATTTTGTCACCACCAGGCCTGCCATACAAGAGCTCCTGAAGGAAGCACTAAACATAGAAAGGAACGACCAGTACCAGCCACTGCAAAAACATGCCAAATTGTAAAGACTGTCGATGCTAGGAAGAAACTGCATCAACTAAAGAGCAAAACAACCGGTTAACATCATAATGACAGGATCAAATTCATGCATAGCAATATTAACCTTAAATGTAAATGGGCTAAATGCCCCAATTAAAAGACACAGACTAGCTAACTGGATAAAGAGTCAAGACCCATCAGTCTGCTGTATTCAGGAGACCCATCTCACATGCACAGACACACAAAGTTTAAAATAAAGGAATGAAGGAAGATCTACCAAGCAAATGGAAAGACAAAAAATGCAGGGGTTGCAATCCTAGTCTCTGATAAAACAGACTGTAAACCAACAGGATCAAAAGAGACAAAGAAGGCCATTACATAATGGTAAAGGGATCAATTCAACAAGAAGAGCTAACTATCCTAAATATATATGCACCCAATACAGGGGCACCCTGATTCATAAAGCAAGTCCTTGGAGACCTACAAAGAGACTTAGACTCCCGCACAATAATAATGGGAGACTTTAACACCCCATGGTCAATATAAGACAGATCAATGAGACAGAAGGTTAACAAGGATATCCAGGAGTTCTCAAGAGATCTGATGGTTTTATAAGGGGCTTTTCCCCACTTTCCTATGCACTTCTCTCTCCTACCGCCCTGTGAAGAGGTGCCTTCTGCCATGATTGTACGTTACCTGAGGGCTCCCAAGCCGTACAGAACTGTGATTCAATTAAACTTATTTTATTTATAAATTACCCAGTGTCAGGCATTTCTTCATAGCAGTGTGATAATGGACTAATACAGTAAATTGGTACTGAGGGGGTAGGGTGCTGCTATAAGGATACCCAAAAATGTAGAAGCAAGTTTGGAACTGAGTCACAGGCAGAGATTGGAACAGTTTGGAAGGCTAAGAAGAAGACAGGAAAATGTGAGAAAGTTAGGAACTTCCTAGAGACTTGAAAGGCTCAGAAGAGAAGAACATATAGGAATGTTTAGAACTCCCTAGAGACTTGTTGAATAATTTTACCAAAGTACTGATAGTGATGTAGACAATGAAGTCCAGGCTGAGATGGTCTCAGATGGAGATGAGGAACTTGTTGGGAACTGGAGCAAAGTTGACTCTTGCTATGCTTTAGTGAAGGGACTGGCAGTATTTTGCCACTGCCCTAGAGATCTGTGAAAGCTTGAACTTGAGAGAGGTGATTTAGGGTTATCTGGTAGAAGAAATTTATAAGCAGCGAAGCATTCAAGAGGGAGTAGAACTTAAAAGTTTGGAAAATTTGCAGCCTGATGATACAATACAAAATAAAAATGCATTCTCGAGACAAATTCAAGCCCTCTGCAGAAATTTGCATAAATAACAAGGAGCTGAATGTTAATCTCCAAGATAATGGAGAAAAAATCCCCATGGCACATCGAAGACCTTTGCAGCAGCCCCTCCCATCACAGGCCCAGAGGCCTAGGAGGAAATAATGGTTTCCTAGGCTGGTCCAGGTCTCCTCTACTGTGTCCAGACTCTGGACTTGGTGCCCTGCATCCCAGCCACTCCAGTCATAGGTAAAACAGTTAAAGATATAGTTCAGGCCATTGCTTCAGAGGGCACAAGCCCCAGCCATGGTGGCTTCCATCTAGTTTTGAGCCTGTGGGTGCACAGAAGTCAAGAATTGATGTTTGGGAACCTCCATCTAGATTTCAGAGGATCTAGAAAAATGCCTGGATGTCCATGCAGACGTCTGCTACAGGGGCAGAACCCTTATGGAGAGCCTTTGCTAAGGCAGTACAGAAGAGGAAATGTGGGGTCTGAGTCCCCACACAGAGTCCCCACTGGGGCACTGCCTGTTGGAGCTGTAAGAATAGGTCCACTATGCTCCAGAGAGACCCCACAATGGTAGACCCACAGACAACTTGCAACATGTGTCTGGAAAAGTCACAGACACTCAATGCCAGCCATGAAAGCAGCCGGGAGGGGGACTGTACACTGCATAGCCATAGGGACAGAGCTACCCAAGGCCATGGCAGCCCACCTCTTACATCAGGATAACCTGGAAGTGAGACATGGAGTCAAAGGAGATCATTTTGTGATTTTAAAGTTTAATAAATGCCCTAATGGATTTTGGACTTGCATGGGGCCTTTAGCCCCTTTGTTTTGGCCAAGTTCTCCCATTTAGAATGGATGTATAACCAATGCCTATATTCCCATTACATCTAAGAAGGAACTAACTTGCTTTTGATCTTACAGGCTAATAGACGGAAGGGACTTGCCGTATCTCAAATGAAATTTTGAATTTGGACTTTTGGGTTAATCTTGGAATGAGATAAGACTTTGGGGGACTGTTGGAAGGACATGGTTATGTTTTGAAATGTGAGGACATAAGATGTGGGAGGGGCCAGTGGCAAAAAGATATGTTCTAGCTCTGTGTCCCCATCCAGATCTCATCTTGAATTGCAATCTGAAATGTAATCCCCACGTATTTTGGGAGAGACTTCATGGGAGGTGATTACATCATGGAGGCAGATCCCCTATGCTGTCCTCATGATAATGAGTGAGTTTTCACGAAATCTGATGGTTTTATAAGAGGCTTTTCCCTGCCTCACTCTTCACTTCTTTCCTGCCACCCTGTGAAGAGATGCCTTCCCCCATGATTGTAAGTTTTCTGAGGCATCCCCAGTCATGTGGAATTATGAGTCAATTGAATCTCTTTTCTTTATAAATTACTCAGTTTCAGGTATTTCTTCATAGCAGCATGAGACCAAACTAATATAGCCAGTGTGATATGATATTAATGACTGATGCCTGCATTATCTGAAGAGCTTGGAGATGTTGGGAGCTCAGGCCAAACATAGGAAGGGTTTAGGTTTAATTCTAAGAAAAGGTGAACTCTTACAGGGTTTCAGGCAGGAGACACTCATTCCATTTATATTTGTAAAATAATTACTCAGATTGTGGATAGTGGATTTTGAAAGTAAGAATGAAACTAGAAAGACCAGCTTGAAGGCAACTGCATAATTTCTAGGGCTAGAATATAGTGTGGAGGAGGGTGATTGGCCATTGACTTGTTATACAAGTGGGTTTGGGAAACATTTTGGAAGTAGAATCAACACAAATTGATATATAAGGAGAGGGAATTTTTCAAATATGAACTCATTACTTCTGACTTTAGTAAAATAGATTAAAGGTGGTATTAATGAGAAAAAATATATTTGTGGGTCTTTGCAAATATGTATTAGAAAAGATCTTTTGAGTCTGATAAGAAGAGGCAAAATAATTAGAAAAGAAAGATGAATGTAAAT
>NW_016809462.1:2633046-2644014 GCF_001698545.2 Rhinopithecus bieti
AATCTAAAAGATTAACATTTAAGGAAAATAAGGCTAGTGTACACTAGCCTTATTTAAAGAGAGAAATTTAAAATTTCAAATAAGAAAATAAGCATTCTAGTAAAATAGTGAACAATAACCATCCTAGGCAATTAAAAAAAAGAAGAAATATAAATGATGGATATAGTCTGCCTCATTGGAGATCAAAACAATAAAATTTTTACCAATATAACTCTCAGAATACAATATAAAAATGTTTGAGGCAAGAGTTTGAAAGAAACAATCATTATAATTTACTACAGGGAGAGTATAACTATGATGTAATCCTTTGTAGAAAAATATGTCAACATTGACAATAATTTCTGCTCTAGAATATTAGCAATAAATAACTATATGTGTAAAAATTACCTATACAACTGTGATGTTGTTTATAATAAAAGAAGCCTTGGAAACAGCTAAAAGGTTGGTCAAATAAATTACTTAAAATGCATATCATAAATGTATTTTACAGAGAGTTGACATGTAAAGATATCCACAATATGTTGTCATATGAACATAAACATTTATAAAACATTGTACACACCATATTAGTGTCTATGACACATGAAATAATGTACAGATAAAAGGAAGACAGATGTGATGGAGAGCGATGATAAAGAGGTGAATAGATGGATAGATGGATGAATAAATAGATAGGTAGACAGAAAAATAGATGGAGATAGACAAGTAGGCAACACAAGCAAAACAGAAACAAGTCTAGACATTTCAAAGAAAACCAGTTTATTACAGGTAACTGTTTACAAAGTGGTATAAGGATAGAAAAGATGAAGGGAGAGGGAAGGGGTAGACCAGGTGGGGGGCCTGGAATATCAGACAGGAGAAAATGGTGAGGCCAGTGGTGAGAAACTGCAGATGCTCCTGTGATAAGGGTTACAAAGCTACATCTACGGCTGTAATGTTGGAGATGTTTTTGTGATTGGTTTTGGATCCCCGGAAGTGGTGCAGCTTCAGTCAAAACTAGAACAATCCAAAGGCCAGATGTCTCCTCTCTTCTCTCCCCACCCCATCCCCAGCTCCTCAAGTTATAGTGTTAGCAGGTTCTTGGTATTGGTGGCAAAGGTCACGTATAAGAACCAGAAGATGGTATCTCCTGTCTTCCTTTTGCCATTTGATCTCTTGCCAGTGCTTCTTGTTGTCAGGAGTTAGTAGGAAGCTACTATGGTTTGGCTGTGTTCCCATGCAAAATTTCATCTCGAATTGTTGATATGGTTTGGCTGTGTCCCTACTCAAATCTCAAATTGAATTATATCTCCCAGAATCCTCAAGTGTTGTGGGAGGGACCCAGGAGGAGAAAATTGAATCACTGGGGACAGTCTTCCCATGTTAATTTTGTGTTAGTGAATAAGTCTCACAAAATCTGATAGGCTTATCAGAGGTTTCAGCTTTTGCTTCTTCCTCATTTTCTCTTGCGATTGCCATGTAAGGAGTACCTTTCACCTCCTGCCATGATTTTGAGACCTCCCCAGCCATCTGGAAGTGTAAATCCAATTAAACCTCTTCTTCTTCCCAGTCTCAGGTATGTCTTTATCAGTAGCATAAAAACAGACTAACACAGTAAATTGGTACCAGTGGAGTTGGGTACTGCTGAAAATATACCTGAAATTGTGGAAGTGCTATTGGAACTGGGTAACAGGTAGAGGCTGGAACAGTTTGAGGGGCTCAGAAGATAGGAAAATTTGGGAATGTTTGGAACTTCCAAGAGACTTGTAGAATGGCTTTGAACAAAATTCTGATAGTGATATGGACAATGAAATCCAGGCTGAAATTCGGATGGTTTCAGATAGAGATGAGAAACTTGTTGGGGACTGGAGCAAAGGTGACTCTTGTTGTTTTTAGCGAACAGACTGGTAGCATTTTTCCCCTGCCCTAGAGATTTGTGGACCTTTGAACTTGAAAGAGATGATTTAGGTATCTGGCAGAAGAAATTTCTAAGCAGTAAAGTGTTCAAGAGTTGATTTGGGTGCTATTAATGACAATCAGTTTTAAAAGGGAAACAGAGAATAAAGTTGGGAAAATTTGCAGCCTGACTATGCAGTAGAAAAAAAAAAAAACAAAAACATTTTCCAGGGAGAAATTCAAGACAGCTGCAGAAATTTGCAGAAGTAGCAAGGAGCCTAATGTGAATCTCCAAGACCATGTAGAAAATGTCTCCTGGCCATTTCAGAGACCTTCATGGCAGCCACTCTCCTCACATGCCCAGAGGCCCAGGAGGAAACAGTGGTTTCATGGACCAGACCCAGGGTCCCCATGCTATGTGCAGCCTAGGAACTTGGTGCCTTGTGTCCCAGCTGCTCCAGCCTTGGCTGACAGGGGCTAAATTGCAGCTCAAGCTGTGACTTCAGAGGATGGTAGTCCCAAGCCCTGGCAGCTTACACGTGATGTTAAGCCTATGGGTACACAGAAGTCAAGAATTGAGGTTTGGGAATCTCCACCCAGATGTCAGAAGATGTATGGAAATGCCTGGATGTCCAGGCGAAAGTTTACTGCAGGGGTGGGGCCCTCATGGAGAACTGCGAGGGCAGTGTGGAAGGGAAATGTGGGATCAGAGCCCCACACAGAGTCCCTACTGGGGCACTGCTTACTGGAGCTATGAGAAGAAGGCCACCATCCTCCATACCACAGAATGGTGGACCCACGAACAGCTTGTACTGTCACCTGGAAAACAACAGACACTAAATGCCAGCCCATGAAAGCAACTGGGATGGACGCTGTACCCTACAAAACCACAGGGGTGGAACTGCCCAACACCATAGGAATCCACCTCTTGTATCAGCGTGACATGGATGTGAGACCTGGAGTCAAAGGAGATCATTTTGGAGCTTTAAAATTTGACTGCCCTGATGGATTTCACACTTTCATGGGCCCTGTAATCCCTTTGTTTTGATCAGTTTCTTCAATTTGGAATGGCTGTATTTACCCAATACCTGCACTCCCATTGTATCTAGGAAGTAACTGATTTGCTTTTGATGTTACTGGCTCATAGATAGAAGGGACTTTCCTTGTCTCAGATGAGACTTTGGACTGTGAACTTTTGGGTTAATGCTGAAATGTGTTAGGACTTTTGGGGACTGTTGGGAAGGGATGATTGATTTTGAAATGTGAGGACATAAGATTTGGAGGGGTTAGGGGTGGAATGATATGGTTTGCAGTTTCCCCACCCAAATCTCCACTTGAATTGTGTCTTCCAGAATTCCCATGTATTGTGGGAGAGACTTAGGGGAGGTCATTGAATCACAGGGGCCAGTCTTTCCCATGCTATTCTCATGATAGTGACTAAGTCTTACGAGATCTGATAGGTTTATCAGGGTTTCCACTTTTGCTTCTTCCTCATTTTCTCTTGCTGCCACCATGAAAGAAGTGCCTTTCACCTCCCACCATGTTTCTGAGGCCTTTCCAGCCATGTGGAACTCTAAGTCCAATTAAATCTCTTTTCTTCCCACTCTTGAGTATGTCTTTACAGTATGAAAATAGACTAAAACAATTGTAATTCCCATAATCCTCATAATCCCTATGTGTCAAGGGGATTATGAGGATTATGGGAAGGTGGAGGTAACAGAAACATTGAGGCAGTTTTCCCCATGCTGTTCTTGTGACAGTGAGTGGGTTCCCATGAGATCTAATGGTATTTTGTATTTGATAGTTCCTCCTGCATTTGTTCTCCTTCCTATAGCTATGTGAAGAAGGTATATTGCTTCCTTTTCACCTTCCACCATGACTGTAAGCTTCCTGAGGCCTCCCCAGCCATGCTGAACTATGTGAATCAATTAAACCTCTTTCCTTTATAAATTAACTGGTCTTGGGCAGTTCTTTTATCAGTGTGAAAATGCACTAATACACAAGCCATCAATCATCTGGCAATGAAATACACTCTGCAGATTCCCAATTCTAGAAAATAGAGAGCATAGATAGGCAAGAGTGAAACACAGGACAACAAGGAAATAACCAGGAGAGATAGGCAGACAGACAACAGGAGACTATAAGGTGGGAAGAGGGATGGAAGGAGAGAAAAGAAAGCCAGAAAAAAGTCAGACAGGAAGAAGGGTAGAAAAGAAGAAGGAAGAAAGGAAGGGAAGAAAAGCTAAGGTCAAGAATCAATATCACAATATGTAGGACAATATCACATTGAAAACTTCATTGTGATTATCTTTGAATCCTCCTAAAAGAATTTTTTTCATATTTTTTCAATAACAGTATATTTTGTTTTATTAACAAAAAAATGTTGAATTTTCAATAGATTACCTTTTCTTTGTTGTGTGTGTGTGTGTGTGTGTGTGTGTGTGAAATGACATAGTGTCCAGTCCTGGCTTTGCCCTAAAGTCTATAATCCTAAGTAATAATCTCATACCATTAGCCAGTTAATTTTTTTGCTATAGCCTATGTGGATATAAAAGTATAAAATGTTTAGTGCAACTATAATGCCATTTATTCAGAATCTGTTTATTTAAAGAGACTCTATTTTGTCAAAATTCATAGAGGGAATGAAGTATGTTTTCTGCAAAGGATGTTTCCTGGTAGAAATAGTTTGTAGCAGATCACTAACACGATATTTCCATTATAGTAAAAAAATAGAATCAAGTGTATAAACACATAATTCTTATATTCATGTTCAATATTGGATTTGGATAAGATAGTGACTTTGAATAGGCATATGTATATATTCCCATAATAGCTATCTTAATTTTTTACCTAGTGATTACTTGTTTTAGGCCAAATTAAATATATACACTAGATTCAAATTTATTATTTGATTGTTAAGACAGTGTTCCTTTCTGTAAGAGAGCTTTTGAAGATTATACTCTTGTTTACAGCTTAAAATGGAGCAAAATCTGCAGACATATAAAATATTTGAATCACTCTTTATTCTATTACTTAAGATCATGTTATTTATATTTATGTAGACTGCTCCAAAGAAGCAAAAAAATTGAAAACAATGTGTTCTACTACTTGATATTAACACTCCAACATTTCTCCTTAATACTGCCAAATAAAATAAATAAAATTGATATTATAACGAACAGGGGAAAATGTATCATTTACTGTTGTAGTGTATGCTTGTCCTCCACATGCTTTTCATTTTGTTTGTATAAAATAAAATAGAATTCTTGGACTTGAAAGTCACAAATAGAACGTTTAAAAGTTAAAAAATTTAAATGCTCTATTTGTAATTAATATATAGAGTTCTTTGGAAAGATATTTTATTTAGTGAAATAATATAGAAGTCATAACAAGTCCCCAAATAGTATTGCAATAAATTCATGAGATTAACTTAAAACAGAAAAGAGGTTTCCAAAGGATTTTAGATTTTAAATTTTGTTCAGTATAAATAAAGGAGGTATGTCTTAATTTTGTCTTAAATCTAACATTTATAGACATTATTTGTTTTGATGTATTTACTTACTATATATTCAACAATATTTTGTTTTATGTTACACTTTCTAATGGAACTCTGAATTGCAGTTTGCAATTACAGGTAAGGTTTATAAAATTCTCTTTCTCTTTTTTTTTTCTCTTTTTTTTTTTTTTTTTTTTTTTGAGACTGATTCTCTCTCTGTTGCCCAGACTGGAGTGCAATGGCACGATCTCGGCTAACTGCAATCTCCACCTTCTAGGTTTAAGCAAATATCCTGCCTCAGCCTCCTATGTAGCTGGAATTACAGGTGTCTGCCAGTACACCCGGCTAATTTTTTGTAATTTTAGTAGAGATGGCGTTTTGCCATGTTGACCAGGCTGTTCTCGAACTCCTGACCTTAGATGATCCACCCGTCTTGGCCACCAAAAGTGCTGGGATTACAGGTATGAACTACCACGCCCAGTCAAAGTTTATGAAATTCTAAGTGTTGTGAAGGGTGATGCCAAGAACTCATCTTTTGGCAGCTCAAACAATTCAGGAGTAAGAGAGAAAGAGAGAAGGTGCTATAGAGGAGAAGCACATTATGTTAGGAAACAGTCAAATCAATGGATATATTTATTTGACATAGTAAATATAGGAAAGAAGTCTATAGGGAGAAATGGAGAAAAATTGAAATTAATTGAAAAGGTGTATTTTTCTTTCACATTTAATTATTTTCAAAATAAATGAATTATTCTGAAGTTCTTGTTCAAAAAACTGAAAACGCTTGCTCTTATAGAGTCATGCTTCAAAATAGTGCACATTATTGGAAGTAATTTTACATAGCTGAGCCTACCTCTGTTAGTCCTTATAAATTTCAATAGTGATATATTCACCAAAAAGAAACAGCTTACTTTCCCACAACCCCCCATAAAAAAAAGCCCCCCACCAGTTTGTAGTGGTAATAGCGCATCAGCTCTTTTAAATTGCATTTATTTCTTAAGTACTGTACAGATAATATTTCCTCAGCATTTTCCATGAAGTAAATATTAATTATGGAGTAAATAAATAATGCTGGAAATAAAACCAATTTTATCCCCATTTTGAAAGTAAAGAAATTGAGGCTTTGAGAGGCTTAATCACTTTCCCAGTTGAATTCCTTTGGAGAGTATTTGGGCAGACCTTTAAATTCAATTACTGCCCTTCAGGGTTAAAATTTGTATATTTTCATGGTGGTCATAATGTGATATATATTCACATTAGACATTAAAGATACATTTTATGCTTTGAAATTCCTAACAGTTATAAAAATTAGCAGACTAATAGTTTGAAATTATATTGACAATATATAAAATCTGGAGCATACATAGGTATTTATTGTTCATATTGTCTGACAGATAAAAGCAGCTATTGGCTTTTGCTTTTAGTTGTTATTACAGCTATGTAAAAATTTATTCGTTTATACATGAAGGTCAATATATGATGAAATTTGAGTTGGGGGAAGGGATAAGGATGATATCGTTGATATTAACATTTTAGTTATAAATAAAATAAAATATCAATAAAAGTAACAAGTAGCTAAAGTTAATGTCTAATCTGATTTTTTTGATCAAGCTAGATTGCAAGAGAGAACACGTGCTCATTTTACTTCTGTTCTAGTTGAAAAGGAGCATTGTCAGTGTTGTTGGAAAAGAATCTATGCTGTTTCCACATTGTCTGGTCATATTCTACCCCACTCAAGTCAAATCTCCTTTGAGCTGTTTTGTTGCTTTGTTACTGTTGTGTGCTTGGAGTTGCTACAGCTCACTGCTTGATGGTCACAGACAATAACCCTGAACCCTGAGCTGCAGCCAGAAGACTTTCTTATTGCTCACATGGACCTCTGAACAGGAAGCTTCATTTTTCTCTATATGAGTTCTTAGAACCCCACTCCCAACAATTGTAACCCGCTGACTACTGAGTGAATTTACACCGAATGCTGACGTACTGGGAAATATAACTAGATCTCAGAGGCAATATCCACACACCTATAAAGAAAACATATGAAGTTGAAATTCAAAGTGCTTGCACTTACCCACAGTGCTAGCCATTTACAAGACCCATAGATCATAATGCTTAACGATGCAATCTTGAGAGCTTAGTGTCAGTGTGGACAGACAAAAGAATCCATGTCGATACTTGCAGTGTGGAAATAAAGATTAAAATATCCCGTTCATTCCCATGGCTCTTTCGAATCATTACAATGGTTCTTTGGAGGTAGATAATATCATATTTACTTATTCCCCAATGATATTTAAACCAAAGCTTTCCTTTTCTCTCTATTTAAATGGCACACAGAAGAAAATTGAAAATGATGGTCTTTTTTTCATAGAAGAGGGATATACAGAAGTATTGATTTTCTCATGAATGTGAAAATATCTAGTAAGCTAAAGATATACACGGCAAGCATGATATGTACATGGCATGGTACACACCTTGTGCTTGTGTATGTTATTACTTCTCTCAAGGAAAAATATGATTGGATTGTTTAATTTTTTATTGGCTGACTCCAGTACTAATAAGGTGGAGACACTTTACCTACTAAGAACTGTTATAATGCTTTCTAAGCGCAGGAATGTCCCTTTAAGGAATCTGCAGCTCAGCATAGACATCTTTCGAAACTAGATGTTATTAAGGATCTGACAGAATTAGAATTTATACCTTTTGGTAGGCTACCACTCATTTTTATGGCTAGCAATTAAGGGAAAACTATTAGAACATTTATAATCTGTCTAGAGACTACTCTAGGATTATTTGACAATATTTATATATTTACCACATTGTTTTATTTGTCTGCTTGTGATCTTTTGTCTTGAGGTTTTACATGGGTAAGCATATCTCAACCCTGCTTTTCTTCACAATATATGTAAAGGATATTTACCACAAGGTGATATTCATTCTAACTCCTTTTATTTCTCTTAGGACAGATATCGGCCATGGTGAGGTCCACTCAGAGCTCCATGGCTGCATTTGGGGCTGTTAAAGTGGACAGGTCCTGCTGTGTGTTTTAATAGCAAATTTCACAGCAAGTCAACACATTTTTAGACAATTTGTCCCATGGAAATTTTGTAAATATTACTAATTCTGGAATTTGCTATATATCTTGATGTCTCTTGAGATAGAACACTGCCACAAATTGCTTTTATGTGGCCACTACTTTTTTATTTAAAAAGGGAAATAAAGAAATGTATTAAATACAGGATGAGGAATAAGGGGTTTACAGTACTGTAAAAAAGGAAGTGACACAGTTCACTGTTACACTGCGTAGCATGAACTAAAGTAGCGTGTCAATTTGGTCAACTTCGCTTAGTGTTTTTTGACAGATTCAATATATTTGGACCATGAGAGCTAAGTATTCCTCTAAAAGATGTAAGGCACCCAAAAATCATACCAACTTTGGCGGTGATATTTCATCCTTATTGGAGCAAAACCATTATGGGGAAACAAAGATAAATTACTAGGAATTTTTATATTAAACTCTTCTCTGTTAGGCCATGTGGCACAGACTTTTGATTTGTTTGATATGGTTTCTTTCCTCAGTAAATACAAATGGGTGCCAATGAGCTTGATGGGAGGTAAAGGTAATATAATCCAATACATTTTATCTAGCAGTGACTGGGATAGCTTAGGGCCTTTTGAGGATAAAGTGTTGAAGTGGACACCAATAAAAGTGCATAAATACAACACTTTTGTCATATTTCCAATAAGATGGAGCACAATGGAGACTGGCATTTATCATGTACTTTTTTGAATCAGTATTGTACTAAGAACTTTCCATACATTTTGTTACTTCATTTAGTTAATATTATGTTTAATTAAATTAATTGAGACAGTATTTCTCAAGTGCTGAACATAATATCTGATGTAAGAAAACAGCAAATACTTACCTATGACCTTCTTTTGGTCTTAGGAAGTGTCATTACTATATTCGGTAAAAGAAGATATCGAAACTCAGAGAGTTTAAGTAGTTGATCCTAGGTTGTATTGCTAATGCAACTGTTTATGTGAACACACATTCCTGCAAATATATTTGTAATTTTAAATAGTCATACTGTACAAATCTATAATTAGATAGGCACTTTATGTAATGTTTCTGTAAAATAATGGTAAGAAATATTATTATCTGCATTATAGAATCTGAAAATTTTTGCTTTGTAATTTATTTTCCTCTTGTGTATAATGTAATGTTAGAATTATTTTTCAGCAATCCCGTGGCCTATAGATTTAAAATGAAGATATATTTACATTAATGTGGTCATCTATCAAGTAGTAGTAGTTCATGCTAATGCTTATCAGGATGTGCGTAAGCATAGCTAACATATGGCTTATTTTCTATCATCCAACATTGTGACAGAATCATCTGGAAAAAATAAATTCAGGGTCTAAAAATTTGGTTAGAAGAGAGACAGTACTTTACAGTGCATGAGAGATTGGCACTGTGCTTCAAGAAGGAGATTTATCGACCTATAGATTTTACTCAAAACGTTAATGTGCAATGCTGCAGGCATAGAGAAGCATTAAGTTATCAAGATGGATAGGCACGGAGTACTGTTTTCCTTGGTTCTACTTTCTTCAAGATAAATGTAGTAGTAGAGAGGCAAAGAACAATGGGCACTGAGTAGTTGAAGGAAGTTGAATTTGACAGATCTTAGCTAATAGAACATAAGGGCAAACTTCTGAAACTCCTTTTTCTCTACATTAGACAATGCAGTCTGCGCTAAATATATTATCACTTTTTTCTTGTGAACGTTTTATCTATCTTTTGAACATCATAGTTTCTCTTCTATTATTTACTTTACTATTTGGTTGAGTATTTCTTCTGCTATAACCAGTTAATACAAATTATTGGTGGACTTTATTGGAAATAGTCAACTGTTACTTGGGCACAAATTCAGTGGTCAGTAACTTCCATCCAAATTTAAGATAAGTTTGAGAATATGTCAGTAACTATTAATACATTTATAACTATATTAACTAAGCTGTAGATTTAGACATGCATATGTAAATTACTTAAAGGAATGTAATATAATTGATAAATATAAGTGACTACCTGGCAGTAAATAGATATGTTTCATATTTTCTCTATAATAATCACTTAATCCTATTAGTTATCCATTATGACAAAGTTGAATATCAAAGTGCTTCAAATGAAGTGGCTTAAAACAACTTGTTAAAATGGTTGCTCATGAGACTATGGATAACTAGAACTTTTGTTCTGGATTCATTTGAGTTCACTCATATGTTGGCAGTCAGCTGTGAGTCAGGTAAGGGGCTATGCTAACCTGGGTTTGACTCTCTCACTGGCTTGGGGTGGATGTCAGCTGGCCATGTGTTTCCTCAGCTTTGTTAGTCATATCCTCTATTATCTAGGAGACTAGTTCAGGCTTTTCGACATGGCGAAAGCAAGGATCTAAAAGAGACAGAGGGTATAAGTCTTTTCGAGGTCACATTGTCACTTCCACCACATTCTATTGGCCAAAACAATTGACAAAACCTACCCAGATTCAAGGGAGCAGTATAAGATAAACGCTACCTCTTGCAAAAAAAAAAAAAAAAAAAAA
>NW_016809462.1:2644132-2649111 GCF_001698545.2 Rhinopithecus bieti
AAAAAAAAAAAAAAAAAAGATTTAATGAGAAATAAAGAATTGGGGTAAATTTTGCAATTAATCTACCGTGCTGACTCCCTTTTTTCTTATTTTGCCAAAGTTATTTTTATTCAAAAGTGGTAATAGTGGGCATCCTGGCCTTATTTTAATTCTCTAAGAAAAATATTTTAACATAACACTACACTGGAAAGTTTCTGATGTAGCTTACGTGAAACAATCTTTATCATATTTAGTAGGTTTCTATATTATTTCTCATTTGCTAAAGGTTTTTTCATGAAGTTATTGAATTTTATCAAATAAATGATTTTTTCTACATCAAAGTTATTGATAATATGTTTTATTCTTTTTTGTTAAAAATCACACTGTTAAAATTTTTGAAGGCTAAATCACTTTCATCTTTTGCATTAGTTTTCTATTGCTGCTACAAATTTAGCAGCTTAAAAAACACAAACTTATTATCTTAGAAACTCTGACCCGTAGGTCAGAAGTTTAGTATAGGTCTCGGGGGTTAAAATTAAGGTGCTGGCAGGGTTGCATTTCATTCTGAATTCTCTAAAGACCCTCTAAAGAAGGGTCTGTTTCCTTCTCATTCAGATTGTTGACAAAACTCAATTATTTGCTGTCATGGGATTGAGCTTCCTCTTTTTTTTTTTTTGGAGGCTATAAATTGATGTCTGTTTCCAGCTTGTAAAGGCCACAGACATTCCTTGGATCCTGGCCCTTTCCTCATTTGCAAAACCACTGATGATAAGTCACGTCCAGCTCAAATCACATGTCTCTGACCCATCCAGGGAAGGTTCTCTGTTTTTAAAGATCCATGAGATTAGACTAGGAAGCACACAGATAATCAAGGATAATCTCTTCATCTCAAATACTCCTACCATAATCGTATCTGCAAAGTCCCTTTTGTCATGGAAGGTAACATATCCACAGGTTCTGGAGCACTAGGGTGTGAGTATCCTACCAAATCTTCCTATAAAAGACTGATTTGTTCCTAATATATTAATTTCTCTGCTAACATATTTTGTTTCAGATTTTTGTCTTTTGTGAGAACAAGTAGCTTACATTTTCTTTTCTTAATGTCTTTTTTGAGGTATAATGGAGATACCAAAAACTGCACATATTTCTTGTATACAATATGATGAATTTGGACATATGCATACACCCGTGAAACCAACACCATAATCAATGTAATAAACATATTCATCGCCTCCAAAAGCTTCCTCCAGCTCCTTTGTGGTTCTTGTTGTTTTGTTTTTCTGTGGTAAGAACACAACATAAAATCTACCCTCTTAACAAATTTTTAAGTGTACAACACAGAATTTTTAACTATAGGCACTATGCTGTGTAGCAGATCTTTAAAACTAATTCATCTTGCATAACTGAAATCTTATGTCTCTTGAACCAAAATGTCTCATTTGTTCTTCTCTCCAGGCCCTGATAACTACCATTCTACTCTCCGCTTCTGTGACTTTAACTATTTGAGATCATTCATATAAGCAAAATCATGCAATATTTGTGCATTGAAGTATTACTCATAATAAATAAGAGAAGGGAACAACCTAAATGTTGATCAATGTGTAAATATATAAAAATTGGCATATATGTACAATGAAATATTATTGCACCTTAAAAAAATGGGAATCCTGCCAATTTTGACAACTTAGTAAAATAAGCCAGTCACAAAGGACAAATACTGCATGATATTTTATCTTCTTAAATTGAGATATTTGTGAGTAAAAACTTCCTTTTTAGTATGGATTTTGCTATATGCCGTATGTTTTGGTGTATTTTATTTTCATCTTCATTTGATTAAAGATTTTTTATTATTCTCTTTTGAATTCTTTTTAAATCCATTGGCTATTGAGGAGGATGTTGTTTAATTTCCATGTATTTGTAAATTTTCCAATTTTTCTTCTGCTGTTGACTTCTAGTTTCATACTATTGTGGTCAAAAAAGATACTCAGTGTAATTTCAGTCTTCTCAAATGTGTTCCAACTTATTTTGTGACCTAAGACATGATCTATTTTGGAGGATGTTCTATGTGCATTTGGCAAGAGTTGTATAATCTGCTGTTGTTGAGTAGAATGTTCTGTATATATCTGTTAGTTTGACTTTTTCTAAGTCAATGTAAAGTTTTGTTTACATTCACCATTTACTTAATATCTGTCAGCATGTTCCATCCATTATTTAAAATGAGATGCTGAAATCTCCTACTATTATTGTTGCTGTCTAAACCTCCCTTCAGATATGTCAGTATTTGTTTTGTGGATTTAAATGCACTTATGTTGGGTGCATATATATTTATAAGTGTCATATCTTCCTGATTCATTGGATGTTTATTAATATAAAATATTCTTTATCTTTTGCTACAGTTTTCAACTCAAAATCTATTTTGTCTAATATGATTGTAGCCACCCCTTCTTTATTTTGCTTCCCATTTGCACAAACTGTCCTTTCCATGCCTTCACCCTACAGGTTAAGTGTATCCCTAAATATAAAGTGTGTCTCTTGGAAAAAGCATACAGTTGGGTTTTGTTTTATTTTTAAGAACAATTAAATCACTATATGTATCTAGATTGGAGAGTTTAATCCACTTAAAATAATTTGTGGTAGAAAAGAATTGCTATTGCTATTTTGTTAACTGCATTCTATCTTATAGTTGTTTTCTTTTTTCTTCTTTTTCTCTCTTGCTGTTTTCCTTTGTGTTTCATTGATATTTTTGTAGTGATGCTTTGATTTCTACTCTTTTTCTTTGGATATCCTCTATAGGTGTTACCTGTGTGATTACCATGAAACTTACCTGAAATATAGTTATTACAGTCTATTTTAAGATGACAACAATCAAATTTTGATCACATATAAATACTCAACACTTTTACTTCCCCACCCTCACATGCTTTGTTATTGATGCCACCATTTACATTTTAATATTGCATATCTATAAAAAAATTTGGTAGCTTTAATATTCTTAATATTGTCTTTTAACTTCTGTAATGAATTATAAGTGATTTATACGCTATTATACTATTACCATATTCTGTATTTTTCTACATATTTGCATTTACCAGTGAGTTTGTGCTTTCATATGATTTTATGTTGCTGTTTATCATCTTTTATTTCAATGTGAAAACACCCTATAGCATCTCTTATACATCAGGTCCTCAGCTTTTGTTTTCTGGCAAGATATTGCTTCTTCATTTATGAAGGATAACATTTTTGGTCATAGTATTCTTCTTTGGCAGACTTTTTATTTCAGCCCTTTCCATATATTGTCCTGCTTTCACCTGGCCACATAGCTTCTGCTGATAATTTAACTGATAATCTTATGAAACCTTCCCATATGACAAGTTGCTCTTCTCTTGTACTTTCAAAATTCTCCTTTTGTCTTTTACTTTTGACAATCTTATTTTAATATGTCTTGGAGTAAATTTTTTTGGTTTCATTCTCTTTGATATTTTGGCTTCAAAAATATGGATCTGCATATCCTTTCTCAGCTTGGGGAGTGTTAAGTCATATTTTCCTCCTTTAAATAAGGGTTCTACCTGTCTCTCTCTATTCTTCCTGAACCCTTAATGCATATGTGGGTCCATATGTGGATCCTATAAGTCCTTTAGGTATTCTTCATTCTTTTTCATTCCTTTTCTTTTTGTTTCTCTGGCTGACCTATCTTTAAATTCACTGATTTCTTTCTTCTGCTTGATCAAGTATACTATTGAAGCTCTCTATTAAATTTTTCATTTCAGTTATTGTATTATTCAGCTTCGTAGTTTTTTCATTGTTATGGTTTATCTTTGTTGAAATACCAATTTTCTTCATGTATTGTTTTCCTGATTTTGTATAATTGCCTATGTATATTCTCTTGTAACTCACTAAACTTCCTTAAGACAAATATTTTGAATATGTCATCAGAAAAATTTATAAAACTCGATTTCTTTAGGGTAAATTACTGGAGATTTATTTGTTCCTTTGGCCTTGTTCCCTTATTCTTCATGTCCCTTGTAGCTTTGCAGTGGTATATACACATTTGAAGAAATAGCCACCTCTTCCAGTCTTTACATATTGTCTGTGACAGGGCAAAGGCCTTCACCAGACAGCCCAGCTAAAGGTTCTGGGAGCCTCTCAAAAATTTCCTATGAATATTCATGCTCTATTTCTCTCCCTCTCATTTAAAGGAGATGTCTTAAGTTATGTATCTTCTCCCCATCTTGCAGAGCTGTACCAGCTGTAGTGAGCCACTCACTTTTTTTCTTTTTTCTTAGCTATCTCCAAGGTTTAAATTATGCCAGTTTCCTCAGTGCTGCAGATGAAGTAGAATAAGTAGAGATCTCCCAGGTTGTGGCGCAAAATGCCAGGGATGTTGGAAGTACACTCCAATCTCTCTTTCTCCCTAATGAGGGGCTGAGGTTACTTCCCTCAGCTTTGAGTCCTTCGTCCTTGAGGTAGGAGCTGATGTGAACAAAATGACACTGCTTTTTAAACCCTTTTTAATGTGGCTGTTTTTGGTTTTGTGTTTCTCTGGAGTATAGCAACTTTTAATTGGATTCTGGACTTCTTATAAGTATATTTTGCTCTGTATATCTTTGTTAAATTGATCATTGTTTCTGTGTGGGGATTAGGATTGGGACTTCCATTCAATCATCTTGACACAATTCTCTAACTTTTCTTTCTTGTAGTGTCTTATCAGGTTAGTTATCATGGTTAAGCTGATCTCATAAAACCTTTTCATATAAATGTTTCTATTTTCTGTGCTCTGGAAAAGTGTTTGTAAGATGGATATATTTTCTTCTCTAAGTGTTTCATAGAATATACAAGCAAAACCCATCGGGTCGGTGTTATTTTGATAGTTTTTAAATGAAAATATAACTGAAAATTATTATTTTTCAAAATTTCTATTTAGATTTCTGTGGTTTTAATAATGTGCCCTTTTCTGGGAACTTAATCTAAATATTGAAATTAATTGATACATAATTTTTCAA
>NW_016809462.1:2653134-2662690 GCF_001698545.2 Rhinopithecus bieti
TTATTTGTGCCTATCTTTTGTCTTTTAATTTTGTCAAATAATTTTACCATTTAACTTGTTTATAAAATAATAATTTTCATTTGTTGATCTTCATAGCATATTTATTTTATATTTTATTATTTTTATACCTATATTGATTATTTTTTCAATTGCTTGGTTCAATTTACTGTTCTTGCTTCATAACATACATGTACAGAAGACTAAATTTTTTGTAATTTTGGAAATTATATTTTATTATTTAAATCCTTTGGAACTCCTAACACTTGTCTTCTGACCCAACATATGGTTAATTTTGCTAATTTTTCCATTCTGATTTAAAAATCAAAGTATTCTATCTCGGACTGTGGTATTATACATAGACTAATTAGTTCTAGCTTGTTACTGATGCTGTTAAATTTTTATAACTATTTACTGAGTTTTGATATTCTTATTCTATAATGTGAAAAATATGTGTTAAAGCCTTTTGTTCTGTTTATGAATTTGTCCAGTTCCATTTTTATTTCCATCCAATTTTCTTTGATTAATATTACCTAAATTAGAATTTAACCCCTTTGGGCACTGTCACTTTTATTATTAGATATATTCCTCTTATACTCTAATAGTGCTTCTTGCTTTAAAGTCTAACAATTTGTATAATATTACTGTAGCTTTCTTTGGGCTAAAATGTATGCAGTGTATTACATCTGTCCTTTTATATTTAACATTTTAATGTTATTTTTAAAAAGTTCTATCTATTTTAAGTGGCAAATGGCACTTATTTATATTTTGATTAGAATATTTTAACCATTAGCATTTAGTGTAATGAAGATATTTTATTTATGTATAAAATCACATTCTTATTATGTATTCATCACATGTATTTAATGTCCCTTTTTTCTTTCCTTTCCATTTATAAATTATAGTTTTAGATTTATTTATTTTACTCTCAATTTTTTGTTTCTATATTCTTTTAGTACAATCATCTCTCAGTATCTGCAAGGGATTGGTTCCAGGATCCCCCTTGGATACCAAAATTTGGGATATAATATTTGCATGTAACTTACACACATCCTCCATATACTTTAAATCATTTCTAGATTACTTGCAATACTTACTTTAATGTAAATTGTTGTTATACTGCATTGTTAGGGAAAAATTACAAGAACAAGTCTGTAAATGGTCAGTATAGTTGTACTTATATTTTTGTTTGTTTGTGGAAATATATTTGATCTCCGTTGGTTGAATCCATAGATGTAAAAAACATGAATATGAAGGGACAATTATATTATTAGTATTATTTTCTTTGAGGTTACAAGATCCATCCCTGACTATGAAAGAATATTATCAATTAGCATTTTATTATGTATTTTGCTCCATTTAACTTCTTCTGCCTTGAGTTCTCTTGTTCAGTTAAAACTTTATTGAATTTGTAACCTCACAATGCATTGCTATTAATAGTACTGGCTCGTTATGTTTGGTCAAATATTTGAATTTTCATTTCTCTCATTTCTTTCTTTTTTTTAAACTCCTTTTACATTTTATATTTCCACATAATTAAATGGTATTAATTTCTTTCTGTTGGTGGTAACATGCTGTCACTTTCTTGGGTTGCTTGAAATATTTTTATTTTTTTCTTTATTGTCCAAAGGTGTTCACAATGGATACAGCATTCAACATTTTTCATTATTTTTTTGAATCACTTAAAAGATGTCTTGCACTTAGATTGGCCATTATCTTTCAAAAATGGTCTTGACGATGTCATTTTTTTGTCTTTCATATTTTGTTTTCTTTTGTTTACGTTTTTGTGAAGTTAGTTTTCAGTAAAATCATTTACTTTTGATGGTAATGAGCCCACACCACACCATTTGGGTTCTTTTCGTTTTCTTTTTGTGTTTGGTTTTCAGCAGTCTTTAATGACGTGCCAACGTGAGAGTTTTATTTATTTAAAAAAGGCTTAAAGAAATTTATCTTTCCTGAAGTTTATAATTGGTCTTGAATTTGCATCTTGATGCATTTTAAAATATTGCTTCTGCATCATTGTTTATATTTCATGTAACTAAGAATAAAATCATTATTATTATTATTATTATTATTATTATTATTGAGGCAGAGTCTCACTCTGTTGCCCAGGCTTGAGTGAAGTGACTCAATCACGGCTCACTGTAGCTTCAACCTTCTAGGCTCAAGCAATCCTCCCACCTCAGCCTCCATAGCTGGCACTACAGGCATGTGCCACCATGTCTGGCTTATTTTTTGTATAGACGAGGTTTCACCATACTGCCCAGGCTGGTCTCAAACTCCTGAGCTCAAGCAATCTGCCTGCCTTGGTCTCCCAAAGTGCTGGAATTACAGGTGTGAGCCGCTGCACGCAGCCCAGAATATAATTATTTATGTATTTGTTTTACTGACCTCTGCCAACTTTTCTCATCTTTTCTCTTAATTTTGTGACTATAAATCATTCTTTTTAAAGTCTTTGGCTGATAACTCCAATATCTGCCTCTTCCCCTAGGTCAGATTTTATTGTTTGTTTTGATTGACTGTTATGAGTTAAGTCTCATCTTTCTGTACTCTGAGTGGTTTTGATTAAAAGCTGGACATTATTTAAGAAAACTAGAGAACAAATATAATGTTCTGGATGGTAAGATTAGATTGGATATTCTCTCAAGAAAGAAGAAGCTAAAGTTAAATCAATATATGTTAAGATTCTAAAGTTGTTTTAAATTACTTAACTAGGATTTGCTTGGGCTTGATTAATTTGAATCTATGGATGGGTTCATAAGTTCTATTAACTTACTGGAATTATGAGCAAATTATTTCATCTGTGTTTGCTTTTAAGTACATGGGCCCTTGGAGAAAAGTTTAACTTTCGCTGGTTGCACTAAAGGTTCATTAATGAAAAAGCTTTAAGAACAATCTTTAGGTAGGTTGATTATGTAGTTTTAGAATGAAATTTTTCAACCAGACTTGAATATGTAATGAAGATAATAAAAATTGGTTATTTTCTGTAGATATCTCTGAACAAACGCACTTTACTTGCTATTACATATAACTAGCCTATATGCTGATTCTTAGAGCCTTTTCCATAGGAAAGAAAATAAGAGAATGAGTTAATGCTCAAATTAGAATAAATTACGTGATCTGAGAAAATAATGAAGTAAAGAGAAGGAAAACTGAGGAAAGTATTAGTAATGTTACTTGGTTTTGTCTAAGAAATCTTCTCAGGTCAACATAATATTATTTGACTACATGTGTTCACCGCTTATTATTTTCTCCTTCAAGCACTGGAAAATATTCTGATTTATTTTTAAAAGTGTTTTTGATTAATATTCTATCACCTTAGTAAAGAAAACACTCAAATTATTACAGTTACTAGAATCTAGTTTGATGATAACACATCAAAATCCATGTTTCACTTTTAGTCTCAATTTTCTTTGCCTGAAGCCAATGGCAAAACTGTAAAACAAAAACAACGACATAAGGCCAGTACAAAATAGGATTTCGTTTTTATTTTTAATTAATTAATTAATTAATTAATTTGAGATGGAGTCTGGCTCTGTCACCCAGGCTGGAGTGCAGTGGCAAGATCTCGGCTCACTGCAAGCTCCGCCTCCTGGGTTCACGCCATTCTCCTGCTTCAGTCTCCTTAGTAGCTGGGACTACAGGCACCCGCCACCATGCCTGGCTAATTTTTTGTATTTTTTAGTAGAGACGGGGTCTCACCGTGTTAGCCAGGATGGTCTCGATCTTCTGACCTCATGATCCGCCCACCTCGGCCTCCCAAAGTGCTGGGATTACAGCGTGAGACACCGCACCTGGCCAAAAATAGGATTTCTTATCTAGTTATGTATATTTTTTACATGATGATAGAACAGAAGTATAAAAGAGATGATGAAAAATAACTACTAAAGTAAAACTTTCATCATACAATATTTATTTTTATAAATTATGTAATTTAAAGTTGCTGTGATAGTCAAATGCTCACTTAATGGAAATAGATATAATATTTACTTAAAATTGTTATATAACAGGTAATATATCATCATGTTGATTGCTGGCATATGATGGACAGTTACATAACCATAAAAAGAAAAATATTGCCTGGCTATTTAAAAAATACTCTGCCTCTTTTATACTTATCTATATTCTAGACTGAAGCAGATTTTTGAACATTTGCATTCACCTCTACCTGATTCAGAAGGATAAATGTATTTTCGGCTTACCTGCTTTATTGACCTGTAGAAGTAGCAGATAATGATCCTAAAACTGGCAAAATGAAGCAGGCTAATTTGCCACCAAAACTTTTGTTTTACTCTGTTGCTATCCAAGTTCTCCTATAATTCTTAATTCGAATATCAAGAGCCCATAGTTGAAAAATAATATACATATATTTAATTTGAACTCCTGTTTTAAAAAAATTCTAGCAGTGTTTTGTTTGGCATGTAGACAGAAAGATTCTTTTCTCCCACGCAGAAGTAGTAAGCACAAATCAAAAATATATCATCATCGTGAAATTATAAACTAAACATGGACTCTTTTACTTTTCAATATTCAAGCCCAAATAATTTTTTCTTTCTCCTTCAAAACAATAGATAATAGGGTAGAGATATTTACAGACAAAACAGTAATTTTATGCCTGTTTTTTCTCTCTGCAATAGGGAAGTGGAACTTAAATGGAAGAAATAATGTCTTTAACCAAGACATAAGCCCCTACTAGCTTTGTTCTGTCTTTTCTGGAAGTCTACTTAGTAAGATACTTTACTAAGCTGTTAAATTCCATGTGGCTGACTAGGTAACAAATAGTAAAGACAGAAGCTGAGGGCCACAGGGGTTTGCAGTTGTCAGCATGGTGATGAGCCAGAGTTTTATCATCAGAAACTAAAGAGTACTTAAATGATACTGGCTGCAGTTGTGGTCATAATTTATCAGCCTCAAGTGACTCTGTGTATATGTGTGCCTACCTTTCCTAATTTCAGTTTCTGTTCTGCTGGAGTCTGCATTATAAAACTTCAGTGACCCTCCTGCACAGTCTTTATTTTTCTAACATCAACAGAATCAGAAAGGACACATGGAATGAAATATAAGAAAACATTACTGCAAAAACATAAAGTTAGAAAGTTAGTGCAAATAAAATGCTACTAAAAAGGCTGTAGACAGATGACTATCCAAATAGAAAAGTGGAGCGTAGTCGGACTCAAGCAGAACTATAGAAATGATGTTTTAAAATAATAATTCACTCTTAGGTTGCAACATGATTTAAAAGAGGTCAAATAATGTTTTGTTCCTTTGTAAAGTGCATTTTCCAAAAGGAATTAATTTTGACATCTTTATGTAGTAGGTCAGGAAAAGTTTTAAATAAATAAATTATAAACAAGTTTTAATCTTCTGATACAATGAGTTGATTTTGTTTATTTTTGATTTAACCACTCCCCGTGAGCCATACCTTTTTGTCCCATCCTTTTGCTCATCTCACGCCTACCACTTCATCGGAGAAATTTTTGAAAAAACACATAAAAAAAAAAAAAACAAAAAAAAAAGAAGACAAAGACAGAGTAAAATCATTGTTTTACATACGTGATTACGACTCCTAATTTGTTTGTTCCATGGTTTTGTTCTTATCCAAAACTCAATGAGGAAACCTGAAGTAATTAGTTCTTTGGCTCTTCCTTTTAAATTTATGTCACACAACATATTAATTAAACAAGAAGATTGAATCAGGGTAGCTGATCTCAGTCAGGACTTGCTTAAAATATGAAGTTAATTGTAGGGTAGATGTGCATTTGTTGTGTAAGAAATTGAACAGTCATGACCATTCTGAGCATAACCCATTCCCTGACAGTTTCTTATCCCAAGACACAGATGAGAAGTCAGAAGTCATAGGTCAGTCTTCTTAAGATAGATGCCGATGTGGAGACTTACAGGCAGGTAGTTATTAGGGAAGCACTGTCAAAAAACACCACTTGTAAGGGTATATATCACCCATGCAAAACCCTGGCCAACAAAGAAAAGCCACCACTGAACTTCTCAACAATGCTTCTGTCACCCTTATCAGATCATTCTTTATCACACTGGAAGCAAAGGATTCCTCTGACTCCCCTCAAGGAACATAGCTAGTGATTGTTTTGGTCACATATAGTCACCGGCTATAGACTGTACTCAAGGAGGGTGACAACCTGGGGAAATAGCAATATCCAGGGAGGGACACAGGTGTGAGATGTCAACAAACAACATTTCTAGCCTGCCGCTGGGGTAATGAGTGCTTAGTACCTTAAAGTGGGCTTTGGGTGAAAGATCATAGCACGAGCGACATGAATCCTGAACTCACTTCTTCAGGTACATCTACTATTACCACATCATCCACCATATGTTGTAGGGTCCAGCCCCACAGAGTTGGTGGGTATTTCTCCCTGTGTGCGGAGACAAGGGATTGTAAAAAAGATGCAAGACAAAGAGATAAAAGAAAAGACAGCTGGGCCCAGGGGACCACTACCACCAAGATGCAGAGACCGGTAGTGGCCCCAAATGCCTGGCTGCGCTGATATTTATTGGATACAAGACAAAGGGGCAGGGTAAGGAGTGTGAGCCATCTCCAATGATAGGTAACGTCACGTGGGTCACGTGTCCACTGGACAGGGGGCCCTTCCCTGCTGGGCAGCCGAAGCAGAGAGAAAGAGAGGAGAAAGAGAGACATCTTATGCCATTATTTCTGCATATCAAAGACTTTTAGTGCTTTCACTAATTTGCTACTGCTATCTAGAAGGCAGAGCCAGGTGTACAGGATGGAACATGAAGGCAGACTAGGAGTGTGACCACTGAAGCACAGCATCACAGGGAGACAGTTAGGCCTCCAGATACCTGCTGGTGGGCCTGACTGATGTCAGGCCCTCCACAAGAGGTGGAGGAGTAGAGTCTTCTCTAAACTCCCCCAGGGAAAGGGAGACTCGCCTTCCTGGTCTGCTAAGTAGCAGGTGTTTTTCCTTGACACTGACGCTACCGCTAGAACGCGGGTCCACTTGGCAATGGATGTCTTCCCAGATGCTGGCGTTACCGCTAGACCAAGGAGCCCTCTGGTCGCCCTGCCTGGGCATAACAGAAGGCTTGCACTCTTGTCTTCTGGTCACCTCTCACTATGTCCTCTCAGCCCCATCTCTATATAGCCTGGTTTTTCCTAGGTTATGATTGTAGAGCGAGGATTATTATAATTTGGAATAAAGAGTAATTGCTACAAACTAATTATTAATGATATTCATATATAATCATATCTATGATCTGTATCTAGTATAACTATTCTTATTTTATATATTTTAGTATACTGTAACAGCTAGTGCCCTCGGTCTCTTGCCTTGGCATGTGGGTGGCTTGCCGCCTACAATATGTGAATATGTGCACTGTGTATATGATGCAACATCTGTGTGTATTTGTGTTTGTGTACACTGGAGAGGGAAAAAGTGAGGGTAATTTCTGCTGTTGATCAATTGCCAGGATGGTTTTGATGTCATTCACAGATAATTTCCTATGATGTAAATTTCTTGAGAAGACATAATTTACCGTATAATATTTGTGGATTTTTTTATCTACCTAGAGATTTGTTAAAGAATATATATTAAAGAAATAACTCTATATGCAGAAAACAGAAATTGGACCCCTTCCTTTCACCTTATACAAAAATTAACTAACGATAGATAAAAGGCTTAAAGGTAAAATCTAAAACCATAAAAACCCTGGAAGAAAACCTAGGTAATGCCATTCAGGACATAGGCATGGGCAAAGACTTCATGACTAAAACACCAAAAGCAATTGCAACAAAAGCCAAAATTGACAAATGAGATCTAATTAAACTAAAGAGCTTCTGTACAGCAAAGAAACTATCATCAGAGTGAACAGGCAACCTACAGAATGGGACATCTGACAGATGTCTAATATCCAGAAGCTACAAGGAACTTAAACAAATTTACAAGAAAAAAACAAACAAAAAATAAAACCATCAAAAAATGGGCAAAGGATATGAAGAGACACTTCTCAAAAGAAGGCGTTTATGTGGCCAAGAAACATGAAAAAAGCTCATCATCACTGGTCATTAGAGAAATGCAAATCAAAACCACAATGAGATACCATCTCATGCCAGTTAGAACAGCAATCATTAAAAAGTCAGGAAACAACAAGTGCTCGCGTGAATGTAGAGAAATAGAAATGCTTTTACACTGTTGCTGGGAGTGTAAATTAGTTCAACCATTGTGAAAGTCAGTGTGGCGATTCTTCAAGGATCTAGAACCAGAAATACCATTTTACCCAGCAATCCCATTACTGGGTATATATCCAAAGGATTATAAATCATTCTACACATGCACACGTATGTTTATTGCAGCACTATTTACAATAGCAAAGACTTGGAACCAACCCAAATGCCCATCAGTGATAGACTGGATAAAGAAAATGTGGCACATACACACCGTGGAATACTATGCAGCCATAAAAAGAATGATTTCATGAACTTTGCATGAAATTGATGAAGCTGGAAACCATCATTCTCAGCAAAGTAACACAGGTACAGAAAATCAAACACCACATGTCTCACTCATGAGTGGGAGTTGAACAATGAGAACACATGGACACAGGGAGAGGAACATCACACACTGGGCCGGTCAGGGCATGGGGGAGCAAGGAAAGGGAGAGCATTAGGACAAATACCTAATGCATGTGGGGCTTAAAACCTAGATGATGGATTGATAGGTGCAGCAAACCACATGGCACTTGTATACCTATTTAACAAAACTGCATGTTCTGCACATGTATTTTGGAACTTAAAGTAATTACATATATTACTTATATATAAAGTAATTACATAAATTACATATATGCAAAACATTTTCTGAAATTCTGAATAAATAGCAATGCATGTTTTTCATTGGGAATATTATTGTAAATTGCTATGGGCCTTTTTTTCTTATTTTTTTCTTCTTTCTTTTCTTTTTTCGTTCCCTTCTTTTTTTATTCAGTCTTTCTTTCCTTCACATTTTTTTCTCTTCCTTGTTCTTTCCCTCTATCCACCTTTGTTTCCTTTCTCACTCTCTAATAAGCCAGACATAAGGTTGTATTATGGAAATTTTTTATGTTCAGATTTTTAGTTTAATTTATTTTAACTTACATTTTTGATATTTTATTGCAGAATTGCATCTAATTTTGAAAACTGACAAAACTTGTAACTGTTCAATTATGATAAAAAAAAAAGCTCTTAAATTTTAAAAGCAACTTTTTAAAGAACAGAGTGGAGAAAAAAAAACTAGTAGCTTTCAGGTGAAGACCTCTGGCAGATACTTCCTTTACCCCATGGTGAGTGATGTTGATATCATGTTAATATCATGTGCCCCCATAGAGCACAATGATGAGGGCTTTCATGTTTGTGTTCTTCTTCCAGAAAACACATACTCCAATTCTAGTCACACACACACACAAAATCAATGGGACCCAAATTGAGAATTGCACTGAAGAAATATGTGATGAAGACTCTTTAATATTGTCCTCATTGACCACCCCACTCGATGACCCTTAATGTCATGGGGCCGGGGGATGGGGGGGGGGG
>NW_016809462.1:2666435-2694179 GCF_001698545.2 Rhinopithecus bieti
ATTAAATTTAATATGGTTTCCTGGATTGGTCTCTGGAACACAACAAGGACATTAGTGGAAAAACTGAAAACTGGTAACATCCAAATGAAGTCTGTGATTTAGTTACTGCTAATATAGTGTTAATTCCTTACTGTTGACAATGGTATCATGGTTATGTAAGATGGTAATATTAGGAAACTACTGACATTACGGAACTTTTATATTTGATGACTTTGATGGGGGCTTAGCTAAAGTGGTAAACAATTAGATATTCACAGAACTTTTTTTTTCTAGACTGATTAGACTTACTAGATTTTCTAGACTTACTAGGCTTCCATGTGCCAGTCAGGGTTCAACCAGAGAAGCAGCAATAATCATAGACTGATACATGCTAGATGACAGATTTATTATAGGAAGTTGGATAAAGCAATTAGTAGGACTATCGCAGTCTCTGCAGGGCTGTCTCCACCTGTAAGGCTGGAGCACAAAGCCCTCAGTCCATTAGTCAGGAACGGAATGCCATGAGCCAGCTAGAACCCAGTGAACACAAGCTGGGAACCCCACCATCACTGGCATCAAAGCAAACAGCATGAGGTAGAAGCCTGGGAGGACAAGTTTTCATCTATATCAGCCTTGTTGCCTCTTCCTTGTGGAGCTGAACGTATGTGCTTCCAGTCGAGGAGTCAGAGAAAATGAAGAAAGAGTGAGTGGGGAAGGGAGAGAGAAATGCAGGCCCCACTGATGCTTTATGCCAGTGAGGTGAAACCAGCAACAAGGCGTTTGTGCTACAAAATGGCTGACACCATTCTTCTAGTAGTTTCCTTGACAGGATTATTATACTTTAGCCAATAGACTATTTTTTTAAATTCTGTGCTGTCTCCCTGGAACCTTGTTTCATATAGCAAATGTTCAACTTTCTTAATATGCTGCATTTGTATCTAAATATATGCCTCATTTTCTAGTTTTAGTCTAAAAATAAGATAATGTAAGTCACCTAATTACTCTAGCACATTTGTATTTTGCTTTTCATTAGATGGAATGAAGATGTTAATAGAGCCCTTGATATTTCTACTCATTTTATTTGGTTTTAAAAGTGTATTTATAAACATAAATATCTAACAGAATGTGTTGAATATTTATGCATTGCTTTGCTGCCAAAGTCCATATACATATATCCATAGATTTTGAGATAATTTTCTGAATTGATGGATTTATCCTTATAACACAAGGACTCTTTCTGCATTACTAGCCTTTTAGTTACGAATAGCTGTAAGCTATTAAGCATGAGGAATTAGCTCTCAGATGAATTTTGAACACAAATAAATGCTGGTAGTGCTTAAGATGTATTGTGAAATGTTTTGATGATATACCATTAAATTTATTCCAAAGTATATTTCTAAAATTGCCAGTGGAAATCTAAGACTGCTTTTCTCCCTTTTTAATCATGAAACTTGCCCCAGGTTGCCAAAAATGCAGCCATCAGCATTCCTTCGTGAAGACAGCTTAGTGCTGTCAGCCATCTTATCTTCCCTGTTGTAAGGTTGATTTTCTTCTTTTATCAGTGAATGCAAACATTAAAATGGACCCATAATCTTACCTTAGCTACATAAAAGTTCTCCAGCTGCTTCTGTGATATTTGGAAAGTATCTGTTAAAGAAATTAGGCCCATGTGCATAAGAGAACATACTCACAAGTTATACATATTACAAAGTAATACAGTTACAATAGATGAAAATAAAATGATGAAGGAATAAAGTCCAATTCAAGGAAAAATAATTTTAAAATACTAATATTTTAGTAACTTTAGAAACAGCAGATTAGATCTTGGGAGCTGAACCCAAAATATAATACCTACCTTAGTTCCTAAATCAGGTTATTTTCCATAAGTATATCATTAGCTCATGTTACAGTGTGATCATGTGCATACATTGACCATGCATAAAAACCTCAGGATATTTTATTGTGATCTTTATACAAAGAACCGGAAGACATTATTTTAGGCATAAAATGACAAAGAGAGGAATAGCAGCTATAATAGTTATAAAATCCTAAAACTTATAGTATACAATAGGTTTTAACTTTGCTTCTGAAGCAAAGGGAACTTCATAAAATTTCACAAATACTGTAATGCTATATTGAAGCAGAAAGTTATTTTACATAGACAGTTGAACAAAAGAGAATAGATGAGGATAAAAACCTGAAATTTTATAACAATAACTTATATACAGCTATATCAATGTGTCAATGTGTACCTTATAGTCACACTTGCTTTAAAAGCCAGGATCATAATGATGAACAATGAGCTTTCTCTGCCTTTTATGAGATCACAGACTAGTGGGGTAGCACACATACATAGCTAATTATAAACTTGATTTTACTGTCTTTTTTTGTTTTTGTTTGAGACAGGGTCTCACTCTGTTGCCTATGCTGGAGGGCAGTGACACAATCTTGGCTCATTACATCCTCAACCTCCGGGGCTCAAGCGATTTCCTGCCCTGTCAGCCTTCCAAGTAGCTGGGACTACAGGTTTGAGCCACCACACCTGGCTAATTTGTGTAATTTTGGAGAGACAGGGTTTCAGCCTGTTACCCAGACTGGTCTCGAACTCCTGAGCCTTGGCCTCCCAAAGCGCTAGGATTATAGGCGTGAGCCACCACGCCCTACCTGTCCTCTCTTAAATTCAGCAGTGAGTGCATGGGTGATTCTACGATTATTTGTTAAACCACCCATACACATCACACACACACACACACACACGCGCTCACACTGTTTAATATATATGATATATTTCATAGTACAAACTAATATTGAAAATGCAGATTCTTCCAGAACAGAGCCGTGATAGCCAAGTTCTCTATATTTTAATTTGGGAAGAACTGCAAATTAAAAAGAACAACAAACAACAAACAAACTCCTACAGCATACTGTGTTCACAGTTATTTACCTATGTCTGCTAAACATCTCTGTGTGGTAAATTATACATAACTAAATGTCACCTTATTTTCCATGCACTTATTAATATAATTTGTAATTGTCAAAATAACTAGGTTTGGACTTAGCAAAATGTACTTGTGTGTGAACTCAGACAGTTATTTGAATTGGCTGTGTTTTTTTATCCTTAAAATATCTAGGTGATAACAACTATTACACTGCTCCCTCCTCCCTTGCCCTTCCATCCTTCACTAAAATTACACAGCTTTTTGTCCTCAAATACTTTTCTCAAAGATTCCTACCATACCCTCCTCCCCCAGTGTCCAACTCAGAGTTCCAGGGAGACTCTTCTAGCCCTTAAACATTGAGTCCAAACTCCAACTTACCATCACCCTATCACATTACTATTTTACTTTCTTACCAGAGAAGTTAGCAAAATCTGAAATTATTTTGCAGTTTATTTATTAATCCTTTATTTATCCATGCTGGCCCTTAAACTCCCCAAGAGTGAGTAACTTGCCTGTGTTGCTTTTGACTACATTACCAGCTCCTAGCCTAGTGCCTGGTACAAAATGGGGCCATGAATACTCAATGAACGGAAGAGTAAACATACGCAACACATACTCAACATTCCACTTGACACAATAAAATTAAATACATGTTATTGTCCTTGCTGGCAAATCCATTCTCCCCGATTCCAGGCTAATCTTCTTAAAATATGATTTTTTTTTTTTTACATCACTTTATTCCAAACAGATGTTTTGATAGGAAAAACTTAAAACTTTTTTTATGAAAGGTTTTCCAACATGCAAATCTGAATTTGCATCCTCACTTTATCTTTGGCCATGTTCCCTAAGGCTGTTCTCTCCACTAAATTAATCTCTACCGTTTTGCTTCCCACGGTCCCTCTACCTGAAATGCTACTTTCTTATCTCTACTACCTTATAACTCCTTCAATTCCAGCCTTAATCTGATCATGGGAAAATTTTCCTTAGGGGAAGGACCCCTAGAAAATAAGTGCTATATAGAAGTTTCTCTCCTCTCAAAATAAAGCCTAGAGTTTGTCCTGAAATAAACAAATGAAGAGTAAAATTAATGTCATCAATTTGAAGCTTAAAAATGTCTAAAGATATTAACATAATGCACAATTAAACTTTTATAATTTCATCTAAAAGCATGCCCTAATTATCTGGTACCCTTGGTCGTATCCCCATTCTAAATGCCTTCTACTGTCCTCTGAACTTTTCCTAACCCTTACTCTACAGCAATTTTTATCCACTCTGCAATCTTAAAGCATTATTGCTTACAACAATCGTTTTCACAATTTATTTCTCTAAAACAGCTTTCAATGAATATCCTCTTCTTTTGTATATTCTAAATTAGGCCTTGTACATAATAAATGCTTAATAATTTGGGGTTAATTAGATGAATTCTATGTCACACCATGCAATGCCAATTCAATTTTGTAACCTGTCTTTACAAGACAGATACTGATCCCATTAACAGAATTGCTTATGTGGCAATTAGCATCATTAAGATAAATTAATGAATCAGATGTCCATTTCTTTAGTCTATAAAACTGGCTTTAGTGATTGGAAACTTTTTTTTTTTTTACCAACTTAACAACACTCATCAAATTATTATTCCTATGTTTTTATTCATCCAAAACATATTTATGTAAACAAATAGATCAGTCTAGGTGACACTAAAATTGTTTCCACTATTAAATTCACTTAAATAAAACCTTCTGTAAATTAATTCCAAAGAAAATATTTCCTAGAGATAAAGTAAACTCCTGCTTATATTAGTATACTATGAGTTTTTATTAATTTATTTGCTAATTTAATTTGATCAGTAACTACTGGGATTAAACTAATATAAAATATAGATATATCAACTTGAATATTAATGTTATGTTTTGGTTAAAAAAAATGAAAATATTTACAAGGATTTTTTTGACATGAATGATGGACAAAGCTTATCCTGAATTATTGATAGAGATTCATAGCTTCTCTCCACTATAAAAGTCATAACTAACTGAAGAAATTTTTTCTCCTATTACTGTTTTCAAATGTGCCATGTTGGAGTTTCTTTCCCTTACCACTAAACATTTTGCGCAGTTTCCATGATATTTTGATTAATTTTATCATTGAGAGGAAACCTAATTTTGCCTAACAATTGTTAACAACCTAATTATATTCATTGAAAACATATGTTGTATCTGATTCTACATAGATTTTCTCCTAATTTCAGTACTGACGGGCTCAAAAATTCCTCTTGAGAAGATGAATACACTCATGTTTTGTCACCTTTTGGCTTTTTCCTTTGTGTCTGCCCATAATCTTTAGATTTTCTTCTGGGGAAGGTTTGGACCAGAGAAAAAGAGGCAAACATCAATTTGCATGCTATTTCTATTAATATTCCTTTCTTAGCTAGTATGGATGGGAGGTTGTGCTCCATTTTGCGCCAAGCATACAATCAGCTCTATCACAGAAGCACAGCAATGCCCCGTTCTCAAACTTCTGTCATTGGTGATAAAGATTTCAATTAATTTCCTGACACTTCCCTTCATGCTATGGTCGTTCTTAGTGGTCCATTTCGTAATAGGCAACCGCTCCTCTCCAGCAGATGTCACATATGATTATGGTGTTGTTAGCAGTATTATTATTGTTAGGCTGGTTTTATATAATGAATTGAGGTATATTTTATCTTTTTCTGTTTTCTGAAATACTTTGTAAACAATCGAGATGATGTCTTGAAAGTTTGGTGGAATGTACTTGGAGAAAACAACCTGAATCTTGTGTGTCCTTGTTGAGAAGATACAAATATAAATGTAAAGTACTTCTTTTATTTTGTTAAAAGTCAGAGCTGTGCTTGTGCTTTACGTTTTCCTTGACACCATTTTGGTGTCTAACTCTGTTATGAGAGAAATATTTTATTTGTAATTTAATTCTGTGGTGTTGTCTAATCTTTCATTATTATTAATTTTAAAGCCAAAACTAGGCTCCTAAAGCAATCATCTTTAAGGGTATTTTTCCTGAATAAGTTTTAAATACTTCACTTGAAATTCTTTTGTATGTGTGCACAACTTCTGAGGCTTGTATTTCTGTAGTCCTGAGAACATTTTCATCATGATTTCATATTTGAATAACAGTTTGGCTGGCTATAAAATTCTAGTCTCAAAGATATTTTCCTTCCATACTTTGAAAATACTATCAGTCTGTCTTCTTGTACTAAATACTGCTGTGTAAATATACATTATTGGTTGGGTGTGGTGGCTCACGCCTGTAATCCTAGCACTTTGGGAGGCTGAAGCGGGCAGATCACATGAGGTCGGGAGTTTGAGAGCAGCCTGACCAACATGGAGAAATCACGTCTCTACTGAAAATACAAAATTAGCCAGGCATGGTGGAACATACCTGTAATCCCAGCTACTTGGAAGGCTGAGGCAGGAGAATCGCTTGAACTCGGGAAGTGGAGATTGCAGTTAGCTGTGATTGAGCCGTTGCACTCTAGCCTGGGCAACAAGAGCGAAACTCCATCTCAAAAAAAAAAAAAAAATATATAATTCTATGTGTGCAATCTGTTTTTGCTCTCTGAAAGCTTCTAGAATTTTCTCTTCCTCTTTTATATTCTCAAATTTTAATAAAATTACAAGTGAGATTTTTTCATTGCTCCTCTTTATTATCTACAGGTGCTCTTACTTTTATTTGGTACATCACAGAAATTTATCTTTATTATTATTTTTCAAATATTTATCATTTTCATTTGTATTTTTACTCCTTCTGGAACTTATATTACCTGATGTTTAGTATGTCAACTCTCTTCTCTTTTTTATTATACTCACTATATTTTTATTCTTCTCTTCTTTCAGGAGTAATTTTCTCGATCTTCTTTCATAATGAACTAATTTATTCCTCAGATGTGTTCATGCTATTATTTACTTCAGCTGTTAACCCAATGAATTGACCTCTAAGCGCTCCATAAGATGCACAGGTAAAACGAATTTATTTGAGGAGTTTGGAGGAAAATAGTCAATAGAATGCACATAGTTCACTAAACTCCTGCCATCACACTGAAAGGACTACTTGGACCTGCTTTTTGTTTGTTTGTTTTCTATGAACTGTTATACTCCAGAAAGACACATTCGTAGAAAGAGTAGAGAGATCCACATGATATTTGGAAATATCTAAAATTTACAATCTGTGTTACCATCTTGCTGTTCTGCAAAACATTCTTTTCTTGGTTTCAGCTGACTGCTGAGTCTACATCTTCCAAGAACGGTTGTGGCTGAGTTACAAACATCACTCAGAGATAGAGTGGCTTGCCTTTCCACACTATCTGTTATGTTCTTTGTTTCAACTATTACATTCCTTTCAGCTAAATCTTTTAAAATTTCTCTTTTGTTTCATTTTGTTAATATCATCTCAGTTTTTAGTATGTTAGCTAAATTATACTGAATCCTTGATCCTTCTGTTCTAATACGTCTGTGTCAGATGGCATGCCTCGTTTGCTCTTTTTCATTTGAAAGAGTGAGCTCCTCAAATTCAGATTACTTAGGCCTGTGAGTTTACATTTCCATTGAGGATATTGAGACCCATGCTCAGTATTCAATAATGTGCATAAGAAAAGGTCCCAAGGTCTGAATCAGCTTCAATAAACTAAAAGTAAGTAGCAATGAGTCCTACAATAGAAATCTACAGATAATAGCAATACAATTAATCTATTCCCCAACCAAGGAGACAACTCATTCCTTCAAGGCTTTCCCCTGCACCTGTGGTAAGAAGCAGACGTAAGGGAAGGACTCCACTCCTTCGATTGTTCTTCCTCAGCCTGGGATGTTACTACGACTAGTGTTTGGAAAGCAAATTCCAGAAGTTGGTCAGTTCCCACACATTTTTTTTTTCTCCCAGCAACTAACCCACAAAAATTTTAATTTTATTTCCGTGTACACCCACCACAGAGGTCTGATTTGCCATAGGTGTATGATTAGACAGTGACAATCTGAAGGTAAGGTAGCCTTAGATATAAAAAAGAATATCACAGAATCTGTGTTATCTTACTAGAATGATACCTGTCTGCCTCTTGCCACAAGCTAAAACAACTACCACTAAGACATACCTGTTCAAAAAACAAACATTTTCCCCAAGAGTTTTACCTCCCATGGCACTTCAGTCTAATTTCTCTAGGGTTGGTTTGGGAAAGATGCCAACAGGTTTTGCTAGATCAGCATAATGATAGAAACTGGTTGTTCTAAAATTTCTACATAAAGAGATTCATTGAGGTTTACTTTCAGTCAATTTTTATGACTATTTTATGTCATCTAAAACTATTTACTCGGTGTTATCCGAGTTTAAAGAGTGATATGTTTACTAGAACAATGCATTATATTATTCAAAAACTTTATCTCTGTTATTATCTGAACTCAAAGTAGTTGTTTTCCTACTGTAGACTTTACTGAGTTTCCCTTGAACTTCCTTGATTTTTGTTTTATGTTCTCATATTTTGTTTTAATTTGGTAAAAAAAAAATTATAGTGCTTGTATCCTTTGTGGTTTTATCTCTTTTATTATCATTTTAAATGTTAATTTCTGAATTCATATTTGTCTAATATATTGTGATTCAAACTAAGTTATAAACTTAGTCAATAACTGTCTTTGTTTTTAAATTATTTCTGATACCTATGTTTTTGTGTGGTTAATTGTTTACTTGCTTTTATCTGTGTTTAATTTCTTCCCTTTGCGGTCATTTGAATAAATTATACTATGATTTTAGTAGAGTGGGTTAGACTTATATTTTTCATTTACTTAAAATTTATTGTTTATCAACTTTAAAAGTGAAACAAGTGTTCTAGATTTTCTAGTACAATAGCATCAAACTAAATTATAATATATCAATATATCTTCCTAAAATTCAAAAATCAAATCAAGAGAAAATAAAACCACCTGTAGACCATGATTTCATGGTAGTAGGAGACAAGGACTTTCATTTTATTTGTGTAACTTTTATTTACATATAAGTGGGAAAAACATATCTGAGACTTACAAAAATGTGTACAGAGCCCACGTTATGCCCCCATGCATGCTAAAGGCAATAGAGAAGAGAGCATAGTATATTAAGGTCCTAGAGGTGAAAATGAGTATCTCACCAATGCCATTTTATTCCCAGAAGAAGACTTTTCCATGAATGGAAATGCTACAAGCAGGTCTGAATTCTAATGAATCAAAGTGTTAGCTACTGGTGATTAGAAATTTGGAGAGTCTGTGAGACTACAAGTGGCAGTCTTAGAAAGATGCCATTTCATGATGACAATCGTATTTTGGAGAGGAGAAATGTTTTCTTGTAGGCTTAGTGCTAAAATAGAGAAGGCAATGTTGAAGCAGAAGGTGAGATGCAAAAAAGAAAAGCAGTATACATTGAAGAAATGGTGCTTTCTTGTAACAACAGAACTGTCTGCTCTTAAACTACAAAAGCTTTCATAAGCTCCCCTGCTACTGCTAGTTTAAAAATCTTAAAAATGAATATAAACACCACCAGAAAATTCATTAACAGCACAGTTGTTAAAAGAAAAATGAAAATAAGAATAAAAAAATCATTAGCAGAAAATACACAAACATGCACATATGCACATACATACAATATAAACCCATGAAGCAAATTATAATAACAAAACAAGGAAATTTACGTATGAAAGCAAATGTAGATACAGGGTAATTTAAACCAAGCCAAGTAAATTTTAGGAAAGATGATTAAGAATAAGAAAAAAATAATTTCAGAAAATAAGAACAAATTGCGAAGTATGAATGCATATGCTGAGAATTCAATAAGAAAAACAAAGAATTGCATAAAAAGATTCAAGAAAATGACACAGGAAAAGAAGGATTTAAAAAATAGAAATAAAGTGATAGATGTTGAAGGCAGAAATGATTCAACATAAATATGATTGGACATTCTGAAAAACAGAAATAATCACAATGTAAAAGAACTAACTTTTATCTTTTATTTTATGAATACATAATAGGTGTATATATTTATGGGACACATGAGATATTTTGATACAGACATGCAATATGTGATGTTCCCAACAGGGTAAATGCAGTGTCCATCATCTCAAGCATTTATAATTCCTTTGTGTTATGAACAGTCTAATTATATTCTTTTAGTTATTTTTAAAGGTACAATAAATTATTTTTGGCTATAGTCACCCTGTTATGCTATGAAATACTAGATCTTACTCATTCTATCTAAGTATATTTTGTACCCATTAACCCCTCCACCCACTACCCTTCCCAGTGTCTGGTACCCATCATTCTACTCTTTATTTCCATGAATTCAATTATTTTAACTTTTAGGTCCCACAAATGAGTGACAACATGCAAATTTGTCTTTCAGTGCCTGGCTTATTTCACTTAACATAATGGTCTCTAGTTCCATCTCGGATACTGAAAACTACTGGATCTCCTTTTTATGGCTTTATAGTACTCCATTGTGTATATGTACCATATTTTCTTTATTCATTCATCTATTGATGGGCTCTTAGATTGCTTCCACATATTGGCTACTGTGAACAGTGCTGCAATAAACATGGGAATGCAGAAATTTCTTCGATATACTGATTTACCTGCTTTGGGGTAGATACCTAGCAGTGGGGTTGCTGGATCATATGGCAGCTGTAGTTTCAGATTTTGAGGGACCTGTCCACTGTTCTCGATAGTGGCATTATTAATTTACACTCCCACCAACAGTGTAAAAGGATTCCCTTTTCTCCACATTTTTGTCAGCATTCATTATTGCCTGCTTCTTTGATAAAAGCCATTTTTACTGGGCTAAAATGATATTTCATTGTAGTTTTGATTTGCATTTCTCTGATCATCAATGATGTTGAGCATCTTTTTTATAAACTTGTTTTCCATTAGTATGTTTTCATCTAAGATATGTCTGTTAAGATCTTTTGCCCATCTTTAAATCAGATTATTAATTTTTTCCTATTGAGTTATTTGAGCTGCTTACATGTTCTGGTTATTAATACGTTGTTAGGTTAATCGTTTGCAAATATTTTCTTCCATTCTGTAGGTTGTTTCTTTACTTTGTTATTTTCTTCGTTATGCAGAAACTTTTTTTTTTTTTTTTTTTTTTTTTTTTTTTTTTTTTTTTGAGTCAGAGTCTTGCTCTGTCGCCCAGGCTAGAGTGCAGTGGCGTGATCTCGGCTCACTGCAAGCTCCGCCTCTTGGGTTCACGCCATTCTCCTGACTCAGCCTCCTGAGTAGCTGGGACTACAGGCAGCCACCACCACGCCCGGCTAAATTTTTGTATTTTTAATAGAGACGGGGTTTCACCGTGTTAGCCAGGATGGTCTCGATCTCCTGACCTCGTGATCTGCCTGCCTCGGCCTTCCAAAGTGCTGGGATTACAGGCGTGAGCCATCGCACCCAGCCCAGAAACTTTTTAACTTGATGTGCTCCCATTTGTTGATGTTTACTTCGGTTGCCCATGCTTGTGGGGTATTACCCAATAAACTATTGCCCAAACCAATGTCCTGGAGAGTTTCCTCAGTGTTTTCTTTCAATAGCCATAGGCTGAGATACTAGATTTAAGCCTTTAATTCATTGTGATTTGATTTTTGTATATGGTGAGAGATAAGGGCCTAGTTTTATTCTTCTGCATATGGATATCCAGTTTTCCAGAACCATTTACTGGAAAGATTGTCCTTTTCCCAATGTATGTTCTTGGCACCTTTGCCAAAAATGAGTTCAGTACAGACGTATGAATTTATTTTTGGGTTCTCTACTCTGTTCCATTGGTCTATGTGTCTGGTTTTATGCTGTGCTGTTTGCTTCCTATAGCTATATAGTATATCTGGAAGTCAGGTAATGTGATTCCTTTAGTTTTGTTCCTTTTTCTCAGGATGACTTTGGCTATTCTGAATCTTTTGTAGTTCCATATAAATATTCAATTTTTTTTTTTTTTTTTTTTTTTTTTTTTTTTTTTTTTTTTTTTTTTTTTTTGGCAGACATAGTGGCTCATGCTGTAAATCCAGCACGTTGGGAGGGCCGAGGGCTGGGCTGATCATCTGGGGTGGAAGTTCGAGCAGCGCTGACAACATGGAGAATTTCTCTCTCCAAAAATTACAAAAAATTAGCCAGGTTGGTGGTGCATGCTGTAATCCAGCTACTTTGGGAGGCTGAGCAGGAGAATCACTTTGAACTGGGATGTGGAGGTTGCGGTGAGCTGAGATTATGCCATTGCACTCCAGGTCTGGGCAACAAGAGAAACTCCATGTCAAAAAAAAAAAAAGTAAGATTTTTTTCTTTTGCATAAAGAATGTCATTTCATTTTTTTTTTTTTTTTTTTTTTTGGTGCTCCAATTTCTTTCATTTGTATTTTATAGTTGTCAGTATAGAGATCTTTCACTTCTTTGGCTATGTTAATTCTCACATATTTTATTTTATTTGTGGCCATTATAAATTTGATCACTTTTTAAGTTTCTTTTTCAGATTGCTCATTGTTGGCATACAGAAATGCTACACACTTTTGTATGTTGATTTTATATTCTGCAAATTTACTGAATTTGTTTATCAGTGCTAATAGTGTTTTTGGTGGAGTCTTTAGGATTTTTCCAAATATGAAATCATATCATCTGCAAATAAGGATAATTTAACTTTATGCTTTCCAGTGTTGCTGTTCTTCATTTTTTTCTCTTGTTAATTTGCTCCAATTAAGACTTCCAGTACTATGTTGAGCAATGAAAGTGGGCATCCTTGTATTGTTTCAGGGCTTAGAGGAAAGGCTTTCTATTTAACCCCAATCAGTATGATACTAGGTGTGTATGTGTTGTATCTGGCTTTTATTGTGTTAAGGTATGTATCTTCTGTACCCAGTTTTGTGAAGTTTAAAGGGATGCTTAATTTTTATCAAATACTTCTATAGCATCAATTGAAATGATCACATGATTTTTGTCCCTCATTCCATTGATATGATATATCATGTTGATGGATTTGTGTAAAACCATCCTTCCATTCCTGAGATAAATCCCACTTTGTCATGAGAAATGATCTTTTTAATGTGTTGTTGAATTCAGTTTGCTAGTATTTTCTTGAGGACTTTTGCATCAATTACATCAGGGATATTGGCCTGTAGTTTTCTTTTTTATAATGTGTCTTTGTCTGATTTTGGTATCAGGGTAATACTGGACTTGTAGAATGAATCTGGAAGTATTCCCTCCTCTATTTTTTAGAGTAGTTTTAGTAGAATTGGTATCTTCTCTAAATGTTTGGTGGAATTCAGCACTGAAGCCATCAAGTTTCTTTGTTGATTTTCCCTTTGGATGATATGTTTAGTGCTGAAAGTGGGGTGCGGAATCTCCAGCCAATAGTGTAGCTCTAATACTGTTTGCTTATATGTCTGTTTCTACGTAATATGTGTATATATTTACAATTATTATATATTACATATTACATTACAAATATTATATTCTCCTGCTGAATTGACTCCTTTATCATTACATAATGACCTTTTTTTCTCTGTTTATAGTTTTTGTCTTTAAATCTATTTTGTCTGATGTAAGTATAGCTATTCCTGCTGTTTTTTGGTTTCCATTTGCATGGAATACCTTTTTCCATCCCTTTATTTTCAGTGTATGTGTGTCTTTATAGTTGAAGTGTGTTTCTTGTAGGCAACAGACTGTTGGGTTTTGTGTTTGATTCATTCAGTCACTGTATGACTTTTGACTGGAGAATTTAGTCCATTTGCATTCAATGTTATTATTAATAAGTGAGGACTTACTCCTGCCATTTTGTTATTTATTTTCTTGTTGTTTTGTGTTTTTCTCTTCCTCCATTCTTTCCTTCCTGTCTTCCTTATTATTTATTTATTTATTTATTTATTTATTTATTTTTGATATGGAGTCTTGTTCTTTTGCCCAAGCTGGAGTGCAGTGGTGTGATCTCGGCTCACTGCAACCTCTGCCTCCCAGGTTCAAGCAATTCTCCTGCCTCAGCCTCCCAAGTAGCTGGGATTACTGGAGCATGTCAGCATGAATGGCTTATTTTTGTATTTTTAGTAGAGATGGGGTTTCACCATGTTGGCCAGGCTGGTCTTGAACTCCTGACCTCAAGTGATCCACCCACTTTGGCCCCCCAAGTGCTGGAATTACAGGCATGAGTCACCACACCTGGCCCTGTCTTCCTTTAAATGAAAGTAATTTTCTCTGGTGCTGTTTTATTTTAGTTAAATCTGCTTAGGGTCCTATAACCTTCTTGTAGTTGAATATTGATATCTTTTTCTAGGTTTGGTACATTATATTCTCTGTTATCATCCCTTTGAAAAAAGTTTCTACCCTAGTATCTCTTTTCCTCCTCTTTATGGCAAATAATTCTTACATTTACCCTTTTGAGGTTATTTTCTATATTTTGCAGGCATTCTTTATTCTTTTTTATTCTTCTTTCTTTTGTCTTCTATAACTGTATTTTCAAATAGCCTAATTTCAAGTTTACTAATTCTTTCTTCTTCTTGACCAATTCTGCTGTTGAGACTCTGATGCATTCTTTAGTGTCAATTGATTTTTTTAGCTCCAGAATTTCTGCGTAATTTTTAAAAATTACTTCAATCTCTTTGTTAAGTTTATCTGATAGGATTCTAAATTCCTTCTCTGTATTATCTTGAATTTTGTTGAGCTTCCTCAAAACAGCTATTTTGAATTATCAGCCTAAAAGATCACACATCTCTGTCACTCTGGGATTGGTCAGTGGTTTCTTACTTAGTTTGTTTGGTGAGATCATGTTTTCATGGATGCTTTTGATGCTTGTGGATATTTGTAGATGTCTGGGCATTGAAGAGTGAGTATTTATTGCAGTGTTTGCAGTCTGGGCTTGTTTGTCGTTATCCTTCCTGGGAAGACTTTCCAAGTATTTAAGGGGTATTATGTGTTGTGATCTAAATCTTTGGTTACTGGAGTCATATCTGCATCAAGGAGCACCCCACGCCCAGTAATGATGTGGCTCTTGCAGGCTCATGGGGGTACCACCTTGGTGGTCTTGGGTAAGATCCAGAAGAATTACCAGAATTACCAGGCAGAGACTCTTGTTTTCTTCCCTTCCCTTAAACAGATTACTCTCTTTCCATGCTGAGATACCTGGAGGTGGGTTAGGGATGACACAGACACCCCTGGGGTCACCATCACTGGAAATGCAGTGGGTCAGACTCAAAGACAGCATAGCACTGGGTCTCATCCAAGGAACATGGTGACCACTGCCTGGTCACTGTCAGTGTTCATTCAAGACCCAAGGACTCTTCAGTCAGCAGATGGTAAAGCCAGCCAGGCTTGTGTATTTCCCTTGGGAGTGGTGAGCTCCCCCCTGGTCCAGGGCAGATCCAGAAATGCTGTCCAGGAGCCAAGACCCACAGTTGGAGATCTGACGAATCTACTTGGTGCTCTATTCTATTCCAAGTGACTTTGTCACTCTTCCCTCTTCCTTCTTCAAGCAGAAGGAATCTCTCCCTGTGGCCACCACTGCCCCAGACCTGTAGTGAGCACTGCCTGGCTACCACCAGTGTTCTTCAATGTCCAAGGCTCCTCAGTCAGCTTTTGGTGAGTGCTCTTAGGCCTGGGTTATCCCTTGAGGGAAGTGGGCTCCCTTCTGGCCCAGGGCAGATCTAGAAATGTCACCCAGGAGCCAAGCCCTGGAATTAGGGACCCCAGGAGCCTGCTTCATGCGCTACTCTACTGTAGGCAAGCTGGTGCCCAAGTTGGAAGACAAAGTTCTCTTTTCTCTTCCTTCTTCTTTCCTCAACAAGGAGTCTTTCCCTGTATGCACACACTGCTGGGAGTATGCTCTGTCACACCAAAAGCCAGCACAGCCTTGTGTCTCACCCAAGGCCTGCACTGAGTGCTGCCTGGCTACTATTGCAGATTATTCATGGTCCTAGGGCTTTTTAGTCAGCAGGTGATGAATTCTGCCAGGACTGGATCCTTCCGTTCAAGGCAGTGGGTTTCCTTCTGGCCCAGGGTGTGTCTAGAAATGTCATCAAGAAGCTAGAGGCTATCAAGGTGCTTTCTTGTGTAGATATTTGTTCAATTTTGTGTTCCTATGGTGGGGAGAGGAGATGTTTGGAGAGTTCTGTTTGTCCATCTTGCTCCACCTATCAATAGTAGTAATATTTAATGTTAAATGAATTTCTAACTATGTTTCAGAAATAAAAAAAAATAAGAAACTTCATTTTGAATGGAGCTAGTTCTTCCTTTCTTTCTTTTTTCTTTTTTCTTTTTTTGATAGTCTCACTGTGATGCCCAGGCTAGATACAGTGGCATGGCCTCAGCTTACTACAACCTCTGCCTCCTGGGTTCAAGAGATTCTCCTGCCTCACCCACTTGAGCAGCTGAGATTACACGTGTGCACCACCCACCTGGCTAACTTTTGTATTTTCAGTAGAGACATGGTTTCACCATGTTGGCCAGGCTGGAATGAATGGAAGTAGTACTTAACTAGAAAATTTAGTTAGAAAGATCAATTCTGAAAATAAATTTTCTCTCATTTAACTTTGACATGAGGAAAACGTCCTTTTGGGTGTTCATGCAAAACATCCAAGAAAAGAAAAGTCAAAAGAAACAAAAAATAAAGCCAAACAGGTTTAGTATAAAATGTCGTAATGATATCCTTTATAATTTATAACTTTAGAGTAACATTTTTTAAAAAAATTCAAGACAAACATTTTAAGAATCAAGAATATAGAAAACCAGTTTCAACATGCAATAATTTGGTGGATATTATACTCATGAGCTGTTCACATAAAATTTATTATAGATGATTTATTATAGAAGAGAATTTCTTTTAACCAAAGAATAATTGGGAAAATAATTCTAAAGGATTGGTGGTGAGAAATTCTTTTCACAGGCATACACATGTTAATTCTATGATTATAACAAAGATTGAAATGAAGGCGAAAGAGTAATCTGTAAAAATTCTATAATTTGAAAAGTAAACATTACGATCTGTTTTTAACTAGAGAAAGATGCTATTAAAAAGAGAAATTTAATGTTGTAATTTTACTAGAACAAACTGTCTCAACTTTTATGTAATAAACTTTTGAGTTATTTTTTAGTTGCTATGAACCCCCAGGTTGAAGGTCACATGAACTGAGCATTTCCATATGAGCCAAGCACATAACCACTTAGGTGAAACCCAAGTGCTTCAAACCAAGGAGTGGGGACTGAATTAAGAGGTGGATACTGCATGGCAGGATCTAATATTCAATCAGATTAAGCCCTTTCTTGTATTGCCCTAGAGAATGATCCAGTTAGATTATGTCTCCTGGCATCACCTCATTGCAAGATCCAATCAGCTCACACCTCATAACCTTGCTTATAAATCCCAATTCATCCTTCAGCTTGGGGAGACAGATTTGACAGTTTCCTCTTGTCTACCTGCCAGTCAACTTGCAACGAAGCTTCTCTGTTCTCAAAATCTAGTGCCATGGTATTTGCTTCTGTGTGCTAATATTGTTTGGTAACAATATTGCTTGGTAACAATATTAGCCTATTGATACTATTTAGATACTATCAATACAATATTAGCATATTGATAATATTTGGAAACTTAGTAGGAATACAATAAGAATAAATAGAATAAAATATTAATTAATATGTCAAACCAAATATTATAAGTCTAAAAAATGAAAACAAAGGGACTAAAGACACGAAAGATCATATATAAACTGGTTATAAAAAGTGTGTATAGATTTAACTCAACTAAAGCTGAGACTCAGTAATTTATAAAGAAAAGAGGTTTAATTGGCTCACAGTTCTGCAGGATGTACAGGAGGCATGGCTGGGGAGGCCTCAGGGAAATTACAGTTATGGCAGACGGAAAGGGGAAGCTGCCACATGTTCAAATGGCAGAGCAAGAAAGAGAGAGAGCAAAAGGGGAAGTGCTATGCAGTTTCAAACAACCAGATATCATGAGAACTCCATCATGAGACAGAACTAGGAGGATGTGCTAAACCATTAGAAACCATCTCATGATCCAGTCACTTCCTACTGGGCTACACCTCCAACACTCAGGATCAGGATCACAATTCAACATGAGATTTGAGTGGTGACACAAACCAAACTGTATCATTCTGCTCCTGGCCCCTGTCAAATCTCATGTCCCTCTGACATTTCAAAACATGATCATGCCTTGCCAAGAGTCCCCGAGAGTATTAACTCATTCTAGAATTAACTCAAAAGTCCAAGTCCAAAGCCTCATCGGAGACAAAGCAAGTCCCTTTCACCTATGAGCCTGTTAAAAGAAAAAAAAAATTAGGTACCTCCAAGACACAATGGGAGTACAGGCATAGGTAAATTCTCCCATTCCAAGAGGGAAAAATTGGCCACCCCCATGATCCAATCACCTTCTACCACGCTCTACCTCCAACACTCAGAATCACAATTCAGTGTGAGGTGTGAGTCAGGACACAGAGCCAAACCATATCAATGATCTTAGAGGAATATTTATATGTCATCAGAGAATTGTCAGCAAATATGGAAAGATGCACACAGGGTTGTATTTTCAGATTTTAGAAAGGAAGATCAATTGCTTCTAAGTCTCTAATTGGGAAAGTGTTAGAGCAGTACAGGAAGATTTTGAAAAAAATAATTCTGAATGCATAATTACGAATGACTCATTGAGGAAGAATTTTGGAATGTATTGAAATATAATCACCTTAAATGTTTTGTGGGGAAAAGCAAGGCATAAATCATAAATATGTAAAGAGGCTGATCTGATTTTACAAAAAAAAAAAAAAAAAAAAAACAAAAAACCTCTGGGTTAAGCTAAGATGGAATTTTTTTGCATAAAACCTGAAAAAGATATAATCAAGAATCAGTCACGTCACAAATGATAAACTGACATTTATAGGAAAAGATGAAAACTAATCAAGAATTTAAAAAGGTGATTTTAGCAATGCTAAGAGAAAGAGAAGCCAAAAAGCTGTCAGCCAACTCCTTGAGAAAATATTACTAATGACACTGAGGAAAGAAACATTATTTCATTATTGTTGTGCCCTCTCTTTTTGTTGTTAAAGAAAATATTTTACACTAGAATGGAAAATGTAGCACTGGCTATTAGTAAGAGGAATTTGAGTCAAACATAAAGAAATTGTGAGAATGATAAAATTGTTTTTCATATTCTGCACTGGACGAATTAAATTTTGAGTCACTAAAAGATATGGCAATTAAAATGTGGAATTTTTACTACTAACAACTAGTCGAGTAGCATAGGAGAAATTAGACTGCCAAAGGCATTTGCAAGTTTTGAGACCAAAAAGAAGGCATATTCTACAAACCAGAGATCTTGATGTCAGTTTGAATAATTTCCCAGAGTCTATTAATAAAAGAAAAGTATTAGAACACCTATAAAGGAGAGTGGTGATGATGAGGAACTAATATAAGCCATTAAATAAGTCACACTAAGCTAGTTCAATTGTCTTTTTTGATATGATTATGAGACTATAAGCTCAGGGAAGTGCTGCAGAGAAAATGAAAATGGTTTTCAGAAAGCTGCTTGACAAACCCTCACATAATATCCTGTTGAGTAAAATGGAGAAATGTACACAGTATGGCAAATTGGGCAAATGAATTAACCAAAGACCAATCAACAGGGCTCAAGTTCATCTCATTTTGACATGTTCTGTGATTTTTCCCTGACTGTCTTCTTTGCCATATCTCTATAAATTGGATGCAAACTTTGATAAGATCCTTACTAAACTTGTGCAGGCATGGAGTTGGAAATAATAATAGATATTATGGATAACAAATTAAGCATTCAGAAGGCTTTTAGCAAGCTACAAAGATAGGTCAAATGTAAAAGTTTGAAATAAAAAAGTAGATAGTGATGGGTAGACAAAAGCAGCAGAGTTAAAGTAGAAGGAGGAGGAGGAAAGAAATGAGGATATTAAAGGCCAAGAGGAAAACAAATTTTAATAACATAATGTTGGAAAAATAAACATTTTAGTTAGGGGATAGATTAGCCTAAACTAAAACTATACTCTAGATATGCCAACTAAAGCAAAACTATTTTTTAAATACATTTACCCAAAGATGGATACCCAATGAACCATAACTTCCAGTACTTATATAAATCTCTTCCATATGAATCTATGGCTCTATGACTCATTTGTAACTGATAAAATGTAGTCAATGTAACATTGAGGTGACAACTGGGGCTAGTCAGAAAAAGTCTTGCAGGTTCTCATTGCTCTCTTGGAATGCTCACTCTGGAAGAAGCAAGCTGCCATACAAGTCAGCCTGCCCTGGGACCACTATGCAGTGAGGGGTGTACCCCAGCCACATTGAGAGAGAGATGAGTAGACAGGCCTGACATGAGGCATGCAAATGGAGAAGCCTCCAACTGACTCCAGCCTCAGCTGCCACCTGGTTGCAACATATCTGATACCCCAAGCAATAACTGTTCAGTTGAGTCTGTCAATCTCTAGAACCAGGACACATCATAATAAATTGTTGTAAATTGTTGTATTTAGGCACTCAACATTGGAGTAGTTTCTACACAGAAAAAGATAATTGGAATGATCCAAAACTTGATTTGGACTTACACCACATTGATATAATTATGTTCTCATTTAGAGCAAAGATGGCAGGGAAGGGAGCTGTTTCCCATTCTTCTTACTTCAGGTGACACAACACTCAGTGTGGTGCTTCATTTTGACTACTCCGCTTTAACAAGTTTACTCACAAACTGGATTTCACCAGAAGAAAAGAAAAGGATGGTGAAATGAGCTATTTTGTCTAAGAATTGCCAAGCCACCAAGGGTGTTTAGCTTGGAGAAAGAACAAACACAGATGAGGTAAAATGAATCCCCACTTTACCCAGGTCTATTGCCTCAATTCCTCTTTTATTTATCATTGAATCAATTCTTCATTGCATTAAAATAAACCCTGATGAACTTATTTTTCTCATTTTGTACTTCTGGTTTCTATCATGGTCTCTTTTGGTAGTGTATGAGATCTCTGCATTAAACAGAATTCTCACTGTGGTTTAATTTGAACAATAATCAGAAATAACCTCAATCTTTTCTCAGCCATTTCTACGTATAACATAAGCAACATCTTCCTTTCCAAAACATAGCGTATTACACTAACAAAACTAAATGCTTTCAGACACAGGTACCTAAGAAAAGGTAAGTCATTTGGACTCAGACTGTGATCAGAGAAATACTCAATGTACACTGATCCTGCCAGCAGTGAAGTTGAGGTCTGAGAGGTCAGTTATTAGGTTGCAGTCAGCCATATCAATTGAAAACAAAATAAACTACAGGTTACAGCTACCCAAGATGTGCACGAGAAATAGAAGATGAGCAACCCTATTAAGGAATGAATATAGGGAGATAAGTTTGAATGTCCTTGATGTATTTTTTCATAGATTGTATTGAACATTATGGTTTGATATGTGCAGCAGCAAATGTTGTCATTACATATCATACTGTAAAGCATGGCTTTCCATTTAGATCAAATGCATGGTTTTCCAAATTACTCTTGCTCCGTTTTTATTCCAAATTGTCTTGCACATGTAAAAAGAAATGAAAACGAAATTAGTATGTTGACTCTGTTAGAAGAAGTTCATGAATTCTTCATTGACACCAGTGACATCAGATTCTTCAAAACTAATTCCAGTAATGGTTTGATTTTTTATCATCCAATTCAATGAATAGAGATTTTAGAGGTTAATTCTGTCAATGATAAAATATCCAATATTATTGTGAATACTATTATAAATGTATTTAAGATATTAAGTATTGAAGTTACATTTTTTCTGACAAAATAAAAATAGAAAATTTGGAGTACTATTATGATTGCAACTATGATCTTAGAAGAAACAAACAAAGAAAACCAAGAAGACTAAAACCCCAAAACTTTGGGACAGACATGTATTTGAAGCTGGTTGAATGCTCACATATTTCTTATTGTATCCAGAAATTTCAATATTCTGGAAATAGAGACTCTGATTTCAGCTCTAACATATAAAGAGCTTAGCAATTGTTATCTCCATCCTTACAACAAGAAGATAGTTAGGCAAACTGAAAGTCAGCTTCCTTTAAACTCATCAGATAACTGAGGTGACAGGACAAATTGTCCCACTGAACGCTGGAGAAGCTGATGTTTTTGTCTATTTGAACTAACGTAACAAAATATCATAAGTAGGTGGCTTGTAAGAAACAAAAATTATTTCTCACAGTTTTGGTGATGGGAAAGTCTAAGATCCAGGCAAAGGAAGATTTGGTGTCCAGTGAGGGCCCACTTCCTGGCTCATAGAAGGCTGTCTTCTCTCTGTGTCCTCACACAGTATAAGCGAGAAGGGAGATCTCTTTTATTAGGACATGAATATCATTCATGAGAATTATACTCTCATGACCTAATCACCCACCAGGACCCCACCATCAAATAACATCACATTGGGAATTTAGTTTCAACATATGAATTTTGGATGAATACATTCAGTCTGTATAATCTGGCTAATAAAGTCAGAGTCAGAATCTACTTACCTGGAGTAGAAGATGCTGGAGCCATAAACTGGTAAGAACATCTAAATATTAATTTTGAACAATTTTCTGGAGGGTAATTATGGACTAGCATGAGAAACCCCTGAGGAATGTGTTCTTAGATGGTCTCCACACTTTCGTGGGTTTTATATTCAATAACTTAACAGGTCCTTATGCTGTGGAGTCAAGAAAAATCCTTCATGGCTCTACCAGAGGGATGGGAGAGTAACAATTTTAGCATAAGGTCAGGATATTCCAGACAAAACAAACCTACTCTAAAGGGGAAATATTTTGCCAGAATCTTATTCGACCTTCAGGAAGGGCAGATACAACACTTCTACACCCCTCTAGAATTCTTGTCTCACCTAAGGGAATGAGAATAAGAAACTCTTGTGAAGATCACAGTCCAGCAGGGACACAGACTAAAAGACTGAGACTAAATCAAATGATAATGGAGCACATTTTCTTCCAAACATCTTACAACCACATCAAAAGAACTACAGTATAACAACACTGAATAATAGTAAAAACAGCTACAAGGTATGGTATCTATATAAGAGGGATGCTTAGTGAAGCCAAAAGTCAAGAGGAGAGATACAAATACATTGGAGGTAGTTGAAGCCTTAGGCATTTATACCTATAGCAAACTTCAACAAAGCCCAGCTCCTACTCATGTTAACATAAAATTCTAACTAAAGGCCTATTTACTCCAGTTTCTATTACCTGATAAAACATCCCTGGATATCAAGAACAATTTACAAGGCTAGCTAAAAGACAAGACAAAACAGTCTGGAAAAAACAAAGCTAAGATTAGAACAAGATTCAGGTGTGACTTACATTTTGGAATTATCAGGCAGGAATTTAATATAACTATAATTGATATGTTAAGAAGCCTAATGAAAAAAGTAAACAACATGCAAAAGAGACTGATAATATAAGCAAAAAGATGGAAGCCCTAAGAAAACCAAAAAGAAATGCTAGACATAAAAACAACAGCAGAAATGAAGAATGCCTTTCATCAACTCACCATCAGATAGGATATGGCTGCAGAAAGAGTTAATAAGCTTAAAGATATGTCCATGAAAACTTCCAAAATCAAAATAGAAAAGGAAAAAGAAAAGAATTAAGAGATAAACAGAAGAAAACATTGAAGAACCGTGGGACAATCCCAAAAAGTGTAGCCTATGAACAATTGCAAAACTGAGATCCAAGAAAAAAAATAGAAATGAACACAGCCAAAAATATATGTATATTTGAAGTGATAATGGCAGAGCAATTTTGAAAATTAAGGACACACAACACCATCAAGCAAGATAAATAACAAAAAATCTACACCAGAAATATTATTGACAATACAGGAAACCAAAGAGAAAGAAAACATGTTGAAAGGAACCAGGGTGAAGGAAAGATACCTTATAGAGGAACAAGATAACAATTTTTGTCTAAAGCTATGCAAGCAAGAAAAGAACAAAGTAAAATATTTACCATTTTAAAAAAGAAGCTCACTAAACTTGAATTCTATATCCAGCAGAAATAGCTTTTAAATGTGAAGTAGATTTTCTCAGAAAACAAACACTGAAAGAATTTGTTACCAGCAGACCTGCCCTATAAGAAATTTCCAAATATGCTTCTCATAGAGGAGGCAAATGATATGAGTCAGATAGTCAAATCCCTATAGAGAAAGAAAAGCACTGGAGAAAATAAATGAAGTCAAAATAAAATGCTTTATTATTCTTATTCTTAATTGACCTAAAAATCAACTGTTTAATAACAGTAATAATATATTAACTGATTATAGCATATGAATTGGTTAGATGAATGAACTAAACTTATGACGCACAGGAAGCAGGATTTGAACTACTCTCTCATAAGGTATTTCCACTGGATGTGAAGCATCATGGTGTTATTGGAAGGTGGATTTAGATTAGTTATAAATGAATATTACAAACTCTAGAGACACCAGTGTTTTTTTTTTTTTTTTTTTTTTTAAGTTAGGAGATAAAATGGAAATATGAAATGGTCAATTAAAACCATGAAAACAGAAAAAAAGAGTGGGGTATGGACAAGAACAAATTCAACAAATAGAAAACGTCCTAAACTTTATAAATATTACAATAGTTAATTTTGTATGTCAACTTGACTGGGTCATCGAGTTTCTAGATATTACATTAAACATTCTCAGTGTTTCTGTGATGATGATTTTGGTAAAATGAACAAAATTAGCATTGAAATCAGTAGATTGAGTAAAGCTGACTGTTGGTCCTCTTATGGGCGGGCCCAATTCCTTCAGTTGAAGGCCTGAATAGATCCAAAAGTCTAACCCTCCCTTGAGTAAGAGGCAATTCTTTCGTGCCTTACTGCCTTTGAATTGAGATATCAAGTTTTCTCCTGACTTTGATCCAGAGCTGGAACTTCAGATCCTCCTGGGTCTCAAGCCTGCCAGCCATCAGATGGAAGCTACAGAATCAGCTTTCCTAGGCCTCAGGCCTTTGGACTCTGACTAGAACTCCACAATCAGCTCTCCTGGTTCTTTGCCTTGCCAGTTCATTCTGTGGTTATTGATACTTGTCACTCTTCGTAATCACTTGAACCAAACCTTATAATAAATATTTTTGTGTATGTTTGTGTGTGTATGTGTGTGTATCTTATTGGTTCTTTTCTCTGGTGATAGAAATGTAATGAAGTTATATCAGTAATCACTTTAAATTTTAATTATCTAAATGTGCCAATTAAAAGAGAGATTGTCAGAATATACTAAAGAAAAAGCTATATTAATTTCAGACAAACTGGACTTTGGAACAGGAAGATTATCAGTGATAAAGATGGGCACTATATAATGATAAAGGAATAAATTTTTTAAGGTGATATAACAATTCTCAGCGTAAATGTTTCTAACAAGAGATCATCAAATGTGAGACAAAAACTGACAGAACTCAAGGGAGAAATAGACAAATCCAGTGTTACAGCTGGAAATGTCAAAACCTCTGATTTAGTAATTGATAGATCAAGCAGGCAGAAAATTCGTAAGGATATATATAGTTGACATGAACAGCAAAATCAATCAACTTGATTTAACTGACATTTATAGAATATTCCTCCAACCACAAAATATATATTCTTCTAAATATCATATGAAACATTCACCAAGAAAAACCAAACTTCGGTTCATAAAAACACTTTAACAATTTTAAAGAATAGATACCATAGAAAGTATATTCTCAGGTCACAATGGAATTAACCTAAAAATCAATAACAGAAACATAACTGGATATTACACATATTTGATAACTTAAAATATAATTCTAAATAGCAAAATGGTCAAAAAGAGTGCTCAAGAGAAGTTAAAACATTTTATTCTAAATAAAAGTAAAATGCAACTTATCAAAACACGTGGTGTGCAGTAAAAACAGTCAGTAGAGAGGGACATTTCTAGTGTTTAATTAACAATTAGAAAACATCTAAAATCAACACCTCAAGATTTTGGGTTTATGAACCTAGAGTAAGAAGAACAACATAAGCCTAAATTGAGCATAAGGAAAAAATGACAATTAGAGGAGAAATCAATGAAATTGAAAACGGAAAACAGCACAGAAGTAAATGAAGCTAAATGCTGGTTTTTTGAAAAGATTAGTAAAGCTGATAAACTTCAATCAAGAATAACCAAGACAGAAGACACAAAATGCCATATCAGGAATAAAAGAGGGGCTATCAAAACTCATTCCATAGACATTAAAAGGATGATAAAGGAAGACTTTGAGTAACTCTGTGCCCCTAAATTTAATAATGTAGATGAAAGGGACCAATTCTTGGAAAGATACAAGCAACTCAAACTCATACAATGGGAAAAGGATAATTTTAATTGCCCTGTATGTATTGACTAAATCAAATTAAAAATTAATAATCTTCAAACAAAACAAAACAAATCCTCAGGCCCAATGGTGAATTCTAACAAACATTTAAGGAAGAAATGATACGCATTTTCCACAATCTATTTCAGAACATAGGATGAGAGGGAACACTTCCTATACTCATTATATAAGACCATCATTATCTAAATATCAAAATTAGGTATAAGAATTACAAGAAAGGAAAAGTTTGGGTCAATATTTCTTTTGAATATAGATGTAAAAATCTCGACAAAATATTAGCAAATAAAATCCAACAATATATGGAAAGAATTATACACCATGACAAAGTGCAATTTGTTCAGAATACACAAGGCTAATTTGATCTTTGAAAATGAATTGGTATTTTGCACCAAACCAAAAAGCAAAAGAAGAAAATTTATCTATCATATCAATACAGAAGAAGTATTGAACAAAATCTAAAACACATACATGTTAAAAATCTTAGCAAACTAGAAATAGAAAACTTTCTAAATTTAATAAAGAATATCTACAAAACATCTTAAAGCAAGCACCATACTTGATCCTGAGGAACTGGATGCCATGATCGAGAATAAGGCAGGATGTCTTATCTCACCACACCTATTCAGTATCATATTGGAAGTCATTACTAGTGCAACAAGACAACAAATAAATGATATATAAATAGATGAAGAAGAAAGAAATAAAACTTTGTTCACAAATGATACGATTATTGAAGTAAAAATTTCAAATCGGCATGTCTTACAAGCTTGTAGGATACAAGGTGATATAGAGAAGTCAATGCTTCTTTATATACGAGCAATGTGCAATTAAAATATAAAATTAAAAAATTATCTTATTTACCATAACATTCAATAGAGTAAAATACCTAGGAACAAATTTAACAAAATATGTAGAAAGCCCAGATGTAGAAAACTGTTGCAGGAAGCCAGGGCAGAAGAACATAAATTGTGAAGATTTCATGGACATTTATTAGTTCCCCAAATTAATACTTTTATAATTTCTTATGCCTGTCTTTACTGCAGTCTCTGAACATAAATTGTGAAGATTTCATGGACACTTATCACTTCCCCAATCAATACTCTTGTGATTTCCTATGCCTGTCTTTAATCTCTTAATCCCGTCATCTTCGTAAGCTGAGGAGGATGTATGTCAACTCAGGACCCTGTGATGATTGTGTTAACTGCACAAACTGTCTGTTTGTAGAGCATGTGTGTTTGAACAATATGAAATCTGGGCACCTTGAAAAAAGAACAGGATAACAGCAATCTTCAGGGAAGAAGGGAGATAATCTTAAACTCTGACTGCCAGTGAGCCAGGTAGAACAGAGCCATATTTCTCTTCTTTCAAAAGCAAATAGAAGAAATATCGCTGAATTCTTTTTCTCAGCAAGGAACAACCCTGAGAAAGAGAATGTG
>NW_016809462.1:2694242-2698895 GCF_001698545.2 Rhinopithecus bieti
GGCAGAAGAACATAAATTGTGAAGATTTCATGGACATTTATTAGTTCCCCAAATTAATACTTTTATAATTTCTTATGCCTGTCTTTACTGCAGTCTCTGAACATAAATTGTGAAGATTTCATGGACACTTATCACTTCCCCAATCAATACTCTTGTGATTTCCTATGCCTGTCTTTAATCTCTTAATCCCGTCATCTTCGTAAGCTGAGGAGGATGTATGTCAACTCAGGACCCTGTGATGATTGTGTTAACTGCACAAACTGTCTGTTTGTAGAGCATGTGTGTTTGAACAATATGAAATCTGGGCACCTTGAAAAAAGAACAGGATAACAGCAATCTTCAGGGAAGAAGGGAGATAATCTTAAACTCTGACTGCCAGTGAGCCAGGTAGAACAGAGCCATATTTCTCTTCTTTCAAAAGCAAATAGAAGAAATATCGCTGAATTCTTTTTCTCAGCAAGGAACAACCCTGAGAAAGAGAATGTGCCACTGAGGGTAGGCCCCTCAAAGGGCCGCTTTAGGGGCAGCTGTCTTTTACGGTTGAAGACAAAGGGATGAAATAAGCCCTGGTTTCCTGTAGTGTTCCTAGGCTTATTAGGATGAGGAAATTCCTGCCTAATAAATTTTGGTCAGACCAGATTTCTGCTCTCAAACCCTGTCTCCTGATAAGATGTTATTAAGGACAATGTGTGCCTGAAACTTCATTAGCAATTTTAATTTCGCCCCATCCTGTGGTCCTGTGATCTCACCCTGCCTCCATTTGCTTTGTGATATTTTATTACCTGTGAAGCATGTGATCTCTGTGACCCACACCCTGTTCATACACTCCCTCTCCTTTTGAAAATTGCTAAAGAAAACTTGCTGGTTTTATGGCTCATGGAGCATCATGGAACCTGCTGACATGTGCTGTCTCCCCCGGACACCCAGCTTTAAAATTTCTCTCTTTCATACTCTTTCCCGTTATTTCTCAGACCAGTCGATGCTTAGGGAAATAGAAAAGAACCCATGTTGAATATCAGGGGTGGGGTTTCCCCTGATAGAAAACGATGAAAACCTTGTCAAAGACATCAAAGGGGATTGAAATAAATGGACACCAAGAATTGGAAGACCCAATTTTGTAAAGATGTTAATTCTTACCAAGTTGACCTATAGATTCGATGCAATCTCAATTAGAATCCCAGGATGCTATTTTGTAGATAGTGCCAAACTTATTATAAGGGTTATATGGAAAAACAAACAACCTAGAAAAGCCTAGACAATAGTAAAGAAAGAACCAAGTTGAAGGGCTCCCATTACCTATGTATATTTACCATAAAGCTACAGTATTTATACTGTGTTTATACTTAATATAAAGCTACAGTAATCAAGATAGCAAGACATTGACAAAATAACAGACATATCGATTAGAGTGACAGAATAGAGAGCACATAAATAGGTGACCATAATGGTAGGTAACTGATTTTTTGACAGAGGAGCAAAATCTTTTGAACAAATAGTGCTGGAAAAATTGAACACCTGTATGTGGGAGTGTGGGAAGGAGGGGAAAGGGAGGGATCTATCTATCTATCTATCTATCTATCTATCTATCCATCCTTTCTCAAAAATTAACTAAAAATGTATTATAGTTCTAAGTATAAAACCCAAAACTATAAAACTTCTTGAAGAAAGCATGTAAACATAAAGCTAAGTGACCTTGAATTTAGCAGTGAGTTTCCTCCCCAGAAACACAGAACTCCAGAGTAATCATAAGAAAAACATCAGACAAATCAAAATTGAGTAGCATTCTACAAAATACCTGACTAGCACTCCTCAAAATTGTCAAGGTCATCAATCAAAAAAAGAAGGACAGTCTGAGAAAATGTCACAGCCAGAAGGAGCCTGAGGAAATATGACAACTAAATTCATTGTGGCATCCTGAATAAGATCCTGGAACAGAAAAAGAACAGCAGGATAAAACTGAGGAAATAGAAAAATAGCAGGGAATTTAGTTAATTATAATGTATCAATATTTGTTTATTATTTGTACCAAATGTACCATACCAATGTAAGATGATAGTAATAGGGGAAATTAGGTTAGGCCCACATGAGACCTCTCTGTATTTTGTTCCTAACATTTCTTTAAATCTAAAACTGCTCTAAAAACACCACTTTTTAAAACTAGAAAAATATAGAAGCTTTCATTGTGAACATATATAAACGACTACGTGAATATTAATAAGCTGCAACAGTTGTCAAAATGCTGATGTAGAACACACAAAAAAATTGTGAAAGCAGCTTGTATGTTTTTTCCATTATTAATCAGAACTTTACAATTTTGAAACCTATTTTCTGAATGAATCTGAGGGTCCTACAAAGTATTAAACATCGCTGTGAGCTCTTGAAATTCGGTTATAATTTCTTCAAAATCAGTTGAGAATTTTTAATTATGGAAGCCAAATACTATAATCCCAAAGATTTGTGTTTTGAAGCTTTTTGAGAATTATAATTGTTTTGAAAGGAAACCTTGAAATAAAAAAGACTTTCAAATATATGTCTACAAAACCAATAAAATAAATAAATTAAAGAATGAAAACTGAAGGGCAACACAATTAATTCTGGGTATGTGTAATCCAATTAGGAGGATACCGTTTGATAAATAAAATTCATGCTTTGTATTAAACTGGAATGAAATTGAGAAGATCTATAATTGTACCCCATTTACTTTTGGTAAAATATTTAAAAGAATCATAAATAGATATAGTAATGTCTTTGATTAGTTTTGTCTTATGAAAGTATTTTGAAATCATTATTTTACATGTAGACAAAAGATACCATCTGTGAAAAATATATGAATTATTCTGTGATTTAAATTATGTGTAATAAATGATTAATTGTATGACTATAAGCTTCATGGGGGCCATAACAACCGATTTGAGATAAGTGAAATATTATGAAGTGCTAAGAATTAACTATTTGTGGCCAAAAGATGATTAATAATGTTTTTAAACAGTGACATATACATCAGGAAGACATACATTGCATTTGATGTCTTTCATGAAAATAATATTACAGCTATCACAAAATGGGTTGATGAATAAATACCTTTAATATCTTCTTTAGATCTAAGTTCTATAATTTTATGAAAACAATTATTATGAAAAGATCGATACACTGTGGTTCCAAGTGGATGTACATATTGGGTATGAGGAAGTAGAACTCATACTTTTCTTATGAATAGATTTTTTTATTACTGTCTCTAGATGTTTAACAGTTGGAATGATTTATGATGAGATTACTAAAATTCTTAATTCTAGCGGTGTTCACAGCAAGAAAGCTAACCAGGATTATAGTTACATATGCTTACAAAATATACAGCCCACATAAATCTCCATAAGCAAGATTCTGATATCAATGGAGTGAGAAAAGTAACAGTCTCTATTCTGAACAGTGGGGAAATTTTCTCTGGCAGTGTCCATATAAAGCCTACAAAATTACTACTGTACAATACAGTAACAGATCTATTTAGGCACAAATGTGACTTGACATTTGCTTGACTTTTAGTAAGTTAAATATTTCTCTAAATGAGTTAAAAATGACAAATCCAATTACATTATTCAAACACTATTTTTTTTCTACATTCCTTAAGATCTGTTTCTCTTTGAGTGATCTTGTGAAGACAGGTTCTGTAAAAATTGGCTGCAACTTTTTTTACTAAGATGGTGGAATTTGATGACACATAAGATGAGTCTAACTGGAGTAGAAAAAGAGGGAAAATTCAACCGAGGACTTATCTCTTGTTACCACTAGTTTACTGAACCTAGTCTTATAGAAACAAACGAAATACAACAAATTTAAAAGAGGCGAAGATGACAAATAAAAGGAAAGAATATAAAAAAATAGATGCAGTGTTTCAAAGTAGAGAGATTGTTATCTCATTGTGTTAATGGAAAATACTATTTTAAAAAAGAAATATAAGCTAACTGAATATTGAAAATTTTATAGAATTAAAAAACTGATTAGAATAAATTATTGAAGTAATGAATAGTAAGTTAGAAAAGAGTATGAGAGTAAAAAGTAGGATTTACGTGTAAATAATGGAAAACATTCATTTAATATATAGAAACATTCTAGTAATTCCACATTAAGAAACAGAAGGAAAAATCAGTGTTCATTTGAGGGTGGGTCTTGAGGCAAGCGTAGCAGAGAAAATAAAAGTGTAGGACCACACATATAACTGCTAGCTAATGAGGATCATCACCAAATAAGATTATAAAAAAATACTTCTGGGAATTTTAAAAAACATTAATAAATAATGGAAATTCTTTAAAGAGCAATGGCATATCTTTCTAAAATTTAAATTCCCTTTAATACAATAAAACCATTTGGATACTTCATGCAGTGATAAACTTTTTGAGTGTTTGTTTAAAACTTTTGCTTTAATATTTTTTGTTTAAACAAAAACAATTAGGTGTTCTCTTTCTACCAGGAAAAGTTAATTGGTTTAGTGACAATAACTAAAAGTTAACAAAAGTGACAGTAACTAAAAATGCACAGATGCATATAAAAATCATGTAAATTGATTACATATGATGTTAAATTTGCTTTTATACACATCTCTTTTTAATCTCAAATGTGTAAGAAATATATCACAGAAATATCCTGTATATAAAAATA
>NW_016809462.1:2701866-2735258 GCF_001698545.2 Rhinopithecus bieti
AATGAGGATCATCACCAAATAAGATTATAAAAAAATACTTCTGGGAATTTTAAAAAACATTAATAAATAATGTAAATTCTTTAAAGAGCAATGGCATATCTTTCTAAAATTTAAATTCCCTTTAATACAATAAAACCATTTGGATACTTCATGCAGTGATAAACTTTTTGAGTGTTTGTTTAAAACTTTTGCTTTAATATTTTTTGTTTAAACAAAAACAATTAGGTGTTCTCTTTCTACCAGGAAAAGTTAATTGGTTTAATGACAATAACTAAAAGTTAACAAAAGTGACAGTAACTAAAATGCACAGATGCATATAAAATCATGTAAATTGATTACATATGATGTTAAATTTGCTTTTATACACATCTCTTTTAATCTCAAATGTGTAAGAAATATATCACAGAAATATCCTGTATATAAAATATATATTTACATTTTCTTTCTCTTATGTTGTTTTCTATAAATAAAACATATACACACAATGGATATTACAGTGTTCACATTGTCATAATATAAATGGAGAATAGATATTTCATTTAGTGACCAATTAAAAATATTATGAAACACAATTTTCAAATCCACGAGTCTCTTGCACAGAGTACCCACAAAGAAGTCACTTGTGTGCCAACTTTGTTGCCTAGTTTGTATCTTTCCAAACTCTGGCCACTGAATCCCTCATTACACATTATTGTTCAGCCATGGACATTAGAGTTGATGTGACTGGCTATTCCCCAGGCTAACTCCCTGTTCTATCCTGGTTCTATCTCACTCAGAGACTTATATCCAATTTTCTGTTGGTGTTCAAAGAATAATGCTGGCCTATTGCTCAGAAGTGTCCTGTCATGATTTTATGTAAATAGTGGATGCACAGAAATGATTTAGACTATTATAAAGTATTTTATAAATTATAGCTATTTATAGTGTCTAATTATAGAGGACAAATATAAACTACTGTTTTTAAACTTTTTCTGATCAGCAATGTTGAAGAGGTGTAACCCTGCTTATTTTGTCAAATCAAGTAAATTTGAATCAAGTAAATTCTATGATTGGTAAACTACTTTTTTCTCCATATCTGAATCCTATGCTTGTCTTTCTTGCATCCTCAGAAACTGGCAGTTTTGTGTTTTGTTTTTCTTTCCTTTTTTTCTCTTATTCACCCAAAGCTTTGGTGATTGCCTCTAATTCAATCTTGGAACACCACACTGCAGTTCTTTCAGAATGAGAATCTAATGCTAACCTGTCTACATTGGCTGTTTGAAAGCACACTGAAAATCAGGCCACCTGTAAATAGAACTGTGTAGAATAGACCTGTTGATTTGTGGAATGAATATATGAGTAAAGGAAAGACAAGGTGGGGAAAGTTAAAACAGTGTGGAAGCAGGAAGGATTTCTATGAATACAAAAGTGATAATGAAGTTTTCTCCCTTCAAAACTAGGACTTAATTATTTAAGAGTGGGAAACCATAATAAAGTGATTTTAAATTTCTCCTATATTATTTTTAAGCACAAACTTTTTTATCTTAGAAAAGTTTTAGATATAGGGAATTATTGCAAAGATAGTGCTGACAGATCCCATTTACTCCACACCTGCTTTCTTATTCATAATTACATTAGTATGGTGTGTCTGACATCATTAATAAATAGATACTGATTCATTTGGATTAAAGTTCACACCCTCAGAGTTCCTCATTTTTTTCTCCCTAATGGCCTTTTTCTGTTCCAGAATCCAGTCCAGGACGCCACACTACATTTAGTTGTCACTTCTGCTTAGGTTCCTTTGGGCTGTGACAATTTTTCAGTCTTTCCTTCTTTTTGATGACATTGACAGTTTTGAGGGGTGCTGGTCAGGTTTTGTAAAACATTCCTCAACTGGCATTTATTTGGCGGTTTTGTTATACATAGGCTGGAAGAAAGACCACAGAGATAAAGTGTTATCCTCATTATATTATATCTTAAATATGATTTATCACTGTGGATACTAATCTTGATCACTTAGGTTGATGTTAGGTCCCTCAACTGAAAAGTTACTACTTTTCTTCTCCCTTTCCATACTCTACTCTTTGGAAGACTTCTACCAAAAATCCACAAGTCTACCAAAGATTAGAAGTCTTCCAAAGACTCGAGTATGGAAAGGGAGAAGAAGTAGTCATTGTGTGAAGCCCACATTTAAGGAGTGGAAATTTATACTCCATCATTCTATGAGAGAAAAGCCTACAGAAGTTAGAATTCTTCTGTACAGGGAAATTTTCTATTTCTCCCCCATTGATTTCTTTAGTCATTATTTATTTTTATTGGTATACAATCACAGTTATTTATTTTCTATTTTCTATTAAAATCCTATACAATGTCATTTATTTTGTTGCTCAACTTGTTACAGCTTTGACCATTGGGTATGCTTTCAGTTGGCTCCTGTATGTCTTTAGCAAACACTCATCATTGAAGGGAATTTTTTTTGTTGGGGGAAGGAGGAGACTTTTCTAATTTTTGAAGCTAGATGTTGTTCCAGGCTCATTGTGTAAATTTCTTGCATCAGGCCTAGAATCACCTATTTCTCCAAAGAGCCCTTGTTACTTTTACTGTGGAATGGTATTAGAAACCAAGATCTGTGTACTAGGTGTGCTTGAGACTTCCGGAGTGTGCTTGTTGTTATGCTGTCAAGGGGACATATGTGTGTATCCTAATCCATGTAGACACACATTTCTATAAATATTTCTGTATATAACCATTTGTTTTTCGTACTTACCCTGCTTAATGTTCTCTCCACTTCTTGAATCTGTGGTTTGGAATCTGTCATGAATTTCTGAAAGCTTTCTGTCATTATTACTTCAAATATTTCTTCTGCTGTGTTCTCTTACCTTTCCTTCTGGGATCCCAACTTTGTGCTATACTTTTTCAGATTGTCCTACAGTTATTTGATGTTTTCTTCTACTTACTATTTTCATTCTTTTTTTCTCTTTTTATTTCAGTTTGAGAAGTTTCTATCGACATATCTTCACCTACTAGTCAGTGATGTTCATTCTATTGGTGAGTTGATTGAAAGTATTCATCACTTGTGTTATAATAGTTTTGATTTCTAGCATTTCCTTTTGATTATTTCTTAGGTTTTCCATCTCTTTGCTTATATTATCAATCTGTTGTCTCCTTTTTCCATTAAGGCCCTTAACATATTAGTCATATTTTAAATTCCTGTCTGATAATCCCAGAATGTGAGTCTTATGAGTCTAGTTCTAATACCTGCACTTTCTCTTCAGACTGCTTTATTTTGCCTTTTAGATTGCCTTGTAACTTGTTCTTGACATGCAGGCAATGGGATCTAAGGTTAACAGATCTTTAGTTGAAAATTTACATTCATATTGGTAGGAGCTTTGTTGAATGTTTGCTGTGGGTATATCTAGAGGCTTCAACCACCTCTAGTGACCTTGTATTTGTCTTTCTTTTTATCTGTGCCTTACAACTCTTTCAGCTATTTTCCATTATTATTATACTGGAGCCTTGATAATATTGAGCTAGGGGTTGTGGAGGGTGAGTTTTACATATTTATTTCAGTTGAATCTCAGTCTTTTATTTGTCTGTTGTGTGTTACTTTCACTAGTGTTTCTAGTTTGATGAGAAAGAAAGCTTAGGGACTAGTGGAGGGAGAGAATGCTCTTCCTTCATCTGGCTAGGGCAAGTCTCTGGCAGCCTTTTTCCCTGGAGAGTAGGACTTTTAAATGCAAAAGGCTCTGGGTGTACTTCCCAAGGATTGCTCTTCCTTTCCTCCTTCTCCAAGCACAAAGGACTATTTCCTGGATCTTCCTTACAAAAACCTGCTATATTTCCTGAAGGTAAAAACTCATAAAAGTGTGAGGACTCTGCTTCACCTGCACCTTTCAGGATTTTTCATTTATACACCAGTTCCTACTTAGCATCCAGAAATCTGGCAAATTCACCACTTATGTATTATTACCAGTCTATGTCTCCAGCAGCTTCTCTTTCAGATAATCAGATTTTGAGTGTGACATTTCTGGATTCACTTGTCTTTCCAGATTTTGGTGTGGCAATTTGCCCTGCAAACTCATTTCTCTGTGTCCAACAACAAAAAAATCATTAATTTTCAGTTTGCTTGCTTTTTTTCATGTCATAAGAATAAAAGCGAGAACTTCTAACGTTGTTACGTGTTGGAGCTAAAATGGCAAGTTCCAACTAGCTTTAAAATTCTGTTTTGTTTTCTTCATTTTCTATGAGATTGCTCAGTTGCTAGTGGCCTCTAGTGGAAATTACTATTTCCTCTTTCCTCTACTTACACTTTATCCTCTTCTTCTTTTTGAAAGTTCTTACATGGTTACTTGAATTTTTAAAAATATTGCTTTAGTTTTATTTTATAGTTGGCATTTGTACTCCCTTCTTTCTCCTGGTTTGCTGTTGGAAATCTCTGAATTGCATCATTGCAACTTCCCCATTCAAGTGTCCTTTCTTCTGCCTATAATATGGTAGCTGGGCACTGATTTAAAATAGAAAATTTTAACTCAAGTCTTTGAGTAAAATTAATTCTGTTGATTATTTCTAGGCTTTCTTTGGGTGAAGTTCTTGAAATATTCTAATTATGAGGTTTAGGTGTATTTACTTATTTATGCTTGCTTGCTTTCTTTTCATTCCTTATCACCATATTTCCATGTGTATAAATCATATGAATGGAAAAATTGCTAATACAAATCCTTTCTTGAAATCTTCTTTGATACTTCAGCTTAACATTTTTCAAAATCGGCCGGGCGCGGTGGCTCAAGCCTGTAATCCCAGCACTTTGGGAGGCCGAGACGGGCGGATCATGAGGTCAGGAGATCGAGACCATCCTGGCTAACACGGTGAAACCCCGTCTCTACTAAAAAATACAAAAAATTAGCCGGGCGAGGTGGCGGGCGCCTGTAGTCCCAGCTACTCGGGAGGCTGAGGCAGGAGAATGGCGTGAACCCGGGAGGCGGAGCTTGCAGTGAGCTGAGATCTGGCCACTGCACTCTAGCCTGGGCGACAGAGCAAGACTCCGTCTCAAAAAAAAAAAAAAAAAAAAAAAACATTTTTCAAAATTATGCTTATAAGAAAGCACAAAGTAATTTTTAAAAAACATAAAGTTCCGATCTTTTGCTTCTTTGGGGGTCACACTCATAATTTTATATTTATTCCATCATTTTTAAAAAACCCTAGAAAAAAGCCCATTTTGAAAATTTTATAAGCTCTGATAGTTTTATGCATGTTTTTGAAAAGGATAATGATATAAAAGTGAATTGGTTGGCAAAACTTTGAAAATGAAGTCACATTTCTATGGGGCTAAAAATTCTTTAGATACTGAAAAAGAAGAAGATTCTAGGCTTGTCATGTCATATGTTGTATGGCAATCTGCAGTATGCTTTGGTTAGTTAGCTTGTGAGTAAACATGTGCTTTGTTAAATCCTCCTGGGGTAGTACTTCCATTACCGTAGTAATTATTGGCAATGAATCTCTGGGTGGCCCTGAAGGGAGGTACAATATCCTATATTATCTCTTGAAAAGCAACCAATATAAATAGAATATGCAAATTAACTTTAGTTTGGTGGAGATTCTGGGTAAATTCCCAAATGTGATTTAGTGAAAGCAATTAATTTGGTCTTTTAAAAAAATGTTTAAAAATATACAAATACCAAGCTTATCATTTTCAGGTTACTAGTACTTTAAAAACTAAATGAAAAATGTTGGCAATAATAAATGGAATATTTCAATAGAAAAAAGTCTGTTTGCAACTAATGTTAGAAGAAAACATACATCCCCTTATTCCTAATTTGTATATCACCTGTAAGAGGGGGGTTAATCCAACAAAGTACAAGGGATTAATTTATATCAAATTACTTGATTACCATTGATATAAGCAATTAACTTTTAAAATCTTTGCCCAAGAAAGCCCTCAAAAACGCAAATATTTATATTCAGCCTATGGGTTTTTAAAAAATGAGAACACTTTAAAAAGTATATTTAAGACTTGAGATATTTATATTAATGATATTACACATAATTATCTCTGTTGTTGGTAAGATTTCATTATATTTGGTATTGAAATTGGAAAAATAAAGCAAATACAAACTGTGGCATAGATACTAGATGAAAATCAGGAAAATAAAAAATAATATTTTCCAAGTTCCATATGTTTAAAATATATTATGCCTTATATAGCAATATAATGTTAGTGTTTAAAAATCTAGATAAAATTTTCCTTAGAGATGTAGTAATATTTTTATAACATACAATATAAACATAAAATACCAACATTCCTAAAAGAAACTCAAAGTTAAGAAGTTAAATTTTTTAAAATAAAAATGCCAGAGAAAAGTGTAAACCATAGTTTCTCAGTGAAACCATATCATCTAGGATAGAAAAATCATTTAAAATTTAAAAATTGGAAAATAAATTAAATGGAAATTTCTTTAAAAAGAAAAACTCCAGATATTGAAAATCAAGGCTAGGTTTTAGTTTTCCTAGATTAAATATATTAAATGTTCATGGCAAGTTATATTGTTCACTGGAAAAATTTTCATTCAATCATTTTTCATATGTGTTTAGTGAATTATAAAAATAATGTAATTATCTATTCAAACTACAACTGGGCCAGCCAAAATCAATCATAGCAGTAGGAGAGAGAAATGACAATAAATAGGAATTAACTCACACTAAGATTTAATTGAGCTGACTCCAGGGGTTAGATATATATCTCTACATGTAATACATTAATTTTATATTGCAGTAGCATTGTCAGGGATGAAAGTCTTGGACCCAATATTGACTTTGAAAACAAAACCTTTTGTTTTCTAAATTACAGTAGTAATAAGTGACAAAATATTTATAGTAAATTGGGGAAAATTTACAGTAATAAAATAAAGTTTTCTCATATTTTAAATACTTTTCCTTCTAGGAATGCTAGAATAATTTTAGCTCATTTCAACTGGGTTATTCTAAGATTTAGAAACGGGAAATATACAGGTCCTTTATAAAGAGCATGTAAGTTAATCTTTTAGGTATTTCATGGAGTTACTTGTGTATGTATCAGTCATCCAAGGCATGATTATGTGTGTGTGTGTGCACATGTGCATGTGCATGCATGCATGAGAGAGATGTTATCCTAGCCTTGGAAAAAAATAATAAATTAGAATTCTAAGTGTCACTCAATTTTCCTTGATTGTTTTTTAATTTAATTACCCAATCAAGGAAAATCGAGTAATACTTAGAATTTTATTTTATTTACTTATTGTTTTGAGACAAGGTCCCACTCAGTCACCCATGCTGGAGTGCAGTGACCTGAACATGGCTCATTGCATCCTGGACCTCCCAGGCTCAAGAGATTCTCCCACCTCAGACTCCTGAGTAAACGGGACTTCAGGAGTGCATGATCACATCAGGTTAATTTTTTAATTTTTGTAGAGGAGTCTTACCATGTTGCCCAGGCTGGTCTCGAACGCCTGGGCTCAAGCAATCTCCCGTCTCAACCTCCCGAAAGGCTGGGATGATAAGTGTGAGCCACTGCATCTTGGCCCAGTACTTAGAATTTTAGATTCATCATCTCACTTTGGCAAAGCCAGGGTGAGGCTGTTTTCAGCTGCTAATCCTGTCACTGCACTTTATTCTGAAGTTTCGCTAAAATAGAGAAGCATGCTTATACATTCTATAGCCAAGAATGCTACATCCATTATATACCTGCATTCTTTCTAATAGAGAACGCATAATGACTTTTGAATCATTTTAACATTTTTCTGTCTTTTTTTCTGTTTCTTCCTTCAGATCTGAAAATCAAAGATGTTGTAAAGTTAGAATCCCATCTTACTGGGTGAAGTAACAAAACTTTTGGGAAGATTAGCTGAAGAGATGGCCATAAACACCTTTGACCTCAGTGACGCATTTTTTTACTAGAAAATATTTGTGCAAAGTCAGAAAATCTAAACCTACTGTGTTGAATGCCATACCTATGGAAACATATATTTTGGTAAGAAAAAAGTTATCCCTAAACAAAAAATGTTTTTTTTTTTTTTCTTCTTCTAAAATACTGACTAGATCACAACATCCATTTTAGACAATGTAAAGATATTTGGGACAATTCTTCGCTGATGATCATTTTTCTTAAATGACCTAACTATCTAAAACCTGTGCTATTAAGCTTTAATTTAACATAGACAATTGTGACCAATGCAGAATAATTTGCAGAAAGTCAACCTAGTACGGATACAGAACTCAAGAATACACAAAGAAATAGTTTGTGTACTGACCGATACATTTACAGAATCTTGTGTTGGCTTTCTGAAATATTCTAGCATAATCATATTTATCATTTGGAATGAAAATAGGAAATTATTGTATATAACCTTCTACTCAATGTGAAATCCTCACATGAATATTATATATAACAGATTTTATTCTTTAAGTTTTATATGGCAAACAAGTAAAAGATTCAAAATGGTATGATTGAAATAAAATGCTATAAGTAATCAACTGCATAAGTTTAATTAACATTGGCACATATTTACCATATATATAATCCCCATCCTTCTAGCATAAACTCATTCATACTTTCACATGTTATTCATGCCCCACCTTTTCTAGAGGTCATTCTTTTCTATCTCTATATGATTTCTAATTCCTTCTCTATCATCTCCAAATATGCATAGGCCCAACCTTATTTTAGCTATGTCTTTCTGACTTGCAGGTCTTTTTTCTTTCTTTTTAAACTCCTCAGATAATAGATCATCTTTACTTCTGCAACATTTTTTTTAATCTATCACATTTTAATAACCTGTAAATCTGGATTTAATTTTACATGTCACTCTTAACTTCACTTATTTGGTTCATTTCAAAATTTATAGAATTTCCTATTGTATTTGAAAATCATCACTTCTCTAATAATTGAAATTTTATACTCTTATTTTTATTACTCTGCACAATAGTTCCTCTTCCATTCATTGAACTAATTATTTTATTATGATTTACCCAAAGTCTTTGTCCATGGTCCTATGACTCCTAAACCTCCACTATTAGACAAAATGTATACCTGTCTTCCCTGATATTCTCTAATCTCCACAGCTGAGTACTGTTCATCTTGTATACAGATCCAGTCCTCTTGATCTATTAGCTCAGTGCAGCTTGTGGTGAAGACGAATGTGTGAAATTGACTTCATTCATTCATTTATTAATCTACTTATTTTTTCAATGAGTAAATATTTATTGGATGTTTTTTATGAGACAAATAGTTTGTGCTAGGAGATTAGGTTTCAACAATGAACAAGACAAGCACATTCTCTATCCCTATAGATGTTTACACACGCTAGGAAAAGGGCCATTTTCCCTAAAAGGCAAATGTGAAACTTTGCTCAAAAAGAAAAATTTGGAGTGAATTACCCCAGGAGCCAAACTTAATAAGAAATCTTAGTTAGCTTAGGCTTCCATAAGAAGATAGCTTATACTGGGTTGTTAAAACAACAAAAATTTATTTTTGCACAGTTCTGAAGGCTATAAATTCCAAGATCAAGGTATCAATCCATTGGTTCCTGGTGAGGGCTCCCTTCATGGCTTGCAAACTGCTGCCTTTTCCTACATCCTCATGAGGACTTTCCACAGTGTATGTGTGTAAGGGGTGAGAAAGATTAAGGTCTTTATTGTCTCTTCTTATACTAACACTAATTCCTAATGATCTCATTGAACCTTAGTTACCTCCAAAGACTCTGTTTTCAAATACCATCACATTGGGGATTAGGGGTTCAACCCACAAGTTCTGAGGGGGCACAAGCCTTCATTTATAATGCTCCCTACTAACAAGCACATTCTTTATGATATTAGAAAGTAAATAAGTGAAGAGAGGTGACAATATGGAGGCAGAGGGAAATGCTTTCATGGAGGCTTTGAATCAGGACAAACACAGGACATTTGATTAACTAAAATAAGCTCAATCATGTCAGAGCCTGGTAGACAAGACCAAGGGGGTAGAACAACATAGAGATGCAAAAGAGGCAGAGTCAGATCTTCAAGGGCATATTAAAGCCAGCTTTATAACTTTAGGCTTAATATTAAGGGTAAAAATAATAGTGATGGGCTTTAAGCTGGAGGAGACATAATCCTCTTTGCATTTTTCAAATAAATTAGTGTAAAGTAACTCTGAAGGCCTATGAGGAGATTATTGTAGGACATCTAAGAAATAATTGTGGTTTGTACTAGAATGATGGTAATAAAGATGAAGGCAAGTGAGTCCACTTGAGACATATTCAGAGCTGGGCAATCATTGGGCCTGTGGTCAGGTAGGGTGTGAAAATAAATGTTACTTTTTGTGTAACATCCATATTTCTGGGTTGAGCATCCCCTAGTGTGTTATTACCAAACAATAAGACAAGGAACATTTGGAAGGGCATGAAAACAAAGTCCATTTCTGAATATTTTCCTGGTTTTAGTAAGAATGTTTCTATCTTTATGTTGGGCTATATCACTGGATAGTACTGGAAACTAACTCCCCAGATTTTGTCAGGATTGAACTTCTGATTTGTCATTTTTGACCCCTTTTGAAAGGAACTGCTAGAGTTCAGTCCCTGACTCCCAGTTCTGAAACTTATTCCTTGCTTTTGCCTATGTGGGAGTTCAGTAATTGATCCAGAAGTATAAAAATAGAGTAGGTTATTGAGTATAGATCACATTTTGTAGTTATTGCAGATTTACAATAAATCCACAAAAATATTTACAGAAAGATGTAAAGTTAAATTATTTTACCCAGCCCCCAGCCTTAAATGTCAGATTATTGCATTTTCATAAACTTTCTCTCCCTGGAACATTTTATACTCCCTGGGTTATTCCTGTCGTTTCTTGATGATTTGGGCCTCCTAAATCACTGTCACACCCTCCGATACTACTCTAGCATTAATTTTTTAAAATTTTGGTATTTAATACCTTCAGTGCTTTGTTCCTAATTTGTTCTTCTTCAGTGATCTTATCCCCAAACCCAATTCAATCACTATCTACCAAACTCAAGTACCTACTATCACCATACTGTAAAGTTTGTCATCAATAAATGCAACCCTGCCATAATCCCAAGTTCATGTGTGTGATGCTTAGTTTTTTGCATCAACTTGACTACGCTCTAGTGCCCAGTTATTTAATCAAACACTAATCTAGGTGTTGCCACAAAGGTATTTTGTAGATGTAGGCAACTGGTCAAGCTCACCAGTGATCTTCAGGTTGCTAAATCCTGTGGTCAGTTGTCAATTCCACATGACCAATATGCAGCATTTGATATAGCTGAGGGTTTCCTTCTCTTTGACACTCATTTTTTATTAAACTCTCAGGTTACCATGTCTATCATCAGTTTACTCTATGTAAAGGATAGTACCTTGATAATATGGGTGGACTTCATCGAATCAGTTGAAAAGTCTTAGGAGAAATAATCAGGTATTTCTAAGGAAGAAGAAATTTTCCCTTAAATCGTCAGCATCAGTTTTTGCCTGAGAGACTCTCCATTCTGCGAGCCTGCCCTGAGAATTATAGATTCCAGGCTTGCCAGAGGCGGCAATCACATAAGCCAATTTCTTGTAGTAAATTTATCTCTCTCTCTCTCTCTGTATGTGTGTATGTATATGTGTATATTTGTGTGTGTGTATGTATATCCATATGTATGTATACTATAGCCGTATGTTATGTATGTATGTATGTAAACACACAGCCGTTTGAGTCATATGAATCATATATACACACATGCACACACATATACACATATATACACACATATGTACATACATACATATGGCTATAGTATGTATGTGAGTTTATATATATGTATACTGTTTCTTCTCAAATATCAACCACCTCCTTTTTCATCCTTTTTCATTTAATGACCTTACTTCCTACTTCGCAGAGAAAACTGAAGTAATCAGATAATTCTGAAAGCATAGCAGTTGGCGCCACTTCTTGGACTGATGCTTCCAATCTCAAGCTGCTGAGCATTGGCTGCTAATTGTTTATCACTCATACACTTCCCCAGAGACTTGTCTTTAGCCATAGAAATCATCTTTTCTGGAAGTGCTTAGGAAGTTATACTAACCCTCTCATGCCACTGGCAAATGGTTGTTAGCCAATGTCTCACTGATACGAAAGAATGGATGCAAAGTTGCCTTTCTAACCTTCTGGTAGGTTTAGCTTCCGAGAACAACTGCTAGATTAGTCACTTGCATGGGAATCCCCATTTTAGGCTTGCTTCTAGGGAACTTGAAGTCAAGCACATAGATTACTACCACCATGTACCAACATCTGTACTCATGTATTCTGGTTTTCATCTTGTTACTACAGAATAACTAATCATATTTTTATCTGAAGATATTTGTAATAATTTTTGCAGTGAATTCCATTCTATTGCACAGACTTGGGGCACGTTTTCAATTCTCACCTGTTTCTCTTGCATTATCATGTTTGTTTCTGTATGTTACTTTCATTAACATTCTGCAGTTTCTCCTCTTTTAAAAACTCCTTTCTCTTATCCCATTTCCCCAGCTGCTATTGTTGTTTATTTTCTTCCCTTTTCAGTGCCTCTCAGAACTGTTGTCTGTATCTGATGTCTCCAACATTTCTTTTCCAATTTTCTCTTAAATCCTGTCCAAACATTCATTTGTCTCCACTCTTCCTCCACAACTGGTCAAGCTCACCAGTGATCTTCAGGTTGCTAAATCCTGTGGTCAGTTGTCAATTCCACATGACCAATATGCAGCATTTGATATAGCTGAGGGTTTCCTTCTCTTTGACACTCATTTTTTATTAAACTCTCAGGTTACCATACTTTTTTGGTTTCCCGTTTACCTGTTTGTTTGCAACATTTTAATTTCTGTTGCTGCTTCCTCTTTTTCTTTCAGATCTCTTTTTATGTATTTATTTATTAATTTATCTATTATACTTTAAGTTCTAGGGTACATGTGCACAACATGCGGGTTTGTTACATATGTATACATCAGTAAATTTTGATTTTATTTAATAAGTTGAAAAAAGAAATACTATATATAACACACATAAATGATATAATGTAATACGATAACAGAATATAAGAAATTTAGATAGTGATAAAAAATTTATTAAAATTATAGAGATTTGGCCAAACATGCTGAGACGAATAATTATAATTGTTAGCATTGGTAATACTTTTAAAATGTTCATTGAAAATGCCTGCCAAAAGTAAAGATATAAAATAAGGAAACAAACCAAGTAAGTATCCAAAATAAGATTTTAGAATAGGTGTCAGCTCTATGGATTTTATAAATGAAGAGTTTATAAACAATAACAAAAAATATGTTAGAAAATAGAACAAAAAGATACAGCACAATCATCAAACATTACAAAGAACTGCTACTCATCTGCTTCTCTACACTTTCATAATCTGAATCATTGATGTTCTAGGTTATTCTTTATTCTTTTTTATGCTTTTTTCAGTATCTTCAATAATTTGAAAACAATAACACAGAAAAAGAAATGCCAAGAACTCTAAAATCCATATTCCAGGCCCAACATATATATATATATTTTCCAAGTCCTAGAGATAAATGATTGAACACAAAATGTAAGGATAACATCTTCATCAGTCAGGAGTGTGCTTACCCATAAACAAGAGAAAACTCCTTCATGTAACAATTGCTCTGGCTGTGGATGCTGCTTCTGTGATCCAGACAGGAGGAAGAGATGCAGGGTGCAGGACTGCAGAGCCAGGCCACTCGAATATGACCATTTGTAAAAGACTTTTTCCAGAAGTCTCCATCAGTATTCTTAAATAAATATTATGGCCTAGAGTTGAGTTACTTGGCCACTCTTGCTGCAAGAAAATCTAGGACGTTTATAATTTTTAACAATACTACAAAGAACATATTTTGTTGTAACTTTAGTTACAGTATTTTTTTGTTTGTTTGTTTGTTTTTTGCTTTTTTGAGACAGGGTCTCACTCTGTTGCCCAGGCTGGAGTACAGTGGCACAATCTCAGCTCACTGCAACCTCTGTCTCCCAGGTTCAAGTGATTCCCCTGCCTCAGTCTCCCAAGTAGCTGGGATTACAGGTGTGCACCACCACACCTGGTTAATTTTTGTATTTTTAATAGAGACGGGGTTTCACCATGTTGGCCAGGCTGATTTTGAAATCCTGTTCTCAAGTGATCCACCCACCTCGGTCTCGCCAAGTGCTGGGATTACAGGCATGAGCCACCGCGCCGGGCCTAGTTTTAGTTTTTTATAAAGAAAAATAGAAAATGAATGTTAAGTGGCAACCAACAGTTTCATTATAATTACTTCAAGAGTTTTATGTAATGGTTTTGTAGTACCTTGTAAACCATAATTACTATGGGTAAACCATTAAAATGAAATTATTATTTTGCTGAAAATAACAGCATAAAAAATTAACAATTTATTATAATTACTTAAGCTATTTATAAGCTTGTCAGACATGTAGTAATAAATTGTATATCAATAAAAGTTTTCAAATATTAGCACACCCTTGTAGGAATCCTAGAAATAATAAAATTCTATTCTTAATAATAAAATAGAATAATTTAAGGATAAAGCTATAACATAAAAAGAGCATTCTTAAATATCTAAAATCATGCTTGAGTACATTTATAATTTATTAATTTCTAGTTAAATACAAGTGAGATTAAAATTTAAATGCTCTGTTATTGTTGGGGAAAGAAATAGAAAATACTTAAAAACAAAATTGTGTTTAAAAGAATCTTGGATAAAATATGAAAGCAATAGAAGATAACATCGCAAAAATATATGTAAACAAGTACCAGCTTTACATGGACTTATAAAATCAGATATAGACGAGCGGCGTGGGAGCGGACCAGCAAAGGGAATAAATCAGTTAACATAATATAGTTTGTAGTGAATGGAAAGAAAAAAAAAACTAATATTCATCAAGTAATATGATTTGAATAAAAAATGGTTATTTTATTTTTAACACGTTCTTTTTCTAAAAGTGAAAGGGCTAAGGGTCTTCAATTAAAAAATGTTATCCCTGTGGATTAGATAATCTTACATAGTTTTCTTTTTTTTAACATCTATCTGTGAGTTTATTTTTTGGCCAAGGGCTGCCTTAATCCATGGCACCTGTAAATTGATGTAATCCCTATTATTGTAATCCCTAAATGGAACAATGGAGGTGGAAACTTCAGTATTTTTACAGAAGGAGAAAACTCTTGTAAGAAGTAATCTAAGAAGGGTTTGCATATAAATGTATATAAAATTGATTTCAAAAACACAATTGCCTATATTTAAATAAATGCAGGACAAAGTGGGGAAGGAGTGCTAAAGTCTTTCCTTCCCAACCTAACTCTAGACACTGTCACTACTAATTGAAACTAATTTACGTCTGATCCCAGGGACAGAATTTCTGAATTCCAGAAGAATTAGGATTATTGACAACCCAACATGACCTTCCTTTTTACCTGTATTATGGCTCTCTGCCGCCCTCAGCTGGTAACACTGATGCTTCATCTACAGCTGATGAGATTTACCCTTGGAGAAGAAACGAATACCATGCTTTTTGAACATTTTCATAACTGTCTCACATCAGCACATGCTAAGTTTTCAAAAATGACTTGAAAGAGTAGATTTATTTTTTACAATAGTCCTTTCAAAGAAAATATTTACAGGTAATGAACATGGCAAAGTGACACCAGAGCAGAGTTCTTGTCTTGTGAACAGTAACACTAATGACTACCAGCAGAGTGGCAGAAAACAGTCTCAACCTAACGGTGTTTTCTCTTGTGATATGAAAAAGTGGAGACATTGCAGAGACATCAGCAACAGTTAGAATGAAGAACTTTCAGAATTCTGTTTTAAAATTGGTGGTTCAGATATTTCACACCACTTAGTCATGTCTCCTAAAACCACTTACTCCCTTTGAGAAAGTGAAAGCTCAGAGACCAAAATGTAGAAATATTTATAGCTACAGATCTCATAGATCTTACTATCTTAAATATCATTGAAATAAAGATCGGGAGACAAAGCATTATGCTATGTTTGGATTGTTAGTGGATCGTCATGTTTATGTTTGAGGTTGTGCAGTTTATGCTTAAAAATTGTCTTTTGGTTTATAATATCAAAAAGCAGCCAATTAGTTGTCATCAAGTTCTTTATTATTTTCATTTAAATACTTTACTAAGGGCTGAAAAAATTTTAGCCGTGTTCAACTTTAATACATTATTTGCAGTAGCACTTGAGAATGTATTTATTTCTTCAGCTTTAGCTTTAATAAAATCACATGGTTTCCATCAAAACATTTTGCATAGGATTAAAAAATTTTTAGAGTTTCTACAAAGCAATGAAGTGTAACATGTATCTCACAATTTGTCCCAATCTCCCGAGAATGACCATTCTTCAGGTACTCACAAACAATAGAAAAAACAACCAAATCATAGTTGTCCTAATGAGGAATGCAAAGTTTTAAAGTAGGCCAGGTGCATTGGCCAATGTTATAATCCCTGCACTTTGGGAGGTAAGACAGGAGAGTAGCTTTAGATCGAGAGTTCAAGTCCATCTGGGGCAACATAGTGAGACTCTGTCTCTAAGATTTTTTAAAATTTTGCCAGGCATGGTGGCACATGCCTGTAGTCTCAGTTACCTGGGAGACTGAGGGAGGTGGATCCTTTGAGCCCATGCTGTCAAGGCTATAATGATTGCACCACTGCATCTAGCCTGGCTGGCAAAAGGAGACCCTGTCTCAAAAAATGAAAAACAGAAGTTCTAAGGTAAGAAGAATGGTGGCAATGGCAGCAAATTGAGAGAAGTATAGCAAAAATGTACCAAGATTTTAAGTGTGGGAGAGATGAAAGTCAGGGATATGAAAGCAGCAAAAATATCTGGATTGAAAGGTGGGCAGAGAAAAATAACCAGGTGATGAAATCCCTCATGATCCCAGAAAAGACTTATAATGAAGCTGCAGTGTCCAGTAAAGGAAACTAGTGAGCCAAAGGCTGAGATTGAAAGCAGGAGACAGTATCTGAAATGAACTAGGAAGTTATACTAAGAAGACCCATGCAACTCAAGAGAAAGGCGAATGCCAGAGGCTAGGAACTGGAGGAGAATTCTGGAGAAGATTGCAGTAGCTCAAGATAAACCTTTTCATATGGGCTGTTGACCAGGCACTATAAGATAAAAGGCAAAGTAAAGATGAGTTTGAAATTTCTGTCTCAGGTTGTTGCCAGTCCTAATCCCCCTGCTTTTAAAGCAGCCTCACCAGAGCTGACCAGGGAGCAATATATGTTTTAATAACTTTTGGAGGGTTGCTGCAAACAGCATATGGCCAGAAATGTCTAAAATATTTACTGTCTGAGGCTTACAAAAAATGTACTCTCCTCTAGTCTAGACGAGATGGGTTTCAAGAGTCTGTCTTTAGTCTTTCTGAGGTCTTAACAAAGGCTTTACAATCACCCCCATGATATGAGGTTTACCTTGAGGTTTTGTTTCCATGGTAGTATTCTGGATATCCACTTTACCATTATGTTATGTCCTACTTTGAAGACACTTTTACTAAATGGGATTGTAGTGAAAAACATTTTTATTTTCTAGCCCAGAAAATACTGGCTTCTTTATATTTTGGCTTAAAGTAAAATATTTCTGCTTAAAGTAAAATATTTCAAGTTTTACTCTACATTTCTCTCTCTCTCTATTTCCACCTATCGTATACAGTTGAAATAAACCAGTTGACACTTTTGATATTCTACTTGGAAATACCCCAAGTTAGAGTCCCAGATCTAAGATTACTTTTTATTTTTCATGCTTTTGCAGGGCACAGTTTTGCTAAATAACTCTCTGTCACATATGTGATCTTTATTCTAGTTTCTTATAAATATTTTCTTAGTGTCTTTTGTTTTCCTACTAACAGTCTTTTTGATATCTTTCTAGCTTCTATTCATAGCCTAGTCAAAAAGCTATTGTCCTACCTATGAATCCATGGATTTAACTAGATCTGGTACTTGTTTGGGGGTAAGTTTTTTGTTTGTTTGTTTTTTAAAAAATAAATCCTTCTTGTTTTACATCAATATTTTATGTATTTTGAGAGAATTTCAAGAATCCATGCTTATAAAATGTACTGACTTCACCTAGGTTTTAAAATGTTGTGATATATCATTATGCATTCTTTTCTGTGATTCTTATATTTTATTGTATAATAGGAAAATTCCTTAAAATCTCATATAACAATTATGTCAATTAAAAATATAATCCTTTAGGTTGATTTGTCAAATTTGGTGTAGGAGTGAGTCAATTCAAATATTTTAGCTTTTAACTTTATTAATTTCCGTTTCCTATATATTATGACTTATTTCATGGTTTGCCTGGTGCACTGATTTAAATGCTGAATTTACTTATTTTGATTTTTTTCTGAAATGTAACTACTTAAATTTTATTCCACTGCTTACTTTGGCATTATGAAACAAGAGTTTTAAGTCATGTTGAAGAACTTTTTAAGAAAATTATTGCTTTGTTTTTCCAGAAAACTAAATATTAAGGTTTATGTCAATGTATATCTCCTTGTATATTATGCATTTTGAGGCATTCCTGAAATCTGTATTTCATTATTTGATTGATGATGCTTAAGACAGATTCACTAGGCATGGTTTGGATAGTGCTTTGATTTTATTGACTGTCATGTTATCATTGATTGACTTAGCATTAAAACAATGCTATTTATTCCTGGTGAAATTAACATGGTTTCAAGTTGTTATAATTTTCTGTAATTTAAGATGGTTTCTAAATATCAAAAATGAAAATTGTGTCTATTAGAATCTTAAAACCAACATCTTTATTGTTCATTATGAGAGAACACATAGTTAACTTCTGCATTTGTAAACAAATTAATTTAAAGAGGAATTTCAATTAACTGATTATTTGTGCTATTAATTATAAAATTAAAAATACAATGCAATGCAACTTAAAATGATATACTCATTTTACTGACCATGAGAACTCATATCACTATTTCTATGTTTTGAAAAATACGAACTTTCTGCATACATCAGAGTTGTTGATATGATTTATATTTATGTGTACACATTATGATTTCCCACTAACATTAAGATGTTCAGTAACATACACATCATTTATGTTAATCTTGGATTTTCAAGTGTAAACATTGTATTGGTTGGTCCACTTGATCAGTCAGGACTCTACTGATTCTACTGAACAGTCCATATGTGTGATAAGGATCCTTGAGAGAACAAAACTTCAACATTTTCCAGAACTGGTGTTTTCTACTCTAACCTCTTGTCTGAATTCTATTCCCATGAATGCGTAATGCCTACTTCCTATGTGACTGTCACTATTCTCAAACTTATGAGTAAAACATAGAATGGGGAAAAATACACAACAAGCAGATAAAATCCTTGAGTGTTATTGTGAACAGGGCCAACCAGCAACTGCATAAATCTCTAAAATTTAGCCAAGGGCAAACCTATGAAGAAAATGGAAGCAGGAAGAGAGATCTGCTTCTGGCAATGGTAGAAAACATCTTTCTAACCAACCTTCCTACTAAGGTTAACAAGTAAAGCAGAGAAAATACTTTCAAAAAATCTTTGTGAAATAGCAAGGGAGTAAGGATTGTGACAAACCAAAATTCCAGAGAGAATAGAAATCAAGTAATCCCAAAATTCAATATGACTTTTCTCATCAAGGCACTTGATGATTTAAAATCAGAGACTAGAAATCCAAAAGAGTGATTATAGCTTTCGGCTAACTCATGGTGATGGAAAACAAAAAATGGTGTTCACTATTAATTAAAGATGACGGGCCCTACTGAAGACCTCAGCAGACACCTCTTCAAAGAAAATATACAGATGGTAAACAAACATATGAAAAGATGCTCCACATCATACGTCATTAGGGGAATGCAAATTAAAACAACTGTGGGATCCCACTACAAATCTATTAGAATGGCCAAAATCAGGAACACTGACAACAACAAATGCTATTGAGAAGGTGGTACAATAAAGAGTCTCATTCACTGCTAGTGGCACGCAAATTGACACAGCCACTTCAGAAGACAGTTCGGTGGTTTCTGACAAAACATGGTCTTACCTTAAGATTCAGCAATCAAATTCCTTGTTATCTAATCAAAATATTAAAATTTATGTCTACACAAAAACCTGGATGTGGATATTTATAGCAGCTTTATTCTTCATGACCAAAACTTGGGTTTTACCAAGATGCCCTTCAACAGGTAAATGACCAAATAAACTATGGTATATCCATACAATGGAATATTATTCAAAGCTAAAAAGAAATGAGCTATTCGGATATAGAAAGATATGGGATAACCTTATGGATACTACTAAGTGAAAGAAGTCAATCTAAAAGAACTCCATACTGTCGGTTTCCAATTGTATCACTTTCTGGAAAAGGCAAAAACTAAGGAGAGAGTAAGAAGATCAGGAGTCTCCAGAGTTTGAGGTGCAGGAAAGAGGGATGTCAGAGCACAGAGGATTTTTAAGGCCATCAAAATACTTTGTATGATAGCATAAAGGTGGATACATGTCATTCATTATACATTTGCCCAATCCCATAGAATGTACAGTGTCAGTATTGAGCCCTAATGTGAACTAGGGACTTTAAATAATTATGATGTGTATTAGTCCATTCTCGCACTGCTATAAAGAACTACTTGAGAGTGGGTAATTTATAAAGAAAATAGGTTTGATTGGCTCATGGTTCGGCTGGCTTTATAGGCTTTTGCTGTTGGAGAGGCCTCAGGAAACTTACAAGCATGATGGAAGGTGAAGGGGAAGCAAGCACGATCCTCACATGGTAGAGCAAGAGAGAGAGAGAGAGAGAGTGAAAAGGGGAAGATGTTACACACTCTCAAGCAACCAGATCTCATGAGAACTCACTGTCATGAGAACAGCAAGGGGGAAATCTGCCACCACAGTCTAGTCATCTCCCACTAGGTCCCTCCACCAACATTGGGAATTACAGTTCAAAATGAGATTTAGTTGAGGAAACAGAGGCAAAGCATATCAATGTGTCAATGTGGGTTCATCAGGTATAACAAATGTATCACTCTGAGGGGGGATGCTGATAATGGGAGAGGCTATGCAAGTGTGGGGATAAGGAGTATTCAGGATATCTCTGTGTCTTCCTCTCAATTTCCTGTGATTGTAAAATCGCTCTTTAAAAGTCTTTAAAAAAATATGATGGTCTTTGATAATCACTGCTAGGCTTTCAGGTGGTACCATAAAGTTCTAAAGGTGATTGAAGAATTGACCAGTCCCAAAAGACATTGAGAATAGGTTCCAATGATCTCAATCTTTATTTGGAATATAATTGGATATCCATATCCAATGCTTTATTGAAGAAAAAATATGTTCTCTTTGAGTATCTTGGAATTCTTTTATCAATGCTATCTAAAGAAATAAACAAATTCCACAAGACAAGAATTGACCAAAAATCATGTTTAATAACTGACAAAACAAACAAATCCATACTATATCTAGATAGGGCAGAACTTTAAAATAAATGTAATTAAATTTTCTAGTAAATAAATGACATTGTTAGATATTTTGGAAAATAATTCAAAAGTATTAAAAATAGCTAATGGAAAATTTAGAAATGAAGCAACACCAACTGACTACAAATCTTATTCTGATGATACAATATTAGTGCATCAGAAGGTATGTAAGTACAAAATATGTTCACTGAAGTAAAGAAAGACAAAATGAGAGAAATATATAAGAGAGTGTAAGATAAATTTGGATCTAGGAGAAAAGTATTAGCATGTATACAATCAGAGTCCAGAAGGAGAAGAGAGTGAGGATGGGTTAAAAGCACATATTAAAGAAAATAGGTGAGAGTTTTTCTGAATTTTCTTGAAAAACTGGAAGTAAATGCAAAAATCCTAAGCACATTACAGCAAGTGTGCTGAAAACCAAAGGCAAAAAAATTCATGCAAGTAGTCAAGGAATAAAGACTTACTGTCTTCCAAGGAGCAAAACTAAGATAAACAACCAATTTATTAACAAAAACAAGGAATGATGTTGTAAAGTACTGAAAGCAAATTACTGCCAAATTAAATTCTTTGTTCATGAGAATATTTATTTTGGGGTGGGTAGAACATAATAGAACATAATCTGATATCTCATATCAGAGTTATAAGAACAAATAATGAAGAATGATGAGATGATACACATATGTGTAAATCTAAATACACACCACTTGCATAAAACAAAACAATAACATTTGTGACATTTTAAACATATAAAATTGAAATGTATGATAATAATTGTACAAGATACAAAAAGAAATGAAATTATATAGTGCTCTAGGATCCATTATTACCTGAGTAGTTATTAAAGTAGACTAATAAAACGAAAAGCTAAAAAATCAAATAGAGAAGAAAATGAAAACACTTAATAAAGCTTAAATATATTAATAAAACCAATGAATCCAAAACAAGAAGAAGAAAAAAAAAGAGCAAAGAGTAAGTGTTAAATCAAACAAAGCCAAAGGTCAATTTTGACCTAAATACTAATTCATCAGTAATAAAGAATAAAGAAACAGTTAAAAGACCCAGTATATAAAACTGGGGAATGTTAAATTACATACTACTTACAATAGTCACACACAAAATATAGGAATATGTAAAGGGAGACAATAAAGAATAAATAAAAAAAAGATTCCATGCAAACAGTAACAAAAAGAAAGAGTGAGTTATACTAAATATCATACAATAGGCAAAAAGCATTATTTTAAATGGAGACATTGGAAATAACAAAAGTGTCAATTTGCAAGGAAGATATGATTTTGTATATGTCTAATAATACAGTGTTACATGTATATAGCAGAAATCTATTGACTAAAAAAAATTAACAATTCTGAAATCGGTAAGATATTTTAAGCTCTCAGTAAAAAAGAGCAGAAGAAAAATCTGCAACAATGTAGAGGATTTGAAAGCATAATAAACTAAATTGTTTGAATGCCATGTATAGAACAATTAAACTCAAAAGTTGCAAAATACATATTCTTTTTAAGAATTCATGAAACACTGATGAAAATAACTTGTACTGACATATAAAGCAGGTTTCAAACACATTTCAAAGCACTGACAACATACATTATACTCTCTGACCACAGTTAAATTAAGGTAAAAAGTAACACAGAAAAGTAAACCGAAAATCCTTATGTATTTGGGAATTAACAGATACATTTTTAAAGTCTGTGGTCAAAAAAATACCTCACATGGCCGGGCGCGGTGGCTCAAGCCTGTAATCCCAGCACTTTGGGAGGCCGAGACGGGCGGATCACGAGGTCAGGAGTTCGAGACCATCCTGGGTAACACGGTGAAACCCCGTCTCTACTAAAAAATACAAAAAACTAGCCGGGCGAGGTGGCTGGTGCCTGTAGTCCCAGCTACTCGGGAGGCTGAGGCAGGAGAATGGCATAAACCCGGGAGGCGGAACTTGCAGTGAGCTGAGATCCGGCCACTGCACTCCAGCCCGGGCAACAGAGCGAGACTCCGTCTCAAAAAAAAAAAAAAAAAAAAAAAAAAAAAAAAAAAAAAAAACCTCACAATGGAAATGATTTAATATTTTTAATAAGTGGATAATAAAATGCTACATATCAAAATTGGAAAAAATGTCACTGAAACAGACCTTAAGCCTAAATATGAGCTGAAATATGCATTTTATAGATAAACAAAGGCTGAAATCAAAGTTCTAAGCAACAGTTTTAATGAGTTAGCAAAGCATCTGCAAATTATTCCTGTAAGGAGAAGGGAGGAAATAATAAACATAGCAATTACTGAAATAGAAAACAAATTAATAATAGAAACAGCTAACAAATAACAAATACAAAAGTTGATGTTTTGAAAAGATCAATACAATTCTAAACCTGTAGAAAGAATGCTTCTAAAAAAATGAGAAACAAACAAAAATGGGTATCGGGAATGAAGCAGGAACATTGTTACATCATAAAAGCCTGCCAATATTCTTCAAATATACTCTATTCTGGTTATATTAACTTCTATAATCCCAATTAATGTTCCCTGTTGATTACAGTGTAAGTTAAAGTGTGAGGGCTTCAGATTTTTTGACACTTATTCCATTAAGCTGTAGGAATTTTGGTCCTTTCTCCTTGAATTTCACTGAGCTTGTGAAGACTTTGATCTATAGAGTAGGGTAGGATTGATGCCATGTTACTTCTAAGAGCAAGTCATAAAGAGCACAGCAGCTTCCTATTGTTTACTGGGAATTGTTACGCCAAGAATTTGAAGTCACCACGTATGCAGTTTGACTAGAAGCCAACCCCCATGTGCAAAGGACATGTGCATGTGCAGTTGCTTTGGCCACAAGCCAGGTGTGCTCACCTTCAAGTCACCCTAGACCAGGTGTTGGTGCAAAAGCCTCCACATGACTTCAGCTCTGAGCTCAGGGAGTCACCCGCAGTTATTCTAGTCTTCTCAGCTGAGGCCCAGATATTCTAAAGCAAAACTTTATTTCCTGTGTCTCTGTGTGAATTTAGGAGCTTAACAACATGGTGGTTGTTTTATCCCTCTAAGTTTGGAGGCGTTTTGTGATGAAGCAATCGATAACTGAAAGACCTAGGATCAGAGCATAGCCACTTAAATCATTCCTGCATCCATTCTGCCATTGCATCACCTACAAAATGGAAATCCGAATTAAATTTTTAAATGGCAAGTCACCCTTTTACAATCTTTAATTGGACTTTCAATGCTCTAAGCAAAATACAGACAAATCTTCACTGTGGCTTACAGAACTTTCTCTGGTTTCTATACTTGCTTACCCTGTATATACAGATCAGATGAGGCTACTCTGCTATATGCTCTTACAAAATACATATTTTTAATCATTATTCTTACTAATTATAATTTTACATGCATTTGTGAGAATATGTGACTAATGCTGTTCTCTTATTAAGCTATAAATCTTTGAGGGCAAGGACTATTACAGATTCTGTTCATGATTTTATCTCAGGCACCCAGCCCATTGCCTAGCCTAAAGTATGTGGTCAATAAATACTCCTTATTGCAGACATTTCTGAAAAATCGTAACCCAGAGAAAATCTGAAGTGGCATTTAAAAGGACCTATTTGAGCTCAAAAAAGGAAGGATTAAGATGCTAGAAAGAGGAAAGAAAAAAGGAAATAGAGAAAAAATCTTAAAAGGGCTGTTTTAAGTAGTTACTTGTTTAAGTAAATACTTGTTTGCAATTTTTTTGTGAGAGTTTATGTGAGAAGATCGAGGTAGGGTTAGATAAATTGATCATTGAGCAAATGTAATTCCAGGACTCCTAAATGAAAAGTAGAGGAAAGAACAATTTGCCAAAATTTGTGCAGGAGAGGAGTTAAGATGGAATTCATAATTTTTAGAGAAGGGAGATTTTGACAGTTGCTTCAAACTAACAAGACTCCCAAACAAGAACAATTTTGATACTGTCATTTATATGCCTATCACAATTACAACCACATAAAAAGATGCATATCTATGGCATAATAAAATACTTAAACTTGCCAAATGGAATGAGGCAGGAATGTCAATCAAAGCACTCACTGTATTATGTAACTTCTTTCTTGTATTAACGACGCTTGATTTTGAAAAAAAAAAAAAAACAGGAATGTATGTGACAAAACAGATTTTTAAAATTAAGCTGGGTGCACTTTTTCTGAAGTACTAATTCTAATAAGGATATAGAAAAAATGGAGTTTTGAACATAGGGCACTTTGCAGTTAAGGTATACCACCTGATGCCACTGAGAACAACAATATAGGAATTTTAAAGATTCAGAGAAGTGACAATATAGTTAAGATAATTTAACATGACTAGTTAAAGACAAACGTGTCCATAAAACATTGTATTTATCATATCAATTGGATATTTCTTTGATGGAATCTATCTTGAAACAGTAATGAATTAAAAGTTAAAGAAAATATGAAATCAAGGTCAAGCGTGTCACAAATGTCTTTGTGATTATTTCCTGTCTACACTTATATCACCTAACTTATTGAACGGTTTGTCAAGTAACTAAAAGTATGAAACTACCCTACCAGCTGATTTATTTCTACTTATTCGGAAAAAAAGGAAAGACTCTCTTGTGGAATGAGCTGTGGTTGTGGGAATAGAAGGGAAATCCTGCCTAGACAGTGAGTGAAGGAAAAAGAAAATGAAAACAGTTGCCAGGAATACAGGAAAATAAAATAAATTAAATGATTGGTGCTCTAAATTTGAAAGGTGTGGTGTTGGAATGCTTTTATTTGTGGAAGAAAATAAGTATAATTTCTCCTTTCACCTCATCCTCATACTAGCACAATGGCATTATTGCTGTTGCTGGTATTATTCCACTTGCAATAATGGTAATTATAGCAGCAGCAGTAGTACTAACATTAATAACAGTAATTGTAGTAGTAACAGCAGTAGTAGTTTTTATAACAACACAAGCAGTTTTCTAGTACTGGTGGTGGTGATGGTAGAGGTGGTAATTTTTATTATTGTTACAGAGTTCAATTCATAGCAGGGATCAAATGATACACTTAAAAGGCTTGATTTAAGACAGTTTGGTGAAGGATTATCCATAGTTTCATGGACTGAATAAATGGAACCAACAAGAGACAACGAAGAGACTAGCAACATTAAAAGCGGTCTTAAGCCTTGTCCTCAGGAGGAATGTGAACTGAGTGAGAGTTAACATCATAGATGAGCCACCTATAGGCCTGTGACTCAAGATAACTGATGTTAGCTACTTGATGGAGACAACTCAGGTGTAGGGGTGATAAATACCTCGAATACTCTCTCCTCCTGCTGTCTGGTGTCCTGGAATGCCTCCCAAGGGCAGTCAACAGAAAGCCAGGGACAAGGTTGCTTAAACATTACGTTCCAAGGACAGCAACCTCCCAGGGCATGAAACAGTACAGAGAAGAGTAGAAAAGGAATTTGGAGGAGCAATGGGAGAATGAAGAACAACAATAGACTGCATTTAGTTTGCAGTTACTGCATATCACATGCTGTTCAAGGTCATTTACATGCATTATCTGATCCATAACCAACATTGTTATTAACCCTGATTTACAAATAGTAACAATCTCATAAAATGAGTTGACAATATCCCCATTTCATGTACAGGCCAGATGTAGATTACTTTGTTTAAAAGTTTCAACATTACCCTCTGTAAGAATTCAAGCCTCAAATTATGAAGGTCTTCATTTTAAAAGAATTGTTTCCCTTTGTGTGAGTTAAGATAATAAAAAAATGGAGATAGAATTGTCAAATATTTAGTTGGCTAAAGGAAGCTGCAAAAGAAATTAGGGGGAGCGGTAGTACTAAATTGAAAGTGTTACGGGGGTCCTTGCTCCCAGAGCCCCCAAGATGGTCGTGGGCCACTTCCAAGATGGTGGCAAGTCTCGTGTTCTCTGACCTGGGGCTTTTGGCCTCACGGATTCCAAGGAATGGAATCTTGGGCCATGCAGTGAGTGTTAGAGCTCTATTAGAAGCCCTGGGTCACAGAAGAGAACAGTGGAACCCAGTGACTAGTGCTCAGCTTGATTAGGAGGAACTCAGGCACTTAGCCGTGTGGGAACAATGGCAAGCTTTAGCCCAATCGGGAGCGGTAATGGGCGCCTCCTTGGATCAGGAGCACAGCAGACACCCTGCTGGATATGGAAGGATGGAAGTCAGTGGCCGGTTTGCCACCGTGGCAAACAGCAGTGGCGGACAGGGAGTGAAAGCTCGGCTGGAGCTGTAACAAACACGGACCAGAAGAGTGCAGCTGCAAGATTTAATAGAATGAAATAGAGTGGAAACAGAGCTCCCATACAAACGGAGGGGACCCAAAGATGGTAGCCATTGCCGGCTTGAATGCCTGGGTTTATATCCTGATCCTTGTCCCTCCCGCTGTGCTCTCAGGCAATAGATGATTGGCTATTTCTTTACCTCCTGTTTTTGCCTAATTAGCATTTTAGTGAGCTCTCCCATTGGTCAGATGTGAGCTAAGTTGCAAGCCCGGTGTTTAAAGGTGGATGCGGTGACCTTCCCAGCTAGTCTTAGGGATTCTTAGCCTAGGAAATCCAGCTAGTCCTGTCTCTCAAAAGGGGAAAGAAAGTAAAGCTTCATATAGGCAAGTTCAGACACAGCAAATGAGTTTCTTAGAGACTCAAGGTTCTTTACTTTTCTGTATAGAAGAGAAGTGCACACACAACACGTTGTTTCTCCATATAACACCAAAGTGCTCTAAAAGCTCAGTAATCTAAAAATAAAACAGAAGATCAGAACACAAAGTCATGATAGCAATATTAGATCCAGGCACACAATTTTAGAAGAAAAATAGTCGTATCAGCAGTGCAGACTGCTTATTTTTTTCTGGAGCTATATGCATTAATGGTGTCTATAGCCCTGAGAAAGGCATGGCCCTCTGCACTTTCCTTTGAACTCAAGGGTTTATTTTTTTTTTCTTCATTTTCTTTATCCTATTTCCCTTTGGTTTGAGGTGCTAGGGAAATGAACTCTAATGATCTGCGATGGTAACCTTAAGCGGTACTTGTCAAATATGATTTGGTAGGTGAGAAAGCAAGAACAAAAGCAGCAAAATTTAGTAGAAACAGCAGTGAACTGAAGAGCAGGTGACCCAGACACCAGATATAACCAGTAACTAGCTGTGGGATTTAAGAATTGTTTTTACTCTCACACTGCTGTAAGAATTATACCTCCAGGCTGTCTCCATCCTCAGAATAACTTGTAGTCCAAAAGTTCATTTTGTCAGTGTGCTTTCAAGAGCATAAAACACATTTTCCCATAGCAACACTCTTCCTGGGGAAGCCCACAGTGTCTTACTGATGTGTGCCTTTTCTTGTAGCCACCTGATTGTATTTTGTGTGTTTTCAGAAGTGTCTTTTATTGCGTTATGTATGGTAATGGCAAGCCCATATTAAGCTAACAAAAATGTAATCAACTTCAGCATGTATGTGCATACACACACATTGATACTCACGCAGAATGCACTGTTTTTCACCAAATTTAGATAAAAGGAGACTCGGAATTTCATGAGTGATTCAATGACACACTCTTGGGGACATTACCAAGTGCCTTTAATTAGCATAATATAGTATCAACATAACATTTCTATTGGATCTGCCTGAAGGGTTCTTGCTGCCCGCTGTATAAAGAAAGACCATGGCATTGTAGTAGAGAAGGGGTTTAAAAGACAGAAGGCTGGCCACACCACATGGAAGGTAGAGTTCTTAGTCAAAACTTCTCTAAAGCTTCTAGGGTAGTGGTTTTTCAAAGGCAGTTTGCGGGAAGGTGTGGGAATGGCCAGGTAACAGGTGTCTGCTGCTGATTGGTTAGGGTGGAGATGAAATTACAGGGGGTAGAAGCTGTCCTCCTGCAGGCTGAATCACGTCTGGGTGGGGCCACGAGAGTGGGGTTGGCAGTCCAGGTGGAACCATCTGATCCAAGTGGAACCATGGGTATCAGATATGCAAAAAACCTGGAAAGATGTCTCAAAAGGCCAGTGTACAATAGTGGTGTTATTTGCAGGAGTAATTGGGGAAGTTGCATGTCTCATAAATTCTGGAATAATGGCTGACAGTCCTTTATGTCTGCACCTTAGCAAGACTCAGGTGCCCCTCATCCCCACTAGCCTGATGGCCTCCCATTAGCTTTACAAGAGAGGTTGAGTTTTGGGCAAGGTCTGTCATCATTTAAATCAATGCCTAGGCCGGGCGCGGTGGCTCAAGCCTGTAATCCCAGCACTTTGGGAGGCCGAGACGGGCGGATCACGAGGTCAGGAGATCGAGACCATCCTGGCTAACACGGTGAAACCCCGTCTCTACTAAAAAATACAAGAAACTAGCCGGGCGAGGTGGCGGGCGCCTGTAGTCCCAGCTACTCCGGAGGCTGAGGCAGGAGAATGGCATAAACCCGGGAGGCGGAGCTTGCAGTGAGCTGAGATCCGGCCACTGCACTCCAGCCGCGGGGACAGAGCGAGACTCCGTCTCAATACAGCCAACAGACACATGAAAAAATGCTCATCATCACTCGCCATCAGAAAATGCAAATCAAAACCACAATGAGCATAGCCATCCCACACCAGTTAGAATGGCATCATTAAGAAGTCAGGAAACACAGGTGTTGGAGAGGATGTGAGAAATAGAGAACACTTTTACACTGTTGTGGGATGTAAACTAGTTCAACATTATTGGAAAACAGTATGCAATTCCCTGCAAGGATCTAGATACTAGATGTACCCATATACCCAGCCATCCCCACTACTGGGTATTATACCCAAAGGATATAAATTATTCTACTACAAAGACACATGCACACGTATGTTTACTGCGGCACTCTATTCACACATAGCAAAGACTGGATCTACACAAAATGTCGATCCAGTGACAGACTGGATGAAGAAAATGTGGCACATATACACCATGGAATACATGTCAGTCCCATAAAAAAGGATGAGGTTGCGTCCTTTGTAGGGACATGGATCGCAGCGGAAACCATCATTCTTAGCAAACTATCACAAGAACAGAAAAACCAAACAGCTCGCATGTATCTCACCCATAGGTGGGAACTGAACAATAGATCACTTGGACTGGGGATAGGGGAAATCACACACTGGGCTATCATAGGGGACGGGAGGAGGGAGGGATTGCATTGGGGAGTTATAAATGATATAATATAATAATTGAGGTGCTTGCAACGAGTTGATGGTGCAGGCAACCAACATGGCATAAAAGAAGTGGTTTTTTTATACATATGTACACAACACTCTGCATGTTATGCACATGTATCTACTAGAACCTAAGTTAAAAAAAAAAGAAAAAAAGAAAAAAAAATTAATGCCTAAATGTCTTCCAAAGTTAGCTTGGCCCAGTAGCCCAGGAATAATTAAAGGAAGGCAAGATGGGGGTAAGGAGGTTGGTTAGTTCAGTTCACTATTATAATTTTTCTCACTGATACAATTTTTTGCAAAGGCAATTTCACTTTAACCAAAGTAATGTGAAATAATAAAGATTATGTCTTTTGAGGATAGCAAAGAGAGAAGAAGCTTATGAAAGCATAAATGCTGGTTTTCATTTTTTTTCCAAGACCTAAATACAAAGAGAAATATCTAAAGTATTTTTGTACAGTGATGTCGATAGCCAGGTGATTTAGTACATTTTTATAGACACTCAGGAAGTCAGAAATATAGAGCCAGCTTAGTGTAAGCCATGAATCCTTTCTACTTCCTTTCCCATGAGATTCCCCATCTGTGTACTAGCTTTGATCTGGAGTCACAAACAAAGGCTATCTGTTTATTCAAGAGATCAAATGCTACTTTTGGTGTAGACCCTGGGGAAACTCAGAAGAAGGACATAAGCTTTGGGACTACATTGATTTTCAAAGTGTTGATCTGAATAATCCATGACATGTTTAGTTTCTTTGGCTGTTAGAAGATGTACGCAGAGGTGATGAACTCAGAGGGCTTTGTTCTCTCAGCATAAATCCCTTCTTTTCGTTTTGCTGTAGTCTTCTTTATATTAACAGAAAATAATCTAAATGGAAAAGCTCCAGTTACACATCTTGCCAGTAATGTGGCAACCGTACCTAGTGTTTCTCTGATTTCCCTGTTCTCGGTGATTGTTTTAAAACTAGATACATATTCCTGAGGTGGTTGCTGATTCTAGTATGTCGTACTTTGAACTAATTTATCTCCAAAAATTCTTAACAAAATGCATATATTTTAAAATAGATTTTTAGAGCAGCTTCTACTTTGTAAAAAAAATTAAGCAGAAAGTAGAGTTCCCATAATTCATCTCTCCCCACAAACAAAATTTTCATGCTTATTAACATTTTGCATTGGTATTATATATTTATTACAATTGATAAACTGATATTGATACATTATTATTAACTACGGTCCATAGTTTTTATTAGGGTTCACGCTGTGTTATACAGTTTTATGAGTTTTGTCAAATGTAAAATGGCATGTATTCAACATTACAATATCATATAGCATAGTTTTACAGTCCTAAAACTTATCTGTGTTTCACCTATCCATACCTCCCTTTCTCCACTCATACTCTTGGTAGCCAATGGTGTTTTTACTGTCTCTACAGTTTTGTCTTTTCCAGAATGGCATATGATTGGAATCATACAGTATGTAGCATTTTCAGACTGGCTTCTTTCACATACTAATTTAACATAAAAAGTTGAGCATTTAAGATTACTCTATGTCTTTTTATAGCTTCATAGCTCATTTCTTTTAAGCTCTGAATAATATTCCATTGTCTGGAAGGACCACAGTTTATTTATCCACTCACCTGTTGAAGGACATCTTGGTAGCATCCAAGTGTTGGCAATCACACCTGTATGCAGATTTTTGTGTGGACATAAGTTTGCAAATAATTTGTGCAAATACCTAGGAAGACAGTTGCAAAATCAGGTGTTAAGATAATGGTTAGTTTTGGAAAAAATTGCCAACCTGTTTTTCCAAATAGCTGTACCATTTTGTATCCCAAAATGGAGCAAGGAGAGAGAGTTCATATAAATCCACATTTTTGCTGGCACTTGGGACAGTAATTGTTTTAGATTTTATCAAATATACATTGTCAGAACTTTTTCTGCCAGTCTGTGATTTGGGTTTTATTTTCTTAATAATACCATTTTCAAGAAAGAGTAATTAATGTTAATAAAATCCAATTTACCTTTTCCATGAATCATGCCTTTCTTATGTTTCTTAAAAATCACAACCAAACACAAGTTACTTAGATTTCTTTTTCTTATCTTTCAGGAGTTTCACAGTTTTGCATTTGCATCAGGTATATGACTTATTTTAAGTTAAATTTAATGTAACAGCTGAGTCTAGACTCATTATTTTGCATGTAGATATGCAGTTGTTTCAGCACCATTTGTTGAAAAGACTATCTTTTCTCTATTGAATTGCCTTTATTCTATTGCCAAAAATTAGTTGACTATATTTGTGTGCTTCTGCTTTTGGCCTCCTTATTTTGTTCTATTCAACTATTTGCCTATTCTTTTACAAATAAAAAAAGTCTTGATAATTTAGTTTTATAATAAGTTTTGAAGTTGGACAGCATCAGTCCTTCAAACTTGTTCTTCTCCAATATTCTTTTGGCTTTTCTGGATCTTTTGCCCCTTTACATGAACTTTTGAAATAGCTTGTCAATATCTACACAACAACTTGCTGGGATTTTGATTGGGATTTGGTTGACTCTGTGTCAACTTGCGAAAAATGACATCTTAATATTGAGTCTTTTTATTCATGAACATAGGATATCTCTCCATATATTAAGATCCTTGATTTCTTTAATGTGCATCTTGTAGTTTTCCTGACATGCATCAGGCACATATTTTGTTAGATTTATGCCTAAGTAGTTCTTTTTTTTTTTTTTTTTTTT
>NW_016809462.1:2737131-2824957 GCF_001698545.2 Rhinopithecus bieti
TCTTTGAAGCAATTGTGAATGGAAGTTCATTCCTGATTTGGCTCTCTGCTTGTCTGTTACTGGTGTATAAGAATGCTTGTGATTTTTGCACATTAATTTTGTATCCTGAGACTTTGCTGAAGTTGCTTATCAGCTTAAGGAGATTTTGGGCTGAGACGATGGGGTTTTCTAAATATACAATCATGTCATCTGCAAACAGGGACAATTTGACTTCTTCTTTTCCTAACTGGATGCCCTTGAATCCAGGAGTTGGTTTTTTGAAAAGATCAACAAAATTGACAGATCGCTAGCAAGGCTAATAAAGAAGAAAAGAGAGAGGAATCAAATAGATGCAATAAAAAATGATAAAGGGGATATCACCACTGACCCCACAGTAGTTCTTTTTTTAAAAGTGCTAATGAAACATACGTACTTTTTATTAGTCCTTTCATCTTCATAAGCTATACATAGATTTAATCATAGTAAAGATTTTAAAATGCTCTTCTTGTTTGCCTGTTTGTTTTCTTTACTCAAAATGAGTCTTTACTGGCTTATTTCCTTTCATATTTTGAACTCACATTGTTATCAGTCCTGCATCTATTGAAATCCTTGTATTTACAATAATCTCTGCACAAAAAGCCATATCTGCTTAAGTTTATACACAAAATCTACTACAACTCAGTTCTTGGGACAGTATAGGATATTAAAGATAAAATCTTTAATAAATTACTATCTCTTGGTGAAGTTGAGAACTTTTTTTTTTTTTTTTTGAGACAGAATCACCCGGGTTGGAGTGCAGTGGTGCAATCTCAGCTCATTGCAACCTCCGCCACCCGGGTTCAAGCAATTCTCCTGCCTCAGCCTAATTTTTGTATTTTTGGTATAGATGGGATTTCACCATGTTGGCCAGGCTGGTCTCTAACTCCTGACCTCTGGTGATCTGCCTGCCTTGACCTCCCAAAGTGCTGGGATTACAGGTGTGAGCCACCGCGCCTGGCCTGAAGTTGCAAACATTTTTATAAAAACTTACCCGAATTGTGATCTATGACATTATTTCAGATGAGAAATAATATGTTTATGAAAATGTCTATATTGATAGATTCATATATAAAACTAAATTATTATAGAGATAAATAAAATCTTAAAAATGATTGGTATTTAGGTAGCTACAACTGAAACCTAAGAATGTGAGGTAATTTTTGGACAATCACAAAGAAAGTTATTCTGAAGAATGTAGTGGAAATCCCTCCTCTTTACAGCTAAATCAACTCTTTTTTCACTACACAATAGTACCCTCAAACCTTTCATGCTATCTTGACTCTACGCTTTGGAAATAACTTAGTAGCATTCTATGCCACTGGCAAAAATGTTCCTGGAAAATAATCACCACATTTTTCTATCTAAATTTTGGTGTCCTTTTCCATCCCTCAGTGACCTTATCTCAGAGAGGTTTTGATTTACAGCTGAATATATTGTTTAAATATTCAAGGATATAAATTTGATCTAAAGGAAGTAGTAAGTAGACATTGTAATTATACACTCTTCATTTTAGTATCTTTGGAAGTCAAAAATGGTTGCTCTTTTTTATATATCTGACAACAATTCATGAAAACACTGACATCTATTAAACTTGACTTGGAGGGCTTTTATTCATTCCTACATTTGCTCAAACTAAATTAATTCATGGGAGCAATTGGTGAGATAAAAAGACTTAGAACACGTATTTAAACCAAAATAATGAAGTCTTAGAATCTTTCTCAGGGAATAAAGAAGTCCCTAATATTTTCATTCAAAAGAAGTCCTGGTTAATTCTAGAGAATTGACACATTGGAATACGCTGTGGATGTCTGTAATACTACTCCATTAGGTCTATTGTTAGAAAATTGCACTTTACATGTCTAACTCCACACACATTGCATAAATCGCCAGGTTTTGCGATGACCTCTATTTGTCTTTGTGGGGTTTCATAAAGCTGTGCTAATGCAATACGTTGCTTTGTCAACCCAGCTCTGTGTTGAAAGGTTTATTTGATCAGATTCTGGATGAAATGCCTTGTGTAACATCATTTGTGTGTTTCCTAAGTAAAGTGCTTGAATTTGTACTTGCATATTTCTTATCCATTTCCTTTTTGTATGGCATTGGCATACTTCAGATAAAAGACAGTTTATAGTGTATTTGATTACACAGTTAGACATAACAGTTTAGCACAATATGCTGTAATCAGGACTACTCAGAAAAGCAATTTAGTCCCGATCTTGTCAAATTAAGTGTGTATTGAATGTATAACTCACACTCACCATAAAGAGCTATTTTGAGGCAGTAGAGAGCAAAAGAAAATGATTATTTGTTGTCATTATTTTCTTTTAAGGAGTAGATTGGTAGAATCAGTTGAACTGTCATGAGACTAATCTTTCAATAACTTTTTTTGTAAGACTGTGTGGGTATGGTGGGTGGTATGGATAATAATATCAAAGATGAAATAAGCTTGGAATGAAAACAAGAAGAAAAAAGAGATGATATATAAATAAATGGATGTTTGTGTGTGAAGCAGAAGGAAACATTAAAGGAATGTTAGAATAAAGAAAGACAGAGGAGTCATAAAGAGTAATGAAGTCTTATTCTTTGTCGACCAGGTGCTGTCATACTATTGACGACGATCCCAAAAATCTGACCGCACAATATCTGTGCTCTAAAAAGTTTAACTTATCTCTTTTGAGTTTTATACTGATTGAACTAACAATATAACTCTGCAAACTCTGTCTCCCCATATAATCATCTGGCTGTGATCACAGGTGGCTTTTGATATTTGTGGGATATATTGTCTGTGTGGATTTCAGCTGGGTTCTAGAAATTATCTCTTCTTTTCTTCTACCACCTTTTCTGTGCATATCACTTATCAATAAACAAAAGATTTTAAAAAGTGTTTATTTAGCAGTATGTCACTTTGATCATGCCAGAAATTTCTTAGGGAAGAATCAAATAATTATATACTCAACAAGGTTTCCTATGCCAACTATATTAATTTTTGTGATTATCGATATTATCAAGGGTGTGGGAAGCAGGAATTCTTACATAATGGTAAAAGATGTGTAAAAGATGTCGAGTTTATTGCGGGCAGTTTATCGATATCCACCTAAACTGGAAAAGGTACCTCTCCTTGATAAAACAGCCAAATTGAATTTACTTACAATATACTCATTAATATTTGCTAAGTATATGTACAAGAATGCTCATTAATATTGCTTTAATATAAAACAAAACTAATTAACTGGTTTCAAGAAAACTATCAAGTGTGTATTAGTTAAGTAAAGTATAACACATCTTTATTCTGCTTCTGTCAGAATAAATGAAGTAGATCTGTAACAGCTGTTAGGGAAAAATATCTAAGACATATTATTCAATGCGAAACGCAGGCACAACTCAGTGTGAAGAATTTAGCCATTTGTGTGTAATTATGTGGCACCACTTTAGGAATTCTTGATACTACCCAAATCTGAGTTTACAGGTTTCAACTGTCTGTTGTAGCTTACCAGAAAGAAGTAAAATTTAACAAGCTAGGTTTAATATCTGTTTTATATCCATAAATAAATGAATAAACAAAATAAATAAAACGTCATTAACATAGCTGAGGAGGGAAATCCTAAGCTATGTAGAGTCTTCAAATTGTTTGACTTATCCTCCGTTAATACAGACATAGTTGCAGGAACTGGGAAGTATAATTAGTCTTGATCTATTTCAAGCCCTGTCATAAGGTACATGCCACATTCCAATTTAAGACATTTAATTTATCATAACCAGTGGTGAAATATCCCACAAGACTTTTTTCCCTTATTTAACTAAAGAGCTTTCCTCATTATTAGAAACCAAAATAGTCATTTTTTTTAAAATGAAATCTATGTTATTTTGAACGAGCAGGCTAAAAGAGTGGGATAACCCATGTGAGCCCAACAGATATGCTCTACCTCTAGAGAACAATGTAACAATAACATTTATCATGTTGTTCTCTCTTCTCCCCTAGAGAGGAAGATTCTCTAGGGCAGAATGTGTCTCTTGGTCCTTTGAGGTTCTTACACAGAAGTGAACACGATTGACTTCCTATTTGGGAGAAAGATTTTGATTATTGAAAACAATGCCTTGTGCAATTAAAGGGTAACTAGACTTAGAATAATCTGCTGCAAATTTGTGTTTTAGAAATACTTCCCTGATAGAAGTGTGCAAAAAATCCATTTTGTTCAACTATTTACAAGTGTGTTTCTTATATGTTTAAAGATTCTCAACTTATTCTATATAGTTTTTACCCTCATTACGGGGGCCTCTTCCCAAATTTTGAAGACTGTGCTGAATTTAAGAATTTTCCGTTTTCTTCATTTTTCTGAAACCCTCTGTTGCCCCATGTCTAGTGGTATACAGGTCATTGCATAGCCTCAGGGAACCTCCATATGATTTCTGTCCCTAGTTCTATGCATACACCTGCACATCCTGTTTTCATGGAAGAGAGCCAAGTAAATGACAGTCTACTTTCTTTGGCAGAGATGTATATTCACCTTTTGCTTTGAGATCTCCATGAATTCACTGATGAACCAAGCTGCCACCTAGAGCAAAAAACATAATCACTGGCAAATAATAATGTTCTATTAATTGTGCTATTTTTTTTTCTCACAGACAGCCTCTCACTGAGAAATGATTGAGAGCAAGTTGAACCATTTCAGAAGCTGTATAAACTATTTTAGGTGATAAGGGCACCACTTGGTGCACTGAAGTGGTAATTTATTAGCGGCCTAAGAGATCTAATGAAGTTTTCAAAGGTGTACGACAGCCTTGAAATGATCACGTACCAAAAAATTATTTTAACATAAATGAAAACATCAACTAAAAAAGACTTATGATCTGTTCTGAGGAAGCAATCTATAAAAGAAATTTAATGGGTAAGAAGAGATTTGGGAAGAAATGAAAACACAGAAAACAGATTTGGAAAGAAATGCAGAAATTTTTCTACATATATACATATATATACACATTATATCCACATAAATTCATTGGCGTATGTGAGGGAATGTGTGACATAAATCGTTTACATTTAATATAAGGTTTTAATTAAATTTATATTACAAATTTCAGAAACCATCATGAAAACTGTCGTTTTTTTATATTGGATAGACAAGTGATAACTATGTAGTACAGAGCTAAATTATGGCATACAGAATTACATTTTGAACAAGATATTTTTCCTAAATAAATTGATTCATTTAGTCAGTAGTCAAGTTAATATTATTTGAAAGTTGTCAAAATGCATAAAAAGTGGCATGCTGTATAGAAACACTGTTTCCAATTTATTACAAAATTATGCACTGTTTAAGTTTAAAGGGAGAGTTTTTCTAGGAATCAAGATTTCTCCCCAGCAGTGGGGAAATACGAAGGATTCTGCCCTTTGCCAATCTAGATCAGCTTCTTCATTCTTTTCCCTGGTGTGCTCATGAAAGCGGGATCTCCATGGATGAAACGCACAAGGTCTTTTCTTTGTTTGGCTAATGGAAGCACTAGCCAGAAAACAGAGGAAAGGAAGCCAAGTCAAGGTATTTAATCTTGCTTCTCTCTCCCTGCATGGTTAGTTATTTGCATGAAGGTGACCCTCTCTAGATTTAGGGGACTTTTTCCATACTAGGGGACCTCTCCACCGAGGTCACCCTCTCCACACAGGGTGCTCACTTCCCAAAAGGGTCTCTCTCCCCACAACCCTCTCTCCGCTTTGGTTCTGGTAAACACGTGGCCCCTTGCCTCACCTATTCAGAGCAAAAGCAGTAGCAACTTTCATCAGACCCAGGGCACAGCATTCTTTCTTGTAATATCTGATAATTTGCTTGTACTTTTAGAAATATTTTGTGTATTATTTTTTCCTTAAATAATACCAATCTTAATGTGCCATTTACTTACTGCCACAGTGCTAATTCAAGTTATGTTTCTATTTAACTCAGTGGCGAGAGAATTTACAGTGGAGGTAATTGAGATCTCATAGAGCAAATAACCAGAAAAAGCAAGAGTAATCAATGAAAGCCTTAATAGACTTCAGATTTGACTCACTAAGCATCACACTAAAAGGAATATCAGTGAATTCCCACTAAAGGTCTTCAATGAGAAACACTGGGTCTTACACTATTTTGCATTTACAATCTTGATATGCAGACACTTACCTGTGGTCCCGTCTCATTTTATCACATCTCCCACTCCATTTATACCAGTATTTACCATTTTGTTTCTGTTCCTACAGAAAAACTAGGCAGACTTTTACTTGTTTGGATGGTTGGGTTTTAGCTTTCTGCATCTCTGAAAATAGTGAATCCTGCCTTTCTCTCTTCTACACTCATCGCTGTAATCCGCCTGTAGTTGGAATGGTCAGCTTCTCTTAACGGTAGTCTCATCTGCCTTCTTCCTCACAGATACCAAAGGAGAAACATTCTAAGATATGCTCTTCCTTTATTGTTTCTCAGCTTCTTTTTATATCCAATCGTAATTTAACAGTATTCCCCCCAAAATGCATAAAGATAATACACATGTTGATTTTTAATACAATTTATATAGATTCCAAAATGTTATATGAAATGAGTTTACAAATATTTGCATTTTTCATAAAGGCAACCTGAATTTTGGATGTGATGTGCTTAATAATAACTCTGAGGGAAGGACTGGAATTAAAAATGGATATCTGAGATTCATGAAATATTATCGATATTCCCATTAAAACTGTGAAACAATAAAGCCTGATTTGTATTAGCTGAAATTGTTCCAAAAGTTCATAAGTTCAATTACATAAGAATCAGAAATAAGAGAAGTAAACATGAGTCTTAGAATGTAAAACATGTAAAAGATATCTACAGTTGTACCTAGTGTTGTCTTTTCTATTCTAATTCCTTTTCACTCTTCTACTACTTTCTTTTGGGTTAAATACACATTTTTAAAATTCCATTTTAAAATGTATTGTGTTTGCAGTATAACTCCGCATTATTTCTTTAGGGATTGCTCTAAAGATTGCAGTGTACATTTTAACCTCCACAATTTGCATGCAGTTACTATTAAACCAGTTCACAGAAAATTTAAGAACCTTGCAACTAAAAGGTTCATTTATCCACCTCTTTCCTTACTTTATGCTGTAGTTGTCATATGCATTACATTTACACACACAACTGCACACACAAAACGATGTTATGAGTTGTTATTGTTATTCCTTTTGTATTAAACAGTTGTATGTACTTCAAAGAAACTATAAAGAAAATAGTCTATTTTTGTATTTATTCATAGATTTATCATATATGGTGCTCATTTTTACTTCTAAAGATTTGAGTTTTCATCTGGTGTCATTTCTTTTCAGTCTAAGCAGTCTTTTTTGGCTGTTTCTTTTAGTGTATCTCTTATGGCAACACATTTTGTTAGTTTTATTTTATCAAAAAAATCTTCATTTTACTTTCATTATTGCTGGATGTTTTCGCTATACAGAGAATTTTCAGTGATACTGTTTCTCACTGTTTCTACAGATAAGACAAATGTAACTTGCATCCTGGGCCTTCTGAATATGATATGCTGCTTTCTCTGTCTTTCAAGATTTTCTCTTTAGTTTTGATTTCCATCAATTTGACTATGATTTTGCTAGATGACATTTTCTCTGTATTTATGTGCTTAGACTTTTATGATTTTCTGGAATCTTTAAAGTATTCCCCCTAAGTTTAGAAGACTTATGTCCATCTGTCTTCAAATATTTTTTTAACCCTTTATCTTTTAGTTCTGGTACTTTACTCCAATTATGCTGTTATTAAATCTTTTGATGTTGACTTAAAAGTTATTGACACTGTTAACTTTTTTCATTTTGTTTCTGTTCTACATACATAATGATGTTTGTTGATCGATTTTCAAATTTCATGACCTGTTTTCTGTTAGTTTCAATCTGTATATAAGTCTATCGATTTACTTTACAGAAGATATTGTGTTCTATAATTTTCATTTGATTAGTTTTATATTTTTATGTCTCTGCTGAGACTTCCTTTATAGTCATTAATTATGGCAATGTGTATAATAGCCTCTTAAAATAATTGTTTGCTAATTCTACATCTGAATCATCTCATAATCAATTTACATTCAGAACATTTTCTGTTAATAGGGACCAAATTCTCTTTTGTTTACATGTCTATTAAATTTGACTTGCATTCCCAATTTTGTAAATGATATTAAGCAGTGATCCTTGATTTTCCTTCATTCCTCTGAAAAGTATCTATTTATTTTCTTTTGTAGAAAGTTACCTTGACTGGACTTGAACTGTAAACTCTGTATCCCTCAGATGGGCAGGAGGTGGAATGTCTCTTCAATTATTTTATTCTCAGCTAGGCTGTTCATTGTCTGCTCAATGCATGCATATCTTAGGGGTTAGCTATAATTTACACAGTATTTATATCCAGATGCTACACCTCTGTGGCAAAATAAAATATCCTACGTGTTTTAGTTAGTTAGTTAGTTTGTTTGCTTATAGGGGCTGCCAACATTCTTTCACTGTGGTTTCCTTTCTGCATCTTCAAAACCAGCGCTGCTGACCCTTCCAGATCCTCTCCTATACTTCTATAGTTACATCTGTCTCTGACCTTAGTTAGGAAGGGCATTTCACCTTTAAGAACACATGTGATTAGTTTAAGTTTACCTGGATAATTCAGGATAATCTCCCATCTTAAGGAACTTAGCCTTAATCACATCTGCAAAGTCCTTTTGCTATGGAAGGTTACTTATTCACAGGTTCCAGGGCTCCAGGGATTAGCACATTTCATGGGGTATATTTTTCTACCTACCACACACCACCACCCTACATAATGCTTTTTACAAGGTGATACAGAAACTTGCTCATCAACAGGCAGCGGTCTATATTCCCTCCCCTTAAATCTAGACAGGCCTGTGACTCACGTGGAAGTGATGCTGTATAACTTTTGAAAGTAGGTGGTAAAAAGTAATACAGTGTCCATGTGCTGTTTCTTAGAATGCTTCTTATTGGCACAAACCACATGCTCTGAGACTGTGTCTTCTGGAAAGTGGCCCCCATTGAGATCTCAATCAACAGTTAACATCAAGTTCCATGAGTGACAGTCTTTGAGATGACATTAGCTCCAGCTACCATTTAGTGGCAACCCCATGAGAGACCCCTAGTGAAAGTTGCCTAGTAATGCCCGGGCGACTCCCAGAACTATGAAGGAAGAATTATGATTGTTGCTCCTTTTAAGTAAGTTTTGGCTTTATTTTTTATTTAACAATAGATAACGTTAATACCTCACTGGCTTCCTTCTTTCTGTGTTTTCCCTCTTACACTCCAGCTGCTCTGTTTACCCTAAATTCTGCCCTCTGGTTTCTCAAGTCACTAAAACTGTAGGTTTGTGTTGTTCTCCATGGTGCCAATTGTGGCCTGCTTTCAGGCCAAAGGCCAGGACTCATGAAGTGTCATTCTTTTCATTCAAGTGCAGAATCTCCACTAGATTCTGTGCTTTGTTCATTTTCTAGTAGCTTCAGGTGATTGTTTGGGTTTCTCACTTTATTCAGAATTTATAGCTGTTGTCCATGCAGAAGGGTTGGTCTCATAGAAGCATCTATGTCATTGTCAGAAGCAGAACAATTGATAGGAATAGATTGTGAAACATGCTGACTAATTTGTCAAGTTTCTATTTTAGAGTATTTCAAAAATAAAGAGATACACATATGTTCTACTGTATCTTATAAGTGTATCACATCCATTTTATTTTATCAAGTCTTAATAGGTTTTTAAAATCCAAATCATTTTGTTGTATTTGCCTTCTTTGACTATAGTTGCATTTCTAACATGAATTTTATATGGTACATTTAGAAATATAGTGTTAGATTAAAGCTGTTAGCAATCTATTGGGGGAATTTTCATTAATATTTATAAGTGGGGAAAGCTTTTCATTTTACCTGAGTATGTGTGTAACTAATTGGAATGTTACAGAACAGATGGTAGATTCAAAACTGAATTAAATGATTTCCATTTTTTTTCTGAAAATATCTCTTTACAAAGGTTCAAATAAATATTAATTATTTTTTTCTGAAAGATTTAATAAACATGATTTCAAATCCTTGGCTAGATGTGACTTTAGTTGGTGCATTTAATTTCCACTTCAATATTTTCTATCCATTTTGTCTGCAACTCTTTGCTTCAAATGGGGATATCTTGTCTGAGAATTATTTTGCAACTGTTTTGTTTAGTTGCTAAGCGTATCAGATAATGATCTATTTATTTTTCCACTTTGGTCAGGGATTAACTCTACCGTACCAACTTTTAAAACTTTTTTTTTTAATGACGTCTAGCATGTTGTTTAGCATGATGATTTTCCTATGTATCCTAGACACATTGTATATTCTCTTCATTTAGGAGGAGTGGTCTATCCATAATGTGAAGCTGCTTGATCGTGTTTTTCAATTTTTGTACATCCATATTGATTTGTTGTGCAATTTCTATACCAATTAATGAGTTAGGAATGTTGACATCTTCAACTACAAATGTAGATGTGCCCTTTTCTCTTTCCTTTTATTTCTCTGTATTTTTCCTTCTATATATTTAGAAGCACAGTTATTGGAGGTACCCATATGTAAAATTATTATAGTTGCTTGTTGAATTGACGCTTTTATCAATATAAAATGCCTCTCTTTGTTCCTGATAACATTTCTTCTTGTGAAGTCTACTTTGAATTATATTACACAGTCACTTCAGATTTTTTCTAATTAGTGTGTGTGTGGTATTTCATTACTTATTTTTAACCTATCTTTAGTTTCATATTAAACATTGTTTTCTTATAAACAGCATATAATTAGTTCTTTTTAATGCAATAAGGCAATGAATACTATTTAATGAGAATTTTCAGACAATTTCTATTTAATACAATTAATAATATTTTGTTTGAAATCTACTATTCCCGTCATTTGTTTTCTATTTACCCTTTCTCCCTTTTCTGTTTCTTATTTTTCTACCTTACGTTAGATTAAATATTTTGCATTATCTGAGTATGTTTTGATCAATGAGTATTTCAAATATTTTATCTCCACTAAAGGCTTTGTAGCTACAATATTTTAATCATAGTTGTTTTGTTTGTTTGTTTGTTTAGTGATTACTTGGAACTTTAAAATATATTTTTTAAACTTGTCAATATATTTCTTCAACTAACATTGTACCATTATATATCTAATTTGATAATTTTAATTATTATATTTCATTTTTTCCTTCCTTTGTGCTATTTATTTAATATTTTAGTACTATATATGTCTTGTCTCCTATAATACATTATTTTTAAGTTTATTTACAATTTATTCTCTTTTACAAATGGAAAATTGGCATAATTTTTTAATTTATTTGTCTACATATTTACCATTTTTGGCATTCTATTTCTTGGTGCACATCCATGTTTTCTTCTGTTATTCTTTTCTTTCTCTTGTACTTTAATTTTTTTTGTGGTAAAAGTCTCCTGTTAGCAAATTATATTTCAGCTTATTATTTGAAAAGTTTTTTTTAATCCTTATTTTAACATATCCTTTCAATGGATAAAGCCCAAATTTTATGTCTATACAATAAAAATATATAGTTACTTGACAGTATTTTTTTCTTTAACAGTAAAGATAGTATTTTCATGTCTTCCTGAGTACATAGTTTCTCACCAGAAGCATGTATTAAATTTTATCTTTGTCCTTTTTTGCTTGGGGATTGAATTTCTTCCATGTAGGGATTTTGAAGTTTTGATTATTCATCAAATTTAGAAAATGTTTGATCTTCCTACACTGTCCTTCTTGAACTTTGATTACATATCAACCTCATGCTATCATCTCTCAGATTACTAAAGTTTTCATTCTTTTTTCTGTATTTTTTCTGTTTATGCTGAATTTTGAATAATTACCATCGTGTTGTCTTCAAGTTTACTAATAATTTATTATTCAAGGTCTGAAAATGCAATCAATCTCTCTAGTGGATTTTAATTTTATATACTAAGGATTTTTAAAACATCTTTCATTTTTATGTTCACTAGCTTCATGTATTTTTTTGAAATCTTGATAAACTTTTAATATCTGTTTTACTGTATTTGCTTATTCTACCATCTCTATTATTTCCAGGTCTCTTTCTATTCTTTCACTCTCTTGGTTGTTTTTCATACTTTCCTAGGTCTTAGCATGTCTAATACTTTTTTATTATTGTTGTTGAATACTCAATTTTTTTACCTTAAAAAAGGGTTTTTTTTTTTTTTTTTTTTCCTTTTTGGTAAACTGTTCATTTACTTTCAGTTCTATATTATCATTAGGAGGTTTATTTTAGTGTTTTATTAGGATTATCCAAAACAGCATTTACGCTCTGGGTAATTTATCATCATTACTTAGGCATTACCCTTCTGGGATTTCTAGTACATGTTGCATTTGATTACTGAGGACTCTCTGATCTGGTAGAAACAGAAATAATTACCAGCCTTTTGTGAACCCTGGAAACCAATCAGCTCCTAGCTTGTCATTTTCATGGCCTTGTGGAGCTTTATCCTATACACAATATCTTAGTATTCAATAAATTTCAAAGAAATGCAGATTTTGAGTCTTTTTCTTGACTATTTCCCTCTCTTTAGAACTCTATCCCACAACTTCCAGCTGTATACATGAACTCTGATCTTTGTCTTCTCAGCTTAGTAAGACTGTCATAGTCTATTGATCTTATTTGCCCCCGTCCTGTGGTTCAGAATGTGCCTCGTGGCATGAAGCCTGGACAATCTTAGGATTCACTTCATACTTTTCCTTCTCTCAGGACTCACAGCCGTGTGTCCTCTGTTGTTAAACACTTGAGCAAATAATTGTTAAATATGTTTTGTCCTGTTTCCTAGATGTTTAAGACATGAAGTCAGATCCTATCCCTTTTAGTCCATTATTGCCAAGATAAAAAAAAAAAATGGTTAAATATGTTTTTAAAATAATTTTAATGAAATTGTGAAAAAAAGGAGAAGTAAACAAACATTTTCAGTTTACTAACATAATTTGGAAATACTAATTTCCTTTTATAATTTCAAGAGGTAAAATCCATGCCTATTAATCTGTGCCTCATGATAAATTTCAGAAAATAAATTAATGGCTGCTGCTTTTCTTGAGATCAATCACCCATTTTAAATTAAGAGATTTTCTGCATCTGGCTGTTTTTCATGTGACTAGACACATGCAAACATATCCAATGCAAACATATACTTATGGAACCACAGCGTTATTTTGCTTTTCTAAATATGCCAAGTCAACTTCAGACTTGTTAGACAAAAAAAAAAAAAAAAAAAAAATTCCCTAAAAAAATTTTATTAAATTACATACATTAACTGATAATTTTTTTAATATTGTGTAGACAATTCAATTAGAACAAAAATGAAGCAAAGGTAAACAAAATGTATTTCCTTAAAAGTTTTAATAGAGAATTCAACAACTCCAAAATTTCATCTGTCAAATAAGATATAGCATGTCATACTCTTTAGGAAACTCATGTACCTATAAAATAATTAAGCATGAAGCTTAAAACAATATTGACCACATAAAGTTAATTTGCCAGTTAATACACAAGTGCAATTACTTTTATCTCTGTTCTATGACAGCGCGTTTCTTACTCATCTAAATTGCACCCTGGCCACTGAATAATAAAGATAGGCTAATTTAGATAGGTTAATTTTTCTTCATTAATACATAATTGTAACAATTAAACAGGAGAAAAAGCTAAAATCTTACCAGTGAATGATCTTTGAATTACGTAAAATGAAGCTAAACTTTGTTAAAGAACTGCCAAATGTTTTGTGAGGACTTTTCTGATGTGAATTGAAGTTAATATATAATTCTGATATACATATGATCATTGAGAAAAACACACTTTTAGAACCTATTTGATTAAACTATATAATAATTTTTATTATTTCAGAAACAAACTATGAGTGTAGGACTTCTCTTCGTCCTTCCGTTTTCATTCCTCCAGACTTCTTCGGAGGAATCTGTGATGCCCCGCACACCACTCATTCCTTGAACCATGTGGTACTGTTTCCTTGTGCACTGCCCATTCTTCTAAGAAGTACACCCTATTGTTTAATCACACTTGAACCTTATTGTGAATATTTCAGTTATTTCAATTAGGAAGCATTATCTTTGTTTAATTTTTAATGTATTATTATTATTATTATTAAGACGGAGTCTCGCTCTGTTGCCCAGGCTGTAGTGCAGTGGCGCGATCTCGGCTCACTGCAAGCTCCACCTCCCGGGTTCCTGCCATTTTCCTGCCTCAGCCTCCCGAGTAGCTGGGACTACAGGCACCAGCCACCACGCCCGGCTAATGTTTTGTATTTTTAGTAGAGATGAGGTTTCACCGTGTTAGCCAGGATGGTCTCGATCTCCTGACCTCGTGATCCGCCCACCTCGGCCTCCCAAAGTGCTGGGATCACAGGCGTGAGCCACCGCACCCGGCCAGGAAGCATTCTCTTAAAAACAATCAACTTCAACTCTGGTTTGAACAACACTTTTGTTTATTAATTAGCATAAGCATCAGTGGTTCATAGGCAGGCAGATATTAGGGCTGATTGAGCAGAGCTTCTGCCTGCTATCATCACTTGCTTACTTTTTCTCCAGATTGATGAAAGATGGCTACAGCATTTGCAGGTGTAGGTAAACATACAATGTCTTTTGTCTTTCTTGAGAAGATGAAAACCTTTTCTAGAAGCACACAGTAAACACCTGTTATCTGTGTCAAGCCTTGGTTTACAAGTCCATGTTCACCTAATTTTTGTCAGCCGGATTTGATCCACTGGAGATAAAACATATAACGTGATCTGATAATTAGCGATGAAACAGATACTGTGTATTCAGTCACTGGAGGTGAAATGGCTACTATGAAATCAATCATTGAAAGTGATTGGATATTGTGATGATTTCCGTGGCTACCACTCCACTCATCATTATTAGGTGAAGGGGCATGGGAAATGAAAATGTGAAGGCCCAGAGGCTGGAAGGATTTAAATCATGCATGAAGAGACTACTGGAGGGATGAGAGAGAGAGAGAGAGAGAGAAGAGAGAGAAGAGAAGAGAATTCGAGAATTCAAATTGTAGTTTGGGTGACTTGATTGGAGTATTTTGGGAATTGCAAAGGGGAAGATTATTACTAGGCAGTATGGTGTAGAATACTCTAAGAAGTTTGGATGTGGTTTGTATTTGGCTTGGTTTATAATTGGAAAAAATATTTTGGGTGCCCGAGAGAGACTTGAAAATCATATTAAAATTTTGTTAAACAATTATTTTGTTGAATTGAATCTCTGTAAAATATCTCTTTCATTTGATTGTCAGCAAAAGGTGTTTTTTACTTGTTGTAAAATACTATCAGTCAGTTAAGAAAATAAATACATAATTGGTAGGTAAGTTATCCCATATGCGTAAGTTTTGTACTTCAAATTAAAGGCAAACCTTTGAAATATCTAATTTGCTGGAATTTATACTCCTGAGTTTGTGAATTAAAATGATATAGAATAAAGTCTAGAAAAGAGTCTTGGGAAGTACAAAAATTTGCTAACGGTTGCGTCACCAATCTGTGACAAAGTTAGAAAATGAAATACTCACAGTCTTACCCCAATGTCTTCAATGTAAAATGAAAATAGTAAGCTAGGAGATTTCAGAAAGCTTTCCTAGAACACGGATATTTGCTTCTACTTGTTCATTCATTCCATAAATACTTATTTAATACTATCAACATGCAAATAACTATCACGAATTTTCTGTATGGTTCTAAGACATTTCTTAGATTCTCTTTCACAAATATAAAAACTATATATATAAACTAATGTTCAGAGAATAGAGAATGAACAATTAACATCATGGAAAAGTTATAAAATAATTTAAACTCCTACAAATTACATAAGTTTTATTTAAATATTTCATTGAAACATAAATGTGCAAAAAGCACACGAATTATAATATCACAAATGACAAAATATCACAAAGGAAATACAACAACTAATCAAACATAAACTAAGAGATATGCTTTGTAAAGACATGTGCTCATTTTCTTTAACTATATATCTAGAAGCAGAATTCCTGGGTCAGAGAGTAGGACTATGTTCAAGTTATTAGAAACCGACAAACAGTTTTCCAAAGTTGTCAAACAAATTTAATTTTTCATCAGCAATGTACGAGTTTCAGTTGTTCTGCATTCTCACCAACCCTTGATGCTATCAACTTTTAAAATTTTTGCCAGACTAGCTGACCCCTTGATTTTAGCTGCGTAAGACACTAACAGAGAGCCAGACAAAAGAACTTGGCTGTCTGAGCTGCTGAAATATGAGATAATTAATGAGTGTTGTTTGAAGCTGCTAAGTTAGTGGCAATATTTTTATAGTGGCACAATTCAAAATGAATACAACCTGAAGCAGAACTGCATTACAGGGAATACTTAATGTAGGTCTTCAAGTTGGAATCATATCTGATGTGAAACTGAATTTACAGAATTAAAGAGCTCTGGAAATGGGAAATATGTGGGAAATATAGAAAATTATTTTCTTAAGCTTTTAACTTTTTAAAATAATAAACTACCATCTAAATAAAAATGGTAAGTTGTGTGTGAGGATTATAAAGAATATAGATGACATAAATAAAGATAAGAATACATATGACATAAGTAGCACTTAGGATGGAATGGGATATGTTATCATACTGTTATAATAGGGGTCCATCTTGTTTTTTTTCTTTTTTGTTATATTTGCAGGACAGTATCCTTTTGTACATTTAATATTGATTTTTTTCTTTTCTGTTTATCTTTAATGATTGGCAGTTTTGTTATGTTGTACTTTGGTGTGGCTTTGTTTTTTTATGAACCTTGGAGTCGGTAGAATTTATTAAAGTCAAAGATTGCTGTTTTCATCATTTTAGAAAACTGTTAGCCATTATCTTAATATATTACATGTCCTCATTTTCTTTCTCTTCCTTTTCTGAGATTACAATTGCATACAAATGTTACAAATAATCTCCTTTCCAATATTATTTGTGTATGAAATCTGCTTTGCTCTTCATTCTTTTTTCTCTTCATATTTAAATCTGGATCTTTTCCTCTAGTCTATATTCCAGATTATTAAATTCTTTCTTTTGTCAGTAGTGTTGATGCCAGTTATTAAATGTTTGATTTATGTTTTCAGCTTATGTATTTTATGGTTTTTTACTTTATATTTTCCAGGTTTTTACCTTTTCCTTCAGTTTTTTAAGGGTGATTTTTTTAATGTCTGTCCAAGTATTGCCATTATCCGGAGACCCAGAAAGTTATTCTTAAAATGTTTTATTCTATTGTCTTAATTTTAGTGACATTGTTTGTATACTGATTTCTGTGTGTGTTTATCTTATTACCTGAAAATTTACCTAAAAGCTTGTGGCTTTGATGGTATTTTCCTCCAGAAAGGATTCACTTGTTTTCTTGCTGACAGCTTGGCTAGAGGTGCAAGCAGCCCTTTGTCACCATAAACTAATCAAATATTTACATAATTGGAAGTTGGGATTCAGTTCCTGACTTCAAGTTTTACCCAAACCCTTGGTACTTGCCAGGAACCTTCCTTGTTGTTGGGGCATTGTCCCGACCTGCAGGACAGTCGAACGGGCCCTGGAAGGGGGAGTGGGAATGGAGGAGACAAGAAAACACAAGAAATGGAGACAAGACAAACAGCCTGATCAAGTCTCGTTTATTGAGTGTAGGGTCATGCCTTATATAGGCTGGCAGGGGAAGAGGTTGGGCCAGGGCGGTGATAGGGGCCGGGTCTTCTCAAATTACAATCGCGCATGCGCCGTGGGTTTGTACTTTTCCCGGGCGCGGGATCGCGCCTGCGCCCTGGGCTGCATATCTTCCTGGGCGGGAAAATGTTTGCACGCGGGCGGGAAAGGTTGGCGCGCGCGGGAATAGTTTTGGCGCGCGCGGGAGAAACTTAGGCGCGCGCGGGAAAAGCTTTGGGCGTGCGCGGGAAGGGTTTGTAAATAAAGAACCCGGGAATGTGCCCTCTTGTCTCCGCTTTGCGGACATCAAGCAACGGACGTCGGCTAATTCCGGGCCTCATGGCTCCGGACAGGGCATGAACCTTAATATTTGTCCTAATGGCCTGGTGAGTGTCCTGAAAAGTTTGCTCACTTCTGCCTTTGAGTCATGCCATGGAATTTAGAAGATACCCATGGAGGAAACAGCTCCACATTCTCTACCTGTTTCTCTCCATCACTCTTACAGACTGTGGCAATTTTCTCATGCCCTTGAACACATATACTTTTTATATTTAATGCCAACTATTTTAGTTATTCTCAGTGGAAGAGATGGCCTTAAGCCATCTAGTCCACCATTTTGAGAATGAACAATTGATTTTTATCATATGCTGATATTCACTAAATATTACCATAGACAAATATTCACTCCTGAAGATGTGAGACCACACACATTAAATGTTTCTAGTAGTTTTGGGAACATCATACCACATTCTTACAAAGAAAATAGAAATAGAACTTACTCTTAAAATGAACAATCTGACCTACAATATTGCAAAAATGTGACCTAAATTGGTAAACGGGTTTTGATGACTAATTTTCACATAATCGACCTACTGACATTACTTATATTTTTATGATTCTCTTTATGGATGCATGGGTGACATTATATGTAGAATTAAATCATTTTTTGGTAAATTTTATTTTTGTGAAAAGCAATAACCAATGTAAACCATCTTGATCTTTAACTAAGTTTTACGTGGGTTATATTACATCAGTATATAAAAACTAATTTGCTATGAAATAAATATACCATGTAAAAATAGCTTGATACATTAACATACTTATAAGCCTGATTTCTACTTTATTGGAATATCATATTGTAAATCTTTGCCTTAGTATTTGTAGTGCTGGTTTCATAGCACATGCAAACATGCAAGTTCCAGAACAAGATAAGCCACTGGAAGACCCTTGTCAAAGAAGTTGAGAGCAATGAGGACCTTGTCTGTTCCAATAAGTGCTTTGTACTATGAACAATAGAATTAAGACAATTTGCAAAATGATTACATATACTTTCCTTTCACTGACAAGACAAAAGGAAAAAACTTGAGCATAAAGATACATGGAACTTCAGGCCGGGCGCAGTGGCCTGTAATCCAGGCACTTTGGGAGGCCAAGGAGGGCAGATCACGAGGTTAGGAGATTAAGACCGTCCTGGCTGACATGGTGAAACCTCGTCTCTACTAAAAATACAAAAAATTAGCTGAGCTTGGTGGCGGGCTCTTGCAGTCCCAGCTACTCAGGAGGCTGAGGCAGGAGAATTGCTTGAACCTGGGAGGTGGGTTGCAGTGAGCAGAGATCGTGCCACTGAACTCTAGCCTGAGCCACAGAGAGAGACTCTGTCTCAAAAAAACAAAAACAAAAACAAAAAACAGATATATGGAACTTCAAATTTTATCTATAAAAATGTATAATGGGTTGTAGTTCATGTAGAACAGGCAATATCAAGAAAATTTAACATTTTAATTCATAATGTGTTACTAAACACACAGTAACAACTTTTACAAGTATTCTGATGTTAAAATGAGCAAAGGACATGAATAGACATTTCTCAAAAGAAGACACAAAAATGACCAGCAAGTAAAAAAACAGAAACAAAAATGACCAACAAGTACATAAAAAGGATGTTCCACATTACCAGTCATCAGGGAAATGCAAATCAAAACCACAATGAGACATCATGTTACTCCATTTAGGATTGCTATTATCAAAGAGGCAAAACCTAACAAATGCTAGCAAGGATGCAGAGACAGGGAAATGCTCATACATTGCTAGTGGGAATATTAAGTAGTATAGTCATTATGTAAAATAGTATAGAAATTCCTCATAAAGCTAAATACAGAATTACCATATAATCCAACAATCCCACTGTTGGGTATATATACAAAAGAAAGAAACTCAACATATCAAAGAAATGTCTAAATGGCTATGTTTTTTGCAGCACTATTCACAATAGCCAAGTTACAGAAACAACCTAAGTGTCCATCAACAGATGAATGGATAAAGAAAATGTGTCATGTGTAAACAATGAAATATTTTTCAGCCATAAAAAAGAATGAAATCTTGTCATTTGCAGCAGCATGAGTGGAACTGAAGGTCGTAATCTTAAATGAAATAACCCAGGCACAGAAAGGCAAACTTCGTATGTTCTCACTCATGTATGGGAGTTAAAAAAAGTGGGTCTCATGGAGGTAGAGAGTAGAATGGTGATTATTAGAGGCAGAGAAGGAAAGAAGGTGTGAGAGATAAAGGGAAGTGAATTAATGAGTGATATGGTTTGGCTCTGTGTGCCCACACAGCTGTCATGAGTTGTGATTCTCAGTGTTTGTGGAGGGGCCTGCTGGACGGTGAGAGAATTATGGCAGCAGACTTCCCCCTTGCTGTTCTTGTGATAGTGAGTGAGTTCTCATGAGATCTGGTTGTTTAAAAGTGTGTAGCACTTTCCCCTTCTCTTTCTCTTTCTGCAGACCATCTGAAGATGTACTTGGTTCCCCTTTCTCCAAGACTGTAGGTTTCCTGAGGCCTCCCCAGCAGCAGAAGCCTGTATAGCCTTCAGAACTGTGAGCCAATTAAACCTGTTTTCTTTAAAAATTGCCCAGCCTCAGATATGTCTTTATAGCAGTGTGAGAACAGACTGATACAATGTGTATAAAAATATAGGTAGGTGGAAGTAATTAATTCTAACATTTAATAGTACAGTGAGGAAGTTACAGTTAACAATTATTTATTGTATATTTCAAAATAGAAGAGAATTGTAATGTTCACAATACAAAGACAAGACCAAAGTTTGAGATGATGGATATCCCAATTACCATGATTTAATCATTACTCATTGTATACATACATGAAAATATCACTCGTACTACCCTACATATGTACACCTATGATAAACTAATAAAAAACTCAAAACATTTAAATAGATCTTTTTTTATGTCATAATATTATTTTATTTTGAGAATCCAGTTTCTCATTTTCTTTTTCCTTCCTTCCTTCTTTCTTTCCTTCCTTCCTTCCTTCCTTCCTTCCTTCCTTCCTTTTCTCTCTCTCTCTCTCTCTCTCTCTCTCTCTCTCTCTCTCTCTCTGGGACTAGAGGTGCCCACTACCCCACCCAGATCATTTTTGTATTTTTTTGTGGAGACAGGGTTTCACTCTGTTGGCCAGGCTGGTCTCGAACTCCTGACCTCAGGTGATTGGCCCGCTTCAACCTCCCAAAGTGTTGGAATTACAGGCGTGAACCACTGCCTCCAGTCTAGTTTCTCATTTTCATATAGTTAAATATATCAATCTTCATTTGTGGCTTTATCCATTCCCTGTTGAAGATTACAAAAACACTAATCTGTATTGTAATGCTCTAATAATTATACAGTCAACATTATCATTTACGCACTAATAGATTAATTGNGGCCTCCCAAAGTGCTGGGATTACAGGCTTGAGCCACCGCGCCCGGCCTAGACAACTGTTAATGCGTATTGAAATGATTTTTAACTAAATTCTATCACAAAGATGATAGTTCTAACTCATACATCAGAAAAGCCAAAATACCTGTTTCCAACAATGTTCATTCACACCGTGGCAATAGTAAGCAGCAATGAAGTATAAGCACTTTCTTCATTTTAACGACATTCTTGTTGATTAAGTGCAGAATACTTCATGCCTTTTTCAGAAAGAATGTTTTTATTTAACAGTATTTATGTGGATCATATGAGAGTGGACACGCTCTGGTATAAGGGAGAAATAAGTTATTTCGTGAATATGTGCCGTTTGGTTAAAAAACCACTATAGTCATAAGGATGTAAATTATTCAAAATGTAATAATTTAATATCACACAGAAAAGGAAACAGTCTAGGGAATTTTTAATTCATATAACTGAAAACACATCTTATAAAAAATGTTAATTGTGAGCTAGAGCAATATTGTTTGTATACAGTTAACACTTACAGTTAAAAAATATCTATTGATGCCAACTTCATCCTAGTGATTACTTCTTATGTAAGTACCCATTTGGTGTGTATTTACTGCAGCCTGTGGTTAGGGACCAGTGTTTGCAGATATCTGATGGTGAGAACAATGATAGCAAATCATTTCTGCACACTCAATGCAAGCAAGATGCCAAGAAAAGATCTCTTGCATATGCAGTTCCACTAGGATTCAAAGGATTTAAATCTATTTACTTTTTCAGCTGTGATCTAAATGATAAATTCCAAGCAAATTTCTCAACTGTGATTTAACTGAATGGTGAAAACTTTTCTTGGGAGGAATCCATGATTTATAGAGCTTAGCACCAAATAAAATTTCTTAGAAGTGAGAATTAATCATTTTTGGTAGGATTTTTTGGTATGAAAATATATCCTCCTTTATTTTCATACTCCCCCAAGGCAACCTCTCATTGCTATCCATTACTCACCACTGTGTGCAGGTGCCTCTTGGCTTAAGCACCTTTCACAGCATTGGCCATAGAAATGGCAAACATTCTATGACTTTTGACTGAATGTGATTGTAAAAAAGCTGACTGGAGTTAATATTATAGGGGGGAAATATATTGTCTCTTCCTGATCACTGGTGTATATCATGTCATGCTACTTTCTATTCTGAGGGACAACTGTCTGTGGTGGAATAATCCTTTGAATTTTTTTTTTTTTTTCAGTCCAAAGGGAAGGAATTATGTCCTAGAACACACAAGCATTCTGCCATTTCTAACTAATGTAATGAATCAAATAACTAAAGCCATTAGATTTAATAGATTTTTCCTGTTGTGAAGATTTGGTATTTTTCAATAGATGTCATCTTTTAACATGGAATAACTCATTTATGCCTATAAACTTTGGGTAACCAGCGGAGTAGGTGGCTCATTAAATACTTTGAATTGTGGATTGTCAGGAGAGCTCTATGGTCAAAATTCTTTACTGTCATACTTACTGTTAGGCCTAGCATATTAAAGGTAAACAATAAAACTTAATTATACATAGAAATTATTTACTCCAGTGCTGTCATATTACAGATTAAGAAATTGTACATATTACAGTGTTAGTAGCTAGCAGAATTTGAACTGAAGCCAAATTCCCCCAGTCCCTGTTAAGACCACTTTCTACCAGTTTTGACAACTTCTTAGATTTGTTTTAGACCACTCAATTCATTTACTAATACATTTTTCCATTAATTGAATAAGATTAGCTAGCATTTACATTCATAAACCCAACATCATTGAGAAATTTAGGGGATCATAGTGGTACTACATTATAACATTATAATTGATATGCTATGATGACATAGCCTAACAGGTAGTTTTTTGGAATACAACCACCTGAGAGCAAGTTTTTTTGGGAGATTAGTTTGATTCTGGAAGGTGTGGTTAGTACTGAGTGTTGAGCAGTTTGACTCATTAGGTTCTGCCTCAAAGAGCCAGGCTGAGATAGTAGTCTATATTCAAAGGGAAATTGGGGTCCTCAGTTAGTACTCAGGAAAGAGAGAAGCTCAATAAATGAAAGACTAAATGTAGCCCTGCAAATTGGAATCAGCGTGGTTAGTGCTTTTAGACACTGTTCAGTGCAATGTTATTTTATGAAAATGTTTGTAAGAAAATTGAGTTATTCTTATAATAAAATAGAAACTCTTATAATAAAATGAGTTATGCAGCTGGAAACCATCATTCTCAACAAACTGTCACAAGAACAGAAAACCAAACACTACATGTTCTCACTCATAGGTGGAAATTGAACAATGAGATCATTTGGACACAGGAAGGGGAACATCACACACCGGGGCCTATTGTGGGGTGGGGGGAAAGGGGAGGGATAGTATTAGAAGATATACCTAATGTAAATGACGAGTGGGTGCAGCACACCAACATGGCACATGTATACATATATAACAAACCTGCACGTTGTGCACATGTACCCTAGAACTTAAAGTATAATTTAAAAAAACGAGTTAATGACAATGCCGTTCAAGAAATACTTTGCTTTGTTATGAAATAAGTATGTTAGAGAAAACAAAATGTTACATTTTTAAAGGAGTCAGAAAAAATGGAGTATGTCGCAGCTCTGTTATAATCTTACAGGATCACTTTTGTATATGATGTTAATTGTTGACCAAAATGCTGTTTGTGGTGTATTACTGTATTTGTATTTTTTTCCTGAGGGCACAAGGGATACATCACAGTGCAAATAGGAACTCATGCTTGTATCATACAAAGATTACACTAGCTGCAATTTGCAGATTGTATCAGATGGGGGCCAATACGGGGTGAGGAAAAGCATATAGGAGTCTGTGTAGCTGTCATTGAAACCAGATGTTGGCCTAAACAAGATATGGCCGTAGGATGGAACTATGTGGTTGAATTTAAGACATATTAAAGTAGGGAAATGCACAGAGATCAGTGCCTGATTAGGTAGAATGAGGGAGACAGAGTGGAATTACAAATGACTCCCATGTCTTTCATATTTCTGGCTTGAATAGAGGAACAAGGAGCAGAGTCCAGCTGGGGATGAGATAATGTGTCCACTTTGGGATATGTTGGTTTGCAGCCATCATCGGGCCATCTATGTAGAGATTATACGAAAACATTGAATATGGTCTGGAGCTCTGAAGACATATCTAGTTTCGTAGGCTTGTATTCATCAGGGTTTTTTTTTTTTTCTTTATAATTAAAGACACATGCATTGCATTTTTATGTGGAATAACAAATTAACAAAAGTTTGGCAGCTTAAGAGAACACTCATTTATTATCTCATAGTTCTACAGATCAGAAGTCTGTGCAGGGCCTAACTGAGTTTTCTATCAGGGTTTCAGCAGGCTAACATTAAGGTGTTGGCCAGGATTACAATTTCATTTGAGTCTCAGAGATCTCTTCCAATTTCACTTTTTGATAGAATTGAATTCATTGAGGTTTTGGAATTGAGATACCCACTATCTTGCTGGTTGTCAACTGGGCCTGTTCTCTGTTCCCAGAGATCATTCACCATTTTGTAGTACATGACTCACTCTACACCAGAAAAGTTTGTTTCTTCAAAGCTGACAGTAGAGACTTTTTTTTTTTTTTATTTTGATAAACTCAAAGTCAACTAATGAGTAATCTTAAATATATCTTCAAAATCCCTTTGTCTACATAATATAATCATGTGAGAATGACATCTCATTATTTCAATGCTCTGGCCCACACTCAAGGGAAAGGGTACACCAGGAAACTGGAATCTTAGGGGTTATTTTAGATTCTGCCTCTATAGTATAGATGTAGGCTACTCCCCTAAAAGGCAGAAAGCATCATCAATAAAGGGCAGTGTTAAGGAAGAAATCTGAGAAGAATAACATTTAAGGAAGCTTGACAGGAAAGAGTCTGCAAAAAAATTGTCGACAGAGAAAACAACATGACAAAGTCAGATGTATGATTAGAACCACTGTCCCTACATTCTTAAGTCTATTCATCACTTACTATTACTGCCATGACTTCTTGCCTCCTTTTACAAGTTCGTTAAAATACCCCTGGTCTTGTCATTAAATCATGACTAATATAAGGTATCTTTTCAAAATAATAATTAGACTGGTTATAAATTATAAGTTAACTTTTTAAACCCCAAAGATTATTGTCATACCAAATAATAACTTCAACCTCTTTAGACCTTGAAAAACCTGGATATTTTGACAATTTGTGTAAAAGAAGTTTTTTAAAGGGGAGATATTTGACTGCCTGTTGAAAATCTACTTCGGAATTCAGCAATGCACTCAAACTACTAGGTATAAAAAACTATACTTATCTCTGTATTTTTTTTTTGTGCATCTGTTCTGATAGGTGACATATATTGTTCTCCTGTGTCATGTGGCCTTTCATATTTTATATTTTTGAACATATTTAATCTCAACTATTAGACCAAAGTCCTAGAGGGCACATTTCATTTCTGATTCATTTTTTCCCATACCTAGCACAATGTTACGAAGCTATTAAATATTAAATACTTGTTGAATAAACAAACGAAGAGAAGAAATGGTTGTTTCAGTTGATAATATTGCCTCTAATATATTACTTGTTTTATGTATTTTATTTGATAAATCAACTTCATATTTATTTAATTTTGGATAAAGGAACACAGAGATATAAAATGAACTATTTTCCTGGTAGAATACAACCAATGGCAATATATTTCTTTAAAGCATAAAATAGATTTTGAGGACATTTAATAGAGGGGTCCATGAGCAAAGACTGACATGAAAAAGTGTTGATATAATAAGCCAATGTCTGCTTAGTGAAACTTTACCTGGAAAAGAAAAGGTGATTTCAAACTGACAGAAATGGAAGCAGTGACCCAAATTAGTAAAATAAGGCCAACTTCGAACCAGGATATAAAAAGTGTATAAATATATATTAATTTAATATATATGTATATATGTATAATTACATATATAACTAATTAGGGTCTCTCTCTCTCTCTCTCTCTCTCTCTCTGTGTATATATATATATATGTGTATGTGTGTGTATATATATATAATATATATATAGTGAATTTCAGAAGTGAGAATGAAGAACAAAGAGAAGTGTAACCAATAAAAGGCCAAATACAATTAGATGTACATCTAAAGCTTCACAAGAAGCCAGGAACAACAATTTTATGATGTCTCCAGAAAATACAAAATATCAGACACAGTGCAAAGGAACTTAACTGGTAGATGTTTGTGCAAGGTCTACAACTTTAATCAAAGAAACTAACATATCACATTTGTAATAAAATAATTTTTTGAAAAGATTGTACAAGCCTATGCAAAATATAATTAAAGTATATTTGCTATTTAAAGAGCACTTAGCAGATAACTGAAATCACTAAAGCTTGATGCTGAAAATCATATTATTAATTATGATATACAATTATTAATTATTCTAAAAGCATATGATTTTCTAAGAAAATAATGATGAAACCAGCAAAACGATGTTATACCTTCTGCTTCATATGTCCTTGCCCTACATGTATTTCAATATATAAAGAATTTCAGTATACTAAATACAACAGAGTTATGATTGAACTAGCACAATGAACTGCTTCTAAAATTTTGGGGCAAATTTATACTGGGTGAGATCTCTGATTGTTCTGAGTTTTACTTGACAGTTCTATCTTTTCCTATCTTGGTATCAGAGTCAATCAAATTAATATTTACCACATCAGACTAGTGGCCTTTATTTTATTTAGTAATGCATTTATTTATTTTTATTTATTCTTATTACTACAATAATTTAGCACAAGTATCACGTCAAAATTCCTACTTCATCTCCATTGGTTCTCTCAGCTTTCTATTATATATACTGCTTAAAAGAACAATTGTTTTCCAATCTGTTCTCTAACACAGAAAAATATGTAGGGGGGTGGAGAAAAGAAAAAAAAGTGATTTGTAATTTCTCAGTGAAGTATTTCTTATTTCTGAAGAATGATACTTAAAATAAAAGTTACAAATTCTTGTATAGATAACTGAATCTTGAGGGGAAACATGTTTTCTTGGTTAAAAACAAATGTGATAATGTGCATTCAGTTTTAGAAAAAATTGTAGTTACTTATTTATCAGTGATTATAAATATACAGATGAAGGAAGTTGTTCAACACTATGTACTAAATATAGCTATGTCTTATGCTCTATTAATGATAATAGAACACTTTACATAAAGTTTGGAGTGCTTTAATTTTCTTCAAGAATTGTGAAAAAGAATAACTGATTGCTTATGATTCAGGAAGTTTCTCGCTTTCCCAGTAGTCAAGAAAGTCTTTGACTTCAAAGATTAGTTCTAAAGTCAGGTCTTCACCTGAGTCAATCCTTGCAATGCTCCAGTAGATTTTACACTGCAACATAATCTATATAACCAATAGATTTTGCATTTAATAGTAGAAAAACATCTATGGTTCAATCCATATGGGTATATATTATGTCTACATATAATGTGCATATAAACATTAATTGGCTTTTCATAAGCAACATCTCTGTTCTCCCTAAGATTCAGTCAATTTATAAAAGCAATAATGATTATGCCAGGGAATCAATACAAATTTTTCATTTTAAGGCTATGAACTATGTTGCTTTGTTAGGTTCTACTATTTTATACTGACACATCCTGCATTATAATATAAGCTTTATGTATGTCTTTAAAGGAATAAAAATATTTTATTCAATTTTAAGTAATTTCAAAAAATTATGACATTTTATGTTTCTTCAAGTGCATTTTATAAACCTTTCCCTCTCCCTAATATTTCAGAAATTCATGTGTTTGCAAACCTATTTATAGTAATTAAAACAGTGATGATACTTTATATTTGAAGTTTACTTTTCTATAATTATATATATCATAAATTTCATCTAGGAACACATTAGCATCACATTAGCATTTAGTTTTCGGCAGATTTTTCTCCATACTTTAGTGTGGCAATTTATCATAATAAATAGCACTGATTAAATTAATACTACAGATAGATGACTTTTATTGTTTGTATCTTATAAAACATGATCTTAAACAGCTATCTCCAGGTTAAAAGGCTGCAATTTGATGAAAAACTTCTTTCAGATAAGAACTTTTAGATTATTTATTCTGACTACGTTGACATAGCTGTATGTTAATAAAACTTCATGAATAGTAGAAAAATAAACCTCTATAAATTCAATGTAAGAAATAATCATAACAATCATATAACATAAAATATATTTATACTAGAGGTTCAACCATTTTATGTATAGTAATATTTAACCATATAAAATGTTACTATAGATATTACGTTTTAAAAGAGAATTGCACATTAGAATTTAGATTCATTTGAACTTTCTGAAGTCAGGAGCTCTTCTATTGCATTTATCATGCAATGGAAAGATAAAATTTGCTGTTTTACAATTTTCACCTACAAGTTTTCTGTTAATACTATCATTCTATACTTTGTACGAACTGTAGTCTATACAAATGTATTTACAAAGGCTTTAAAGATAAATTCCACAAGAAATTCAGATGTCTTATAACAGAATATTTATAATTCCCCCTTTTCTGCCCATCGTGATCTTATTCAACTTTTACATGTACTATAAACAATAAATATTATTACTATTATTTCTTTTAACAAAGTTCTTTTAGATCAATTTTTTAAAATAATGCAATTCACCTTCCCCCCCGCCCCCATAATATTCTTTCTTTATGTAGTACCATATACTCTTTCAATGCTCTACCTGGTAATTCCATTTAAGAATTTACCATTCCCAGAAAACAGTCACGATTATAAAATGAGAATGTTGGATAATATTCTGTACCTTTTCACTTAAACTTTCCTTCAAAGTATTTGTCGTAAGCGAGCCAAAACCTTTCAATATAGACACTGTATACTTGCAGAGCTCTTCACTGTGTCTTTAACTACTGGAGAGTAACAAGCGTGCTTTAATGATTGTCTCATCATTTAATTTCTGTCTTGCTGATTCTACAGTCTATAGTTAAGGTATTTTTCCTGCCCCATCACTATTTCTTAAGATAAAGGTTAGGAGTTGACTAATTCAATGGTCTCTGCTGATTCCAAACAATCATGATCGGCCCTTTTAATATTTCACCGCCTTTTTGTTTGAAGTTTACACCAACCACATATATAGCACTGTTTAGAACTAGATTGATATTGTCTACTCATCTCCTTCTATTGTTCAATTATTCCGTTATTACTACCATCTGGATGAAAAGTTCCCTTTTCACTCTGCCAACATTTTAGGGATTTTAATTACTGTCATTGATGTTATTTAAATATTTTAATTACTATATCGATGATTTTCTCAATTCTTTAACCTCAGACCTTTGTACACCTGAATTATAGCATCTTTAATCTTTATGGTGCTGGAAATACAATCCTTATAGTTAGACCTATCTTTAGATCTCAGCATTGTGTAAAATTACTCTAGCTCTAAGAATTATAACTCTGAACTTATAACTACAATCTTCTAGCTTATAATTCTCCTCTCTCTCATCCACTCTTCCTTGTTTACCCTTATCACATTTCATAGATTCTCGGCATCTGTTTCATCTTAATTGTCTTTCAGAGGACTTTTACTTCTGTGGGGTTAATTATTTCTTTTCGGTAAAATCCTACTGATGTATTTCATTTATGTCTTAGGTAACTAGACATTGAGGGGAGGAAAAGTAAAGACTCCCAAGATTCAACGACAAGTGTATTTTGGCAATATTTGGGCTCTTGTTACCTCTCAAAAAAACCTTTCTTAAACTCAGAATTATGGCTAGCATCCCCCAAAACAGTTGCTTCATAACTCTTGCACTGTCCTCAAATGTAAAAATCTATCTGCCTTTATAATTCTATGTAAAAAATAATTATTGCATCTTGCTTTCCAGAGAATAATGAATCAATTTGGTGAAGTTCTCTCAAATACATACTTTTAGTACCTACCTTACCAATTCTAGAACTTCCAACTTTTGGCTGTCTCATTAGATTGCTCCTTGCGAAAATAGTGGTTAAATTGTCTTCCACATAAACCACAGCAATGATTCCCTATTACTATTCCCAACCAAATTGACGTTTTACAATTATGCTTTTCCTTCCTTCTTTACTAGATTATCCATGTCATTCCCTTCAAGTGGGAAGTTCTTCCCTGTCTAATTATACAAACTGTATTCATCTTAATATTCCTGACTAATACCATTTCTTCCATGAAGCTTTCTATGATACTTCTAGTTGAAAGATACCTCTTTACTCTCTGAACATGGTTTGAGTATTTTTGGTTTTCACTCATGATTTTTTACATTTTAGGATTTATGTAATGTAATCTACATCTTATGATATTTGCTAGATTTTCAGTCTCCTCAAGCCTGACTCTATACCTGATTTTTATTATCTACCTTTCATTAGCTGATGCTACTGTACTTTCTCTTTAGCATGCTCAATATGGTTATTAAGAAAAATTTAAAGATTATTATTGTGGAATATTGTTTCTAGATTATTCTTTATATCTAAAAATAACTTAAGTATTTGCAGTTATGTAGACAAAGTAATAGCTTGCAAGTGCCACACGCAGGAACTGTGGCTTCAAATCCTGCATGTACAATACAATCACTCCAAGTAAAATGAAGAATATGAATATAAGTCAGACGGATAATTAGTCTTCCATTGAGCAATGTTTAATAACTTATTTTGTGAATGACATAAATCACCTACTGATTTGTTTTTCAGCTTAGCAAAAAAGATCCATGACAGTAATTCCTTATCTTTAGTGAAATTGTGTTTGGAGTTAGATCCAGAGATTTATACAAGAGCCAAAGATCAATGTTTCAGTTCAAAATATCGCTTGCTCACAATCCTTTAGTATGTAGGGAGGCACCTGAAATGCTGCTGGGTTTCCTCTGTTCTGCCGTGAATAAGAATAGAAACCAACAGATGTGTTTGCCTATACCTTATTTGCCAAAAGTGAGGGTAATTTTACAGGTGCAATTAAAGTAAATAGTTTTCTGCCAAGGAGTGGGTGTGCGCTCTGCTTGGCTTATACTATGGAAGATGAGGGGAGTTAATCTAATTAAGTGTTGGTCTGGGTTTGAGATTTGTGGTTGATATGGTTAAGCTAACTTCACCACAATCTTGAGGTTCTTTATTAACACTGTATTTAAGGTAGAGGCTGGTTTGTCAGATTGTTTATCTTTATTTATTTTTATTTTCCTTCAATTTCTCTTGTATCCTCTCAGTTTTAAGTTCCCCTTTGTGCTGTGCCTCTGAGAGTTTGCTTTTTTATTGTAGTTGTTATTCCATCAGTTGCTAGCCTGGCCTAGTAGTGGGTAATTGGACATGTTCTCTGGCCTAGGAATAGGTGATGAAGAATGTTCACTTCTCTTCTGATTTATCCTTAGTCATGGATAACTGGTTATGGCCTTGTCTGAGGTGATGGGGGCTATTCAGTGCCCTTGCCCTTCCTCTTGTATAGTTCAGGGTCAAGTACTTTTGCCTGCTCCATCCCCAGGAATAGAGTGTTTTTCATTCCCTTTTTTGGGTGCAATTGGTTTTCATCAGTGCCTTAAGGATAACAGTGTTGTCACTCTTCCCTCAACAATTTAAGGCTATCAATTTGCCTATGTTTAATAAATTGTTATTGTAAGCTCCATAAGGAAAAATGGATGAGTAACCATGATCCTGCCACTCAGACGGTGATAAAACGACTTGAAGTCATATGGATCAGAGGAATTTTCTATCCTGATGTGATTTGTCATTTCTTATAATCAGCTTTTATGCTGAAAGGAATGTTTTACTTATGCTTTGCCTGACATCCTATTTTTACTCTTATACATTACTATAAGAAATGTCATCTCCTTAAATGCCTCTGTCTCTAATAGGGCTTATCTTTATTCTAAATCCAGATATGCCATGAAAGTCAGCATTGAGCTGTCCACATATACCTGATCTTGATAAATTATCTTCACATCGTTACTAGCTCTTATCCAAGAAACCCTCCATGTTTAAAGGAAAGACCTGATAGGTTTTTCTTTCGAAATCTTTCTATCCTTACTTCAATCTTAAATGCATAATGGAAATAACACATTATCCTGAGATTTTTGTTCTTTGAATTTTAGGACAATGAAAATACCTCTCAGGGGTACTGCAACCTACAGCAATGAATCCCATCATGCATTGCTGCTAAGGTTTTATGCTAGAGGTGCTGTCATTGACACACCATGGGATAAGATGAGTATCACCAGAAAATTAGTGTTGGCTTTTTAAACATTAGAAGATTGGCAATACTATCACACTGGTAATTGATTTTTCTCTTTCCATCAAGAAACAGAAGTAAAGGAAGGACTTGCATTTTAATGTTGCATTAACTCAACGCTGGGACATCTTTTTAAGCTCTCTACTTGGTTGAGGAATGTACTGTAGTTATACTTTAGTAAAAACTGGCATTAAAATGTACTAATATGTATTTAGTACGTTGCAGTATCTTGGTTCAAGCTTCTGGCTCAGGTGATGGTTCCCATAAAAGTGAGTAAGCTTCTGATACTGTTTGTTCAGTGGTTGTTGACCCAGGTAGTTCTTTATAACAATCAGTCACTTGGAAATTATGCCCAGGGAGGGGATAGAGACATTGAATAGAACTATCCACTATATCAAGTAGCTTACAATGTGGCTGCTTGTCATATTACCCTTGACAACTGAGTTATTTGTAAAACATGTTGTCAAGTTTGTCTTTTTCCTCATTTCATTCCTGCATAAATAATATTATAATTCTTATCATAACTTTCCTTTAATGTATGTTCCTAATAGTAGGAGTGGGGTGAGGTCAAAAAGAAATTGGGATGAGGACATAAATATTGATGTTAACATTTCCTTTATTTAAATACAGTTTTCTTTTTGAATTGTTTTGTACATAGTGAAAAGCAGCCATCCACCTTTGATATTCCTCATAGTTATTACTAGATTGAATTTCCATATTCATGTACATCACTTGTTATAAATTTGAAAAGCTTAAGAAGACTATTTTGAAACAAGATGTTGGTCTCATATTTCTATAAATTAAATTCAAATGTTTCTCAACTCTTATTTATCTTTGAAATAAATTGGTTAAACAACGTTATTCAATTTTCTCCATTTTATTATCATCCTTCCAATATCTCACAAATTTTTCTTTTTTATCTAAGGTTATTGTCACCTTAATAGTTCAGTAAGTGGTTGTCACCTTATTGGGAACTGCAATAAGGACAGTAAGGGAACATCTAGACTCACTTGAAACCATAACTACATTCATCTCAGAGTAATAGCCAATCCATCATAGAGGCTTGTCCTACCTGACCTGAAATACGTTTTGTTTTGGGAAACCCAGATTGTCTTGATAGTTAATCTGAGTCACCTATCATTCTTAGGCAAAAGTATGAGAACTATTGAAGCTATTCTTAAATCAAGATTTACATTACTTAAACTAATCTTTACATAATTTTGATGACCTTTCTTATGTTACAATTTAGAGTTGAATACTGTGACAGAGAATAAACATATCTATGAGGGTTGAAAGAAAAAAGTGAAATAAAGTTGAAACAACTAAGTTGAACCTCAACTGTATTTTATTTCTAGGTTAGTTACCAGATCACTAAATTTAATCAAATTTTCATTTTCTTCAAGTGTACTTACATGTGTAGCTAGCTTCACTACGCAGCTTGAATAATTATCAAGGTTAAATACATAGAAAAGTGCTGTGACATAAAACAGTGTCGAGTGTCTAAATTATATGGTGTGACCATATCTACTGACTACCAAGCTATCTTCTTTGCATAAATGGTTAGGCAGAATGCCATCAAAACTACACAGTGCTAAATGAAACGAGCTTTTAGTTTCCTTTTTGGCAAATACAATTTAAACCAGATGATTTAGTAGTGAACAAACAAAAGCAAAAGACAAAGAAATTAATAATAATAATGCTTCAGTGCTTAAGTTAGTGTTTGTGGTGGTTCCATTGATCATATTGTGCTTAAAACTATCTGTCAGAATATCACTTCATTTTGTGTCCTGAGAATTGAGGCTAATTTCCTTTAAACAAAACAGCAATTAGAGCAGCATGCCATGTCTAATCTCTGCTTCAGAATAACTGGAAGAGACTTAGAAGCAATAGGAAGAAACCCCACTAGATAATAAATAAAATACAGTTTGAGTTCAACTTGGTTGTTTAAGTAGTTTTATTTGTTTTGTAAAGGGGAAAATTCAAGCAATATATTCAATGTAGTGAAAAAAGTGAGTTCAGTCTTTTCATAAACTAAAAGCTGATAATGAATATGAAGGTGACATCATAAAATAGTAGTGTAGATACACCACTTTTTTCTTTGTTCACTTATTCAAAAAGATTTGTTAAGCTTCTGAGCATTCAAGGCATTGGCCTGGTTACTCCAACACTTTAATGTAGCTACTCTTATCTAGTCCCTATGAACACTTTACGAAGTGGGTCTTTTAATTCTCCTACTTTGAAGATAAGGAATTTGCAGTGCACACAGATTAAATAATTTCCTTGATCTCACTATTTGGAAGTCTGAACTTAATCACTTTTTCATGCAAAATGATTTAAAGCAATTGTCAATTAGAGAGTATGGCATACAACATCACTCCAATACAAAAACCAGACAAGGACACAACAAAAGAAGAAACCTACTGGGCAATATCTCTGATGAATATAGATGTGAAAATCTTCAACAAAATCCTAGCAAACCAAATCCAGCAGCACATCAAAAAGATAATACACCACAATCTAGTGGGATTTATACCACCATCAACTGAATGAAGAACAAAAATCATATGATCCTCCAAACAGACTCAGAGAAGGCATTTGATAGAATTCAATATCCTTTCACGATAAAAACTCAACAAATTAGAAATAGAAGAAACATGCCTCAAAATAACAAAGGCTTTTTATGACAAACTCGCAGCTAGCGTTATACTAAATGGGGAAAAGTGAAAAGTCTTTTTTTCTAAGAACTGGAACAACTCAAGGATACTCATTTTCACCACTGCTATTCAACACAGTACTGGAATTCCTAGCCAGAGGAATCAGGCAAGAGAAAGAAGTAAAAGGCATTCAAATTGGAAAAGAGGAAGTGAAATTGTCTAACTTTGCTGATGGTATGATTTTATATCTAGAAAAAGCTAAGGACTCCACCAAAAATCTCTGCGATTTGATAAATGAAGTTGTAGGATACAAAAGCAACGTACAAAATTAATAGTGTTTCTATGTACCAATAATGATCTAGACGAGAAAGAAATCAAGAAGGCAATTGCATTTACAGTAGCTAAAAATAAACAAAATAACAAGGAATAAATTTAACCAAAGAGGTAAATTGTGGCTCATGCCTGTAATCCCAGCACTTTGAGAGGTCAAGGAGGGCAGATCACCTGAGGTCAGGAGTTTGAGACCAGCCTGGCCAACACAGTGAAACTCTGTCTCTACTAAAAACATAAAAAATTACAGTGTGGTGTGGTGGCTCCTGCCTGTAATCCCAGCTACTCAGGAAGCGGAGGCAGGAGAATCACTTGAACCCTGGAGGCTGAGGTTGCAGTGAGCTGAGATCTCATCTCTGCACTCCAGCCTGGATGATGGTGCAAGACTCCATCTCAAGAATAAACAAACAACAACAACAACAGCAACAAAAGATCTACAAGGGAGGCTACAAAACACTGATGAAATAAATTAAATATGATGTGAACGAATAAAAAAAATCTCATGCTCATGGATCAGAACAATTAAAATTATTAAAATGATCATACTGCCCAAAGGAATTCCAGATTCAATGGAATTCCATTAAAAATACCAACATCATGGCCAGGCACAGTGGCTCTGGCCTGTAATCTCAGCACTTTGGGAGGCCAAAGTGGGTGGATCGTTTGAGTTCAGTAGTTCAATAACAGTCTGGCCAACATGGTGAGACCCCATCTCTATTAAAAATACAAAAAATAGTGGGCATGATGGTGCATACCTGTAATCCCAGCTACTCAGGGGTCTGAGGCAGGAGAATAACTTGAACTTGGGAGGTGGAGTTGGAGTGAGCTGAGATCACACCACTCTATTCCAGCCTGGGTGATAGAGCAAGACTCTTCTAAAAAACAAACAAACAAACAAAATAAACAAACAATATACCAACATCATTCTTCACAGAACAAAGCTTGAGGCATCACATTACCTGACTTGTGGTCTTTACTACAAGACTACAGTGAACAAAACAGCATGGTATTGGTATAGTAAAAGACGAAAGGAATAGAATGGAGAACCAAGAAATAAACCCATCTATTTATAGTCAACTGGTTTTTGTCAAAACTGACAAGAACTTGCACTAGGGAAAGGACACTTTGAATAAATGGTATTAGGAAAATTGGATAGTCACATGTAGAAGAATATCTGGACCCTATCATTGACTATATACAATAGTCAACTCAAAGTATATCAAAGACTTAAACAAAATGTCTGAAACACTAGAAATACAGGGAAAAAAGTATTTAGTGTACTTTATGAATATATACACCCGCTATGTACTCACAAGAATTAAAATAAAAAATTTTAAAAATCCATAAAAAAGCAAAAAACAAACAAACAAACAAACAAAAAAACACAACAAATGGCCAAGCACAGAAAAAATGCTCAAAATCACTAAGCATCAGAGAAATGCAAATTAAAACCACAATAAAATATCATCTTATCCCAGTCAGAATGGCTTAAAAAGACAAAAAATAAATAAATAAAAATAATAACAAATGTAGGGAAGGATGCTGGGATTGGGAACTCTTAGGCACATTCGGTTGGAATGTAAACTAGTACAGCCACTGTGGAAAACGGTATAGAGATTTCTCAAAATGTTAAAAATAGAATTGCCATTCAATCCAGCAATCCCACTTCTAAGTATTTACTCAGAGGAATATACAGCAATACATTGAAATGATGCCTGTACTCGCATGTTTATTGCAGCACTATTCACAATAGCAAAGATATGAAATTAACCAAAGTGCTCATCAATGAATGAATGGCCAAGGAAAATCTGGTATATATATATAATGCAATACTACTCAGCCATAAAAAAAAATAGTTATTATTTGCAGCAGCATGAATGGAACTGGAGGTTATTACCTTAAGTGAAATAAGCCAGGAACAGACAGACAAATATTGCATGTTCTCAATTTTATGTGGGAGCTAAAATATTTGATCACAAGAACATAGCAGAAAAACAGATAACAGGCTGGGAAGGATAATTGCACGAGGGTGGTGGATGAAGAGAAGTGGGCTAAAGGGTACAAACATACAGTTAGAGGGAAGGAATAAAAGTTTGATAGCAGAGTAGAGTACCTATAGTTTAAAAATATATATTGCACTTAGATGATGGATAGCCTAAATACTCTGACTTGATCACTACACATTACATTGATGTAACACAATTTTACACATATTCCATAAATTTGTACACATTTTTTAAAAAGAAAAGTGAATATTAAAAAAATAACGTAATGGAAAAATGGCATAATGATTTATCTTAGGCATTTTGAATCTCTACAAATGTCCTAGTAGGTCATTTAGTGACTTTCAGGATCAACTATGTAGCGATTGGAGATCCTGAGGGGACCGTGTTAGGATCTCGTGTGGACTTGGTTCAGAAGGAGCGTGAGGGAACTATGTTTCTTCAGCTAACAGAATAATTTAGGATTAAGTCTTTTAGTATCTCCATCAGGAGAGAGTCATCCCACTCTAGCACAGCAAAGCAAACACATTCAAATATAAGTTCAGAGACTGAGGAATAGAAGTTCAGATACAATAATAAAAATTCTGGATAACTTATAAAGGTTCAATCATAAGTGTTAAAACCTTAAAAAATAATCAAATAAAAGTCCTGGTTGCCATCTCATGCAGAAGAGACCATATATGAAGAATGCAAAAATGTTTTAACCAAACACAAATAGGACACACTTAGTGTCTTCACAAACATAGGTAATACTCTGTCTTAGAATGTAAATAAAAATACATTTGATTATCTGAAGTGATACTTCCTAGTGGTCAGGAAGTTTGTAATTTCTGGAAATATTTTAGAAAGTTGTAGAAACAATCAGTTTTAAAATGGAGTTCAAGAAGGTACTACAATTGCACGAAGTGTTTATGAATGCATACAAATAAATTTTAGTTAACAAATCCAAATTCGGTCACCGAATGTTTTAATTGCATTATCTTCAATGCATGATTTCACTAGAAATGCCATTGTGGATATAGCACATGTGTGTAACGATTTTATTTCAATGTCATATTAACAGCTGCCAAATCATATGGAATATATTTGATATCTGAATTTTTTATTTGGAAAGTTTGGTTTCCTAAGTCAGAAGAGGTCAAAAATAACTATGTATGTAAGATTCAGCTGAATATTATTTGCTCTTTCTTTATTCCCAAGGGTCACATTCATGACATAACAGTGAATTTGTGTTAAAATATTGTTCTGAGAGGAATGTTGACATAAGATAATGTGATTTATGCTTCCCATCCATCATATTGACGGATTTTAGACAGATGTCGCTATTTGTCAAACATTGTACAAAACAAGGCAAAATCCCATGAAATCATAAAAACTATTTGCCTTTATCACCATCTCATTCATCTTTCATTCCTATAAAAATTTTAGTGTAGAAATAATGATTGATTCACTAGGAAATTTCAAAATATGTTTTTATTAAACAACTTTCCCCTAAAGACACTTAGCACTTGTCACTTAGTTGTCATTCCAATAAAATGTGGTATTTTAATTTCAGACAAATGTATAAAATGTATTACGTATGAACAGTACTGACATGCTTTGAGTGATTTTGTTTTAAAAAAGTAAAACAAAATAAATACCAGGGAAATAATGTCAGATGAGTCATTTTTCTTTCAGCAAAACTTAAAATGTGTGACAAAAAGCGCTTCCAATTTGTTAAAATTCTCTTCAATGTGTTCAGACTGTGTTTTATGCGCATGAGGTGAAACTTTCCATTTGATGTATACAGATGTGCATTACAGAATCACTAAATGCAGAGTATCAAGCTTTTGAGGCAGGTGGAAGAACATTTGAAACCATCATCTAAGAATAGCAAATAGCTGGGTGCGGTGGCTCATGCCTGTAATCTCAGCACTTTCGGAGGCTGAGGTGGGTGGATCACCTGAGGTCAGGAGTTCAAGACCAGCCTGGCCAACATGGTGAAACCCTTTCGCTACTAAAAAAGAAAAATTAGCCAGGCATGGTGGTGTGTGCCTGTAATCCCAGCTACTTGGGAGGCTGAGGCAGGAGAATCACTTAAACTCAGGAGGCAGTGGTTGCAGTGAGCCGAGGTTGTGCCACTGTACTCCAGCCTGGACATAGCGCAAGACCCTGTCTCAAAACTAACAAACAAACAAAAATAGCAAATAGCTGTATTATTTATTTTGCAAGATAACATCATCAAAGTCACCCACAGAATAATTATTAGAAGCCATCTGTTTTTCTTCCTACACAATTCCAACCCACACAATTTTTGCTTTCTATTTGTCTGTTTTTACATACTTGATATTAACTTCACATCTGTAGAGTAAATGCATAAACCCTTAAATATTATATATATTGTTTGCTGCAGGTTTTAGACAGGGATACTCAACCTGGAGAAGTTGTATTATACCCACTGTGTGTTCAGAAATATATCAGGTAAGAATCTTGGGAAGAGAGCAGCTTCCTATTCTCTAGACCAGCTAGCAATTTTGAAAACATTTATCAAGTACAACTTTCATGTAATTCTTTGTATGAGTTGTATTTTACTGGGGTTTACAAATAATACAAAAACAGCTTGAAACTTTAGCCTATCCAGAAGCTTACATTTTAGTTTAAAAATGTAAGAGATGTACTCATGCAAAGCTTTTAAATAACCAGTCAAGTTGGTGTATTATAAGATGCTTAATGTATAAAATTATCATATTAAGGCATTTCTTCCAAGTATGATCCATGTAGAGCTCCATCAGTTTTACCCAAGATGATTATTAAATCTGAGATTTCTTATAAACAGAACCAAATAACCCCAAGTGACTGTTTGAAAATCACTGATTAAGGGTTAAAGAAAGAAAAAAATAAAGCCTATTATGACTTAGTATTTTGTTTTCTGTGAATAGAAAATTAGAGGCATCAGATTCTGAGGTTTATCCTCAAAGGTTTTCTGTAGTTTACAGAAGTGTTACCCCAGCCACAAATCTCAATCTCTAAAACCATTCCAGGTGCCTTAGTGCAAAAGTGCGAGGAACAAGACCAAAAAATATTGAAGTAAAATACAGAGAAATGTTCGACAGTAAATGGTATCTCAATAACTGTGAGAAGGCACAGAGAGCTATATTTTGAACACAGATATGTGGTTAATTACCTTAATTTATAGGAGCTAATGTGGGGGTGCTCTCATATGGCATGTGCTAGAAAACGTAATATAGAACATGCTGGGAAACATAGGAACCTGTCTAAGGATGCACAGCATATTATCATGGATGTAGAATTTAGATCATGGTAGACATGGTTGACATCAAGCAGATGGTGAGGTTGCCTTTTATTTTTCCAGAAGGATAAGCTTCTCTTTGTAAGTTCACCATTATGGAGCCCACCCAATTGATGTCTCTTCCACTGTTTTTTCTTCTATAGATAATGCCCTGTAACTCAAGTCTTGCCTTGCTCATGGCTCCTAGGGGGCAAAATGTTGCTCTTCAGTTCTTATTTTCTTTTTTTAAAAATATATTTATTATTGGATTTATTACAAAAAGGTACAGCATATATTGAGTGCTTATTTTATACCAAAAAATGTACAGCATGTATTGAGTGCTTATTTTATACCAAACACATTTACCTGTGTGATCTCAGTTAATTATCACAGCAACCTCATGAAGCAGGTATTCCCATCATTACCATTTTGTAACTAACAAAAAATAACTTGAGTAAACGAATGTACTGCAAATTAAAAATGTAGTATTGCTGAATGTATTAGTCAGGATTCTCTAGAAGGACAGAGCTAATAGGATAGATGTCTATATAAAGGGGAGTTTATTAAGTTTATTAAGGAGTATTGACTCACATGATCACAAGGTAAGGTCACACAATATACCATCTGCAAGCTGAGGGGCAAGGATATCAGTCCAAGTCCCAAAGCTGAAGAAAACTTGGAGTCCCATGTTCGAGGGCAGGAAGCATTCATCTTGGGAGAAAGATGTAGGCAAGAAGACTAAACCAGTTGAATCTTTTCATGTTCTTCTGACAGCTTTTATTCTGGCCCTGCTGGCAGCCAATTAGATTGTGGTCGCCCAGGTTGAGGGTGGATCTGCCTTTCCCAGTCCACTGACTCAAATTTTAATCTCCTTTGCTGACACCTTCACAGACACACTCAGGAACAATATTTTGTATCCTTCAAACGAATCAAGTTGACACTCCATATTAACCACCACACTGAAGGTAAGTTGTTGATTTCAGTTTTGGTTCTTAACTTCAACCAGCTGTTTCCCACCAAAATACACATTTTTAAAAAATATCTGGCATACAAAGGACAGAATCTGTTTGAACACTACTCAGAACACAGCTAGGTCTTAAATACATTAGGCTCACCAGAGTATTCTTGACTGATGGCGACCTATAGACCACTATCTACAATCTATTCATTTGTCTCCTGGAGAGAAGGTTCACATGACTCACAGCATGGTTTCCCATTTGTAAAACTCACCTTCATAAAGTTTTCGGTATAACACATTCATGGAAAATATAAGATGACACCTTCATTAGGCCTATAATAGTTTAGACATTAGAGAAAATACTATCACTTATATCTCAATCAAACAGATAGTTACCATGTATATTTTAGCTACTTTATTCTAATATTTTCATATGTATATCATCGATTTTATATTACATAGCTGAAACTTTAGTGTGCATTCAAACATTTTATTTTAATCATCTAGAAAATATAATTTTAATGGCAGAATAATACTCTAATAATGAAAGCCTTATAGAAGCACGATGTTATATATTTATACAGTGTATGAGTATAATTTTTATATTAAATGAATCATACTATTTGTCATTGTAAAAATATTGAATATAATTTTACTTGAGCATAACTTAATACATATAAAACTGAATAACAATTTTGGTAAATATCCAGGGATAGTTTTATTTAAAAGTTTCTCAACAATATAGAAATAATATGCAAAGTATTTAAAATATTATTAAAATATTATAGCAACACTGAAACCAAGGGGAAAATATTTTTTGCTTCAGAAACCAAAAACAAATATACGTATATATCTTAGCCTTTTCCTTGTTGAGAAGGCTTCAACCTGATTCAGACTCTCATACAACACAAACATTCTTCCATGTTCAGAAGTTTTAATTTTGTATTGCTACATCTATATATTCTTTTCATTATGATTTATGTCTTTGGGGCCTATTTTAAAAATCTTTCTCCATACCCAAGTTTCTAAGTATATTCTCAAAATTTTTTACTAATAATTTTAAGGTTTTGTTTTCACATTTGGGTCTTTAATCCTTTCAAAATATTGTCTGTACGTGGCATCATTTTAGCATGTTTTGTTTCTTTAATGTCAGAAAGGTTTTAAATATATTTGAAGATATTTTAATTTTATGTTTATTAGTAACCCAGTGTTGTCTGCAATAAGTCTTGTATGCTTCTCTTCTATATTTAATCTGTTATTCTTACACTTTCTGTTTATTCTGTATGTATTTTCATTAGGCCTAATTAGCACTTATTTAACTGTATTTTCATATCATTTATTTTACTTATTAATTTTAAATATTCAATTATCTCTATGTTTATAACATTTACTTCCTTTTCCATTTATTCCTTCAGCTTATTTTTTCATCATCTTGGCCTGAGAGCATTTTCTTCTCTGTTTTGAATCTTCTCATTTCTTCTTGTACATGTATCTTTGGCATTGCATAATTAAGAGTTTATGTTGTTTGAAATGCATTTCAAGACATTAAAAGCTGTTTACAAAAGTCATATTTTCTTAAACTGCTTCTTCATTTTATTTTTTGGTTCCTTTTCTATTTAAGCTTCTTTTTATATTTTGTCTGTTTTTCCGATTAGAACCACTGTGGGATTCTTTCTAGTCTTCCTTTGAAAATGACTTTTCACGTTATTTTCTAAATAATTATAACGTGTGTGTGTGTGTTCCTGCCTGGTGAGGGAATACAGGGTTCAGAGTCTGGGCTATGTCAACCTGCCTCCCGACTTGGATTTCCCCCCAGATTTCACATTCATATCTATATGGCTCACAGCACAACTTTCTGTCTCGTTTTCCTCTTTCTTTAATGGTCGAGTTACTCCTGCGCTGGTAAGTTAGGTTATAGGGACCTGTGTTTCTTCAGTTGTGGCCCTGAACCAGCCATATCTTCATTAACCAGAAACTTCTTAAAAATGCACATTTGTGCATCCCACCTAGCACCTACTAAATCAGCAATGTTGTGTTTGGGGCTCAGAAATCTGTGTTTCTATAGATTCTACAGGTATGAGCATAATTTGATGCATGTTAAAATTTGAGAACCACAGATAATAAATATTAGAATTGTGCTGTGTGTCTCTGTTTCCCTCCTCTCTAATTCTACCTCTGCTCTAGAGTGTCTAACTTGTCTCCTCCTCTTAAACTAATTCTCCTTCATGTGCCTAATTAATGTCTCTAAATTGTATTATTTTATTTAAAGATTGATGGTTATGTCTTTCTCAGTAAAACTTACTTTGGAGGAAATATATAGCATGCTCCACGTTTAAAGTGGAATGTGTTTAGCCTTCAAATAGCATTCTTGCCAAGGTCCAGATTCTCTTACAGGGTTTGAAAACTGTAACGTTTCTATTGTTTCATGTATGATGAAAGGTTTCTTTTGTTTGTTTTATTTTGTTTCCTTCTCTATTTCTTATTTCCCTTCAACTCTCCCATTGGTTATTCCAAAAACCATTGGAGAAAACATACAATGAAAACCAACAAAATAGAAACATAAACTTTAATATTTTGCCATTTAAATTCAAAGGTACAAATAAACAAAAGTGCCAAGAAATATTTCATAATTTTGCTCAGAAATTTTAAATATATGAAACTGTATTTCAATCTTAATGTAGAACATTAGAAAGAGGCATTCACAAATTTTATGGTTATACAATACATGCAACAGTTTAACTTGTTTGTAAGATATACATTTAATTGCCAAGAATAATAATCTAAGCATGTTTAAAATTAAATGTATCTATAATATGTAAGTATCCATCCTATGAGGTAGTGTGTCACAATAATTAAAGCTAATAGTTCTTCTCACATGAATCCATAATGTCATAGAATGATCTTTGCTTCAGGACAAATGAAATTTCAATGTGTAACTTCTTTATGCCTAAAAACAATGATCATTAAACAGGTGTTGTTCCCGGAATAAAATTTTCTAAGCAAAGACAAGAAATAAGTTTTATATTGACTAATACAGTCAATGAATATTGGCAAATGGAAAGCCTAGGAGTTGTTTTGAATATTTGTGGAATTTGCATACATATATATATAAACCAGAAGGTCAATAGTTTTTTAAAAATTGTCCAAAGACTTGATATTTATAGTAATGAAGTAAATTTGATGTTAAAAGGCTTTGTTTAAAAGCAACCTTTCACAATACTGTAAGTACTCTTTAATAAATAATAGTCATCATAAACTTCTTAACAGTTTATCCTTTAAAGCTAATTTTTTCTGGTAACAGAAATCTTCATAGTCCCATAGCAGTTGATTCATTTCAATAATGAGTAGGGACTTTGATAGTTAATCCTCAAAGCATGCATTTCTGATTCTTTTAAGCAGAAAATTAACAAATTTTGTAATCCAAGGGGAAAATAAATTTATAATTATTTGGCAAACAAAATGTCTTTCCAGTAAAATAACCATAAATTTCTCTCAAAATAACCATAAATTTATCTCTAAGCCAAGGTCTTTTGTTGGCCATTTATCATTACTGGCTCATTACTGGCTTACTAAAGTTTACTTTGGTCTCCATGTTCTCTCTTTCTCTCTATATATGTCTCTCTCCTTCTCTCCTTCTCCCCCATCCCCAATTTTCTTCTTGTATTTATGCTAATTAATACTGTTTAGCCAGTTAGTTTTATATGGTACCCTGCTCAAATTTTGGAAAACATAAGCTATATTTATGTAGGCAAAGGTCATTTCTTCCTTATTGCCCATCTCAAAAAATAAAAAAAAAAAAACTCTTTCTATATCCTTCATAATGATGGACTACCTTTCACTGATTGTGTATTATGTATTAACCTCTGTACTAAGACTTATTATCTCATTGAGTTTTACAACTTTTTAAGCAATACATTATTTCTTTTATCCATTTTACGGTGAGAAAATTTATAGTAATTACATCACATAGCAATATCCTAGAGGTAGTAAATGTCATATAGGGAATTTGAACGGTGGTGTATCTCAAGAGCCATCACAAAAATAAAGATAATTAGTTTTCATAAAGTCTTTTATTTTTTCTAATGATAGAAACAGTTCCAAGTCAGCTACTTTTACCATTTCTGACACGAATATTTGCTTTGCCTTTTTTAAAATTTTTATTTTTATAGATTTTGGGGTACAAGGGCAGCTGTGTTACATGGATATATTATAGTGTTGATGTCTGGACTTTTAGTGTACCCAATATCCAAATAGAGTGCATTGCACCCAACAGGTAGTATTTCATCCTTTATCCCCCTCCAATCTTCTCACCTTTTGGAGTCTCCCATGTCTATTATTGCACTCTGTATCTGCCCATTGTTTAGCTCCCACTTATAAGTGATAACACATATTTTTTGACTTTGTCATTTCTGAATCATTTCATTTAGGATGATGGCCTCCATTTCCATCCATGTTGCTGCAAATGATGTTTCTTTCTTATGGCTGAGTAGTATTCCATGGTCTATATATACCACATTTTTTAGAACCAATCATCCATCGACGGACACTTAAGTTGATTTCGTAACTTTCCTATTGTGAATAGTGCTGTGAAGAACATATAAGTACAGATGTCTTTTTGAAAAAAATGTTTGTTTTTTTCTTGTATACTACCCAGTAGTGGAATTGCTGAATCGCAGGGCAATTCTATTTAGTTGTTTGAGAAATCTCTGTACATTTTTCCATAGAGGTCATATTAGTTTGCATTCCTGCCAACAGCGTTTAAACATTTTCTTCTATCCTCATCCTCATTGACATCTTTTTTTTTTTTTTTTTTCCGGCTTTTTAATAATTGCCATTCTGACTGATGTGAGATAGTATCTCTGTGTGGTTTTAATTTGCATTTGTCTGATGATTAGTGATGCTGGGCATTCTTTCCATGCATCAGTTGGCCATTTGTACATCTTCTTTTGGGAAATGTTTATTCATGTATTTTGCCATTTTTAGTGGAATTATTTGTTTTCTTTTGTTTTCTGATTAGTTGTTTTAGTTCCTTGCATATTCTGGATATTGATTCCCTCTTGGATGAATAGTTTGAAAATATTTTCTCTTATTCCATAGGTTTTCTATTTACTCTGTTGATTCTTTGGCTGCATAGAATCTTTTCCATTTAATCGTCTCATTTGTTTATTTTGTTTTGTTGCATTTCTTTTGAGGACTTAGTCAATTTAATCATAAACTTAGTCATAGTTTTTTTTTGACTAGGCCAACATCTAGGAGAGTTTTTCCTACATTTACTTGTAGGTTTTTATAGTTTCAGCTCTCACATTTAAGTCTTTAATCCATCTTGAGTTAATCTGCATGTATGGTGAGAGATAGGGATCTGATTTCATTCTTCGGCACATGGATTTCCAATCTTCCCAACACCATTTATTGAATAGGGTGTCCATTCTTAGTGTGTATTTTTGTCAACTTTGTCAAAGATGTATTTAATTTAGGTATACAGCTTTATTTCTGAGTTCTTCATTTTGTTCCATTGTTCTATGCGTTTCTTTTTAAGCCAGTACCATTCTATTTTGGTTATTGCAGCTTTATAGTATAATTTGAAGTCAGGTAATGTGATACCTCCAGCTTTGTTCATTTTGCTCAGGATTGCTTTGGGTATTTGGGCTCTTTTTTTATTCCATATGAATTTTAGAATGGTTTCTTCGGTTTTTGTAAAAAAATAGCATTGATATTTTGATAGGCATTGCATTGAATTTGTAGATTGCTTTGGGATGTATGGTCATTTTAACAATAGTAATTCTGATCCGTGAGCATTGGGTGTTTTTCTCATTTGTTTGTTTCATCTATGATTTCTTTAATCATTGTTTTGCAGTTCTCCTTGTAGAGATATTGCAGTTTCTGGGTTAAATGTACTCCTAGGTATTTAAAATAAAATTTTTGCCAGGCACAGTGGCTCACGCCTGTAATCCCAGCACTTTGGGAGGCCAAGGTGGGCAGATTGCCTGAGGTCAGGAGTTCGAGACCAGTCTGGCCAACATGGTGAAACCCCATCTCTCCTGAAAATACAAAATTTAGCCAGGCATGGTGGCATGTGCCTGTAATCCCAGATACTCGGGAGGCAGAGGCAGGGGAATTGCTTGAACCCGGGAGGTGGAGGTTGCAGTGAGCTGAGATCACGCCACTGCACTCCAGAATGGGTGACTAAGTGAGACTTCTTCTTGAAAAAAAAAAATGTTTTTTTGTTTTGTTTTGTTTTTGAGACGGAGTCTCGCTCGTCTCCCAGGCTGAAGTGCAGTGACACAATCTCCGCTCACTGTAAGCTCCGCCTCCTGGGTTCCTGCAGTTCTCCAGCCTCAGCTTCCCGAGTAGCTGGGACTACAGGCACCTGCCACCACGCCCAGCTAATCTTTTTTTATTTTTGGTAGAGACGGGGTTTCACCGTGTTAGCCAGGATGGTCTCGATCTCCTGACCTCGTGATCTGCCCGCCTCGGCCTCCCAAAGTGCTGGGATTACAGGCATGAGCCTCTGCGCCTGGCCAAAAATTTGTTGACCTTTGCAAATGGGTTTGAATTCTTGATTTGATTTTTTCCGCTTGATTGTTATTGCTTTATAGAAATACTACTGATTGTTGTATGTTGATTTTGTATCTTGAAAGTTTACTGAAGTCATTTAGCAAATCTGAAAATCTTTTGGAGGAGTCTTGCGGTTTTCTAGATATAAGATTATATCATCAGTGAGCAGAGATAATTTAACTTCCTCTTTTTCGATTTGAATGTGAGGCAATTTCTTGATGTATCCTGTGCTGTCTGAAAGAAAGCAAATTCTTGTTTAAAGCTCTCTGGCTTTCATTATATTCCTAATCAGGGATCTGAACTGTGAGACAATTTTGATAAGAATATATTGTATTGTATTAGAAAAGCTGAATTAAATTAAAAATGTCTTACACTACTCTAGGAATTCTTGCATGTTTCCTAACAATAAAATTTTGAATAACAGAGGATACTTCAGATTAAAACATTAAACTGTTATTCATTCAAAATGTGTAGTGCTCTCTTTGATTGAAATGAGACTTAATTGAATTTCAGCTAAAATAAGTCTGTTATGTCTTTTCTACTTTACTACTTAAAATTAAATTCAGTAATAAAAAAGCCGAAGTAGCTACAACTTCATTTAAACTGGACAAATAATTATCTCTCTTCTGTGAATAGTGCAAAATCTACATATTTCGTGATATGCTATTATTGCTATTTTCCATTCCACTTACTTCCATTCACTGGAATAAAGTGTATTTTTAGCCCTTCTTGTGGCTAGGCTATATGTGTTAACAGTGGTTCACAATTTGAATAATTAAGGAAACATTAACCAAGTGAGTGGAATTAGAGAGTACAAGAAAATGAAATAGAAAAGGAAGATGTCGATATAATGTAATGGAGGTACAGGAAGGTGAATGCACAGATCAGTTTGGAAGAGATATACAATATGTTGATAACAAGCCATGTTCTCTCAATATTGGCTGACCTTGTTGTGGAAAACTCTGACTTGGTTTAGTTTTAAATTGGGGGCAAAGATCTTTCTCATCTTCAGAAGATTCAAGGGGTAAAACAATCTATTCTTCCCATCAGTTGTCTATATTAACTTCCTCTATGCTCTACGTGTCAGTTCGATGCATCGTATTATTCACTAGATCAACTTCTGATTAGACAGGGACTTTGCTATTAACCTCGCATGCTCTGCAGGTGATAGAAAGATAGATAGATAGATAGATAGATAGATAGATAGATAGATAGATATAAGAATAAGTGTTTATTACTAATTCATTTCTTAATATAAAAAAATTAAAGAACATCCAATCATATCTAACAAAATAAGGCATCTATAAATTAGATGAAAAGTAGTTTTAATGCAAATATTAAATCATGTTTTTCCCTGATATAAGAAGATATTTTTGATACATATCTGCCTCAGAATCCCCCACAATAAGGTTATATCCAACTTGCTTTACTAGCCAGTTGTGCATAGTTTCATTTAAGAAGATACTTGGAGCTGACCATCAGATATTTTAGACAGAATTTTTGTTGGAAATTTCAGACTATTTGCAATAAAAAATGAACTGAGGTCCCCAAATATTTGGTTAAGTTTTAGGGACTGTAGTTGTTGCTAATATTTCACATCATCAACACTTTTGCAAAAATGATGTGACCAAGAAGTCTTAGAAATCCACAAGGAGCTACTCTTATTGTTCAGTTCAATGTGAATGTAGAAATGACTGTAATGGAGGAAAGATTTTCAGTGGTTTTGCAGGGGTTTCTAATTGAAACCAACATTCTTTCATTCATTTCAGATTCCTCAAAGGAGATTTAGTATAAGAAAGCTTTCATAGTCATGTATATTTCCACCTGTATTACCCAATGGGTAACAATATTAAATTATACATTATTACAATTATTTTACTTCAGAGTTTATTTCAGAATACATTACATTCTTGATATTCATGTATAAAGGAAATATGGAATCTAAATAAATGGACCTAGTGAGGGGGCATTTAATTTAAAAAAATGTGGGCCTCTGAATAAGAATCATTTATAACTAGAAGTCTGGGCAGAAAAGAAAACATTGCTTAGAAGGCGTGACCAAAGACAGTGAAAGACCATGTTTAGTTTATAAAGATTAAGCCTAATTGAAGAATGACTGAACATCAGCAGTGATCAGGACACTGTGAAAAATAATCTCTTAGGTGACAGAAACACAAACACCAATGAAGATTGTTAGCATTTACTGAATGTTTATTATGTGTCATATTGCCAGTGCTATTTATTTTAATAATATTTGTAATCCTATGTAATAGGTATATTTTCTTCATTTAATAGGTAAAAAATGGAAGCTTAGGAAAGTCCAGTAACTTGCTTAGTTTATTAAGCAAGTTGCTAGGAAATGACAGCATTACTGTTCCAATTGCTATGGGGCCTGCCTTCCTCTCAGTCACTATGAGGCCTCCTTTAAAAATATAAAAATTATATCCAGAAAGAGACTTGGGAGGAAGACAGTACATTGGCAGGAGATAAAGTCCATGGTAATTCTTATTGAGTATATTATTACCAATGATGCAGTTCATGCTTCTAAGCAGTTTACATAGCACACATTGTTGTTTTTAAAAATTTATGCTAATACTACTTCTTACAATTAACGTTATCACAGACACATTATTTTATTGAACATGGGATCCAAGAAGTCAAATATATTAGCGATTACTATTGGCAGTAAAACAACTGTTCCTCTTGATGTGATGTAACAGAATGACCCCATTGATCACTGGTTTTCCACAGGAAAGAGCTAAAGAATCAAAGTGGAAGGATAAAAAAAATTGTGGCAAAAATATGGTAGCTCTGTTTGTATCCACTCTACTCCTCAGGGAGAAAGAGATATGGCATTATTTCCTAACACTGATAAAACATGTATTATTCAAAATTTGCTTGGAATCTGAATGACCATTTGACTTTCAAGCAAATTTTACATTCCCTTTTCCTCTGTTTGGAAATTGAAACATTTATCTTATTACATTATTCAATTATGATGTATTTGTTGCCTGACTGAAAAAAAAAAGAATATTCTTGCTCAACTGAAAACGAATGTACCCAACTTATAATTTCTTTAATTTGAAATAATTTTACTATACAAAGTGTGAAGTCATTATGATTGATTCATCATATAAATTTTCTTTAAATTGTTTCAGATATAATATGCATTGCAAGAATAACTTTTGCTGTATGTGTCAAATTTTCAAGAAAATAGACAACAATACATGCACATTATTTAGCTGTGAGCAAACATCTGAAATCATTTAAGTAGAGGGAATTTCTATATTCATACATGAAAAAATAAAGTAGAATATTCGTAGGAAAATGAAACAGAAGAAATATGAACCAATTAGGGATATGGTAGATAGAGAATTCAGAAATTCTCCTAATTACCCTCTTTCTAGTTAATTCTAAATACTTTTCAAATGCTGGAAGGAAAGTAAGTCACACTTAGAATGACTAATTTGCTTTAACTAGCCTTCTTAGACTGGACATAGTTGTGGCCCAGGAGAAAATTACTGAGGTGGAGAATTATAAAACTTTCCTTATCTCAGGAAATACACATTGTCTAATTCTGAAGGGAGCATATCAACAGAAAAACTGAAATGTTTCTCTAGAGACTACTTATATTTAAAATGCATTTAGCTAGATTCAATTAATATTTTAATAAATCTGTGATTTTATGACATGAGCTAAGTAACAGAATACAACTATATTAACAAATACTGGATAATCTTGTTTAATTTACATCATTAAATTAGAGAAAAAAAGAATATATAAGTGCAATTTGCCTGGACCTTATATAAATTATTTCCCTGTTATCCTAGGAGGATTAGCACTGTATCACACTAAGAGAATGGTGTCTACATTGCAACCACACTGTCTTTCTTCTAATTCTTTCTTCTAACCAGCTGCGCCGTCTCTGAGGAGTTCTTGATTTCTCTTGTATATAATGGACATAATAATGGTTCAACTTTTTAGGGCTTTGGAGAGGAAGGAAAATGAGTTTTGAAAAACATCTTATACAAATTAAGCATCCAAGAGGTATTAGATATCATCAGTAATTTTGCCTATTGCTGTAGATTGAATGTTTGTTCTTGTCTTAAATTCATGTGTTGAAATCCTATTCCCCAGTGCGAAGGCACTAGGAAATGGGGCCTTTGGGATTGGATTAGGTCATGAGGGTGGAGAAGGAGAGTCAGTGCCCTTATAAAAGACACCAGAGAGCTGGCTACTCCCTTCTGCCATGTGAAGTTACAGTGAGAAGTTGGCAGTCTGAGACCCCAAAAAGTGCTTGCCAGAAACTGACCACTCTGAAACTCTGATCTCATGTTTCGAGAATACAGAACTGTGAGAAATAACTTTTTGTTTTTTATAAGCTATCCAGTTTATGACTTTTTTCTGGAAGCCCAAATTGATTAAAACACCTGTAGTTTGTGAAAAATGAAAAATTGGAACATTTCAATCTCTAAACATAGTAAAATAAATTGCATTTTTCAAAACTGATTGTAACATAGTTTAGCTTAATTACTGAAACTCTTTCTAATATTATGTAATTTATCTAAACTGTATGGAGTGTTGTTACTAGGTAGAGACTCAGACTTACGTTGAATCTCTGAGAGTTTCTATATGTAGTTTAGACAATGAGCTTTCCCCATCTTACACCTGAAAAATCTCCAAGATATCTTACTACCTATACAAGCACATGATTCTATGATTCTAAGCAGAGTTACCATGGCATTAAAATGTATAATGGTTTTGATATCAGTGCAAGTGGGCTACTACTGTCTAAATATGGAGAAGATAAATCCTTCTAACTAAGCTTCTTTTGTCCTAAAAAGGAGAAGTAAAAATAAGACAAACCTTAAAACAACAGCTAACCTTAAGGAACATATACAGGAGAGGAAAATGTAAAGAATGAATGTACTATTGAACATATTTTTTAATTTTGCTAGGATATGTTATATTTGATTTAAACTAAAAATGAATCAGTGGGACGAGTGCACTCTTCTTTGATTGTAAAAGAACGGAAATTTTCAAGAATTGAGACAACCACAGTATATAACTAAAGGAATATATTTTAGAAAAATTAAGTAGAAGATGTATTGAGATCCTGAGCAGGGTAAGATGTGACAGGCTCTAATACAGAGGCCCATTCATGTAAGTCAGTCTTGACATTTTTTCAAACAGTAAAATTTCTTTTTTGAGTTAACAATTTGTTGTGAAAGAACAATGAAAGATTTTCTTCAACTATGTAATTGATTGAAATGCAAAATAAGTTTTAAATAGTCTTCAATAGAGAACTATATAATTATATTATTTTCAGCTTTAAAAACATTAGTCAGTTTTTGGTTATGTGAAATTATCAGTATGATCTCTTTCTGACAGAAAAATTAACATTCATTAATTTTTGCTTAGGAATTCACTCAGAGACATGCATGCCGATGAATAAATACTATAAAGCACCTTCTTTTACACAGAGATAGAAAGCTAAATGTTTAAAAAATTCCTTTATATTGTTGTACTGTTTTCATTTGATTAAATAAAAAAGAATTATTTTGTATAGGTTCTCCAAAAGTCTGAAGGGCTACTAATTTTCCGACCCTCTTCAAACTTTTCTTTTACCCAACACAGAAAGGAAAACTGTAGGAATTAAAAAATGAATTAGTACTGTATTTTATCAAGTAAGAGATAGCAAGAGATAGTCATACACTTTTTTGTTCTGTTATTTTGTTTTCTATTTCAATTACTAGTGAATATCTAATTTATTTGTACACAAAACAAACTACTTTTTTTCCTCCGAGTATTTGCAATTGAATTAATATTTTTTATCGAATGCTGTGTCCATTTTTGCCCACTTTTTAATGTTATACCGTTCATGTGTAACTCAGCTGTTATTTATTCAGGAACCTGTTTCTTCATTATTTCACAATTCCCTTCTTGAGGCAGAATCTAATCCTGTGGGCGACTTGAGTTTGGTATGAGCACATATCCATAAGTTCAACTCTACTTCTCATTCTTATTCATCACATCCTCTGTTTGGGCTCGTCTCATCATTNTGCAAGAATAACTTTTGCTGTATGTGTCAAATTTTCAAGAAAATAGACAACAATACATGCACATTATTTAGCTGTGAGCAAACATCTGAAATCATTTAAGTAGAGGGAATTTCTATATTCATACATGAAAAAATAAAGTAGAATATTCGTAGGAAAATGAAACAGAAGAAATATGAACCAATTAGGGATATGGTAGATAGAGAATTCAGAAATTCTCCTAATTACCCTCTTTCTAGTTAATTCTAAATACTTTTCAAATGCTGGAAGGAAAGTAAGTCACACTTAGAATGACTAATTTGCTTTAACTAGCCTTCTTAGACTGGACATAGTTGTGGCCCAGGAGAAAATTACTGAGGTGGAGAATTATAAAACTTTCCTTATCTCAGGAAATACACATTGTCTAATTCTGAAGGGAGCATATCAACAGAAAACTGAAATGTTTCTCTAGAGACTACTTATATTTAAAATGCATTTAGCTAGATTCAATTAATATTTTAATAAATCTGTGATTTTATGACATGAGCTAAGTAACAGAATACAACTATATTAACAAATACTGGATAATCTTGTTTAATTTACATCATTAAATTAGAGAAAAAAAGAATATATAAGTGCAATTTGCCTGGACCTTATATAAATTATTTCCCTGTTATCCTAGGAGGATTAGCACTGTATCACACTAAGAGAATGGTGTCTACATTGCAACCACACTGTCTTTCTTCTAATTCTTTCTTCTAACCAGCTGCGCCGTCTCTGAGGAGTTCTTGATTTCTCTTGTATATAATGGACATAATAATGGTTCAACTTTTAGGGCTTTGGAGAGGAAGGAAAATGAGTTTTGAAAACATCTTATACAAATTAAGCATCCAAGAGGTATTAGATATCATCAGTAATTTTGCCTATTGCTGTAGATTGAATGTTTGTTCTTGTCTTAAATTCATGTGTTGAAATCCTATTCCCCAGTGCGAAGGCACTAGGAAATGGGGCCTTTGGGATTGGATTAGGTCATGAGGGTGGAGAAGGAGAGTCAGTGCCCTTATAAAAGACACCAGAGAGCTGGCTACTCCCTTCTGCCATGTGAAGTTACAGTGAGAAGTTGGCAGTCTGAGACCCCAAAAGTGCTTGCCAGAAACTGACCACTCTGAAACTCTGATCTCATGTTTCGAGAATACAGAACTGTGAGAAATAACTTTTGTTTTTTATAAGCTATCCAGTTTATGACTTTTTTCTGGAAGCCCAAATTGATTAAAACACCTGTAGTTTGTGAAAATGAAAATTGGAACATTTCAATCTCTAAACATAGTAAAATAAATTGCATTTTCAAAACTGATTGTAACATAGTTTAGCTTAATTACTGAAACTCTTTCTAATATTATGTAATTTATCTAAACTGTATGGAGTGTTGTTACTAGGTAGAGACTCAGACTTACGTTGAATCTCTGAGAGTTTCTATATGTAGTTTAGACAATGAGCTTTCCCCATCTTACACCTGAAAATCTCCAAGATATCTTACTACCTATACAAGCACATGATTCTATGATTCTAAGCAGAGTTACCATGGCATTAAAATGTATAATGGTTTTGATATCAGTGCAAGTGGGCTACTACTGTCTAAATATGGAGAAGATAAATCCTTCTAACTAAGCTTCTTTTGTCCTAAAAGGAGAAGTAAAATAAGACAAACCTTAAAACAACAGCTAACCTTAAGGAACATATACAGGAGAGGAAAATGTAAAGAATGAATGTACTATTGAACATATTTTTTAATTTTGCTAGGATATGTTATATTTGATTTAAACTAAAATGAATCAGTGGGACGAGTGCACTCTTCTTTGATTGTAAAAGAACGGAAATTTTCAAGAATTGAGACAACCACAGTATATAACTAAAGGAATATATTTTAGAAAATTAAGTAGAAGATGTATTGAGATCCTGAGCAGGGTAAGATGTGACAGGCTCTAATACAGAGGCCCATTCATGTAAGTCAGTCTTGACATTTTTTCAAACAGTAAAATTTCTTTTTTGAGTTAACAATTTGTTGTGAAAGAACAATGAAAGATTTTCTTCAACTATGTAATTGATTGAAATGCAAAATAAGTTTTAAATAGTCTTCAATAGAGAACTATATAATTATATTATTTTCAGCTTTAAAACATTAGTCAGTTTTGGTTATGTGAAATTATCAGTATGATCTCTTTCTGACAGAAAATTAACATTCATTAATTTTGCTTAGGAATTCACTCAGAGACATGCATGCCGATGAATAAATACTATAAAGCACCTTCTTTTACACAGAGATAGAAAGCTAAATGTTTAAAAAATTCCTTTATATTGTTGTACTGTTTTCATTTGATTAAATAAAAAAGAATTATTTTGTATAGGTTCTCCAAAAGTCTGAAGGGCTACTAATTTTCCGACCCTCTTCAAACTTTTCTTTTACCCAACACAGAAAGGAAAACTGTAGGAATTAAAAAATGAATTAGTACTGTATTTTATCAAGTAAGAGATAGCAAGAGATAGTCATACACTTTTTTGTTCTGTTATTTTGTTTTCTATTTCAATTACTAGTGAATATCTAATTTATTTGTACACAAAACAAACTACTTTTTTTCCTCCGAGTATTTGCAATTGAATTAATATTTTTTATCGAATGCTGTGTCCATTTTGCCCACTTTTAATGTTATACCGTTCATGTGTAACTCAGCTGTTATTTATTCAGGAACCTGTTTCTTCATTATTTCACAATTCCCTTCTTGAGGCAGAATCTAATCCTGTGGGCGACTTGAGTTTGGTATGAGCACATATCCATAAGTTCAACTCTACTTCTCATTCTTATTCATCACATCCTCTGTTTGGGCTCGTCTCATCATTTTTTTTTTTTTTTTTTAATTTAGAAGAAAAAAATCTTATGTAACTGTTTTAAGGCCCTCAGATTTTGAAGTTTTTTGCACTTCATTTATCATAGTAGCCATTTAAAAATATTTTTAAAATCTGGAAATAGTAACTGCCCATTGATTTAAGCACTTATGATCTGTAACAAAATTTTATATTTTATCCATACATGTCTTACACATGCAAATAAATTCATTTCAATATAGTCAACATTTTGATATCCAAATGAGATAGTTCTATTTAATTTTAAGTTAGCTATTGTAGATGCATGGAAATACTCTATTATTTAAATTAATTTTATTCCTAGATGCCTTACTGAACTTACATGGTATAGTTCTTAAAGGAAAAGACTAGGCAAATACACTATTTGTGTCCAAACTCCAGATTTCTCACTTTCGAGCTATATGATGTTGGACAAACTGTGCCTCTATTTATTCATCTGTAAAATTGAGCTAAAAAGCGTAACTGCTTTATAATATTACTCTTTTAACCAAATGATAATTCATATAAACCATCTGACACATAAATGTTATTAATTTTAGATAAATTTAGACCTTTACATTTCTAGAGTGAGAGCATAAATGAATAAAAATAATCTCTCTCTTTCACATAATAAATATTGTTCATTCTTTCTTACCTTATTACATAGGTTTTTTTTGGAAGGGTGCTAAGAAGTGAATGGTATCCTTTCCTTCGCTTTCCTTCCTGCCTTCCTTCCCCCTTCCTTCCCCTTCTTTCTTCCCTTCCCTCTTCCCTTTCTTCCTTCCCTCCTCTCCTCTTCTTTTCCTCCTCTCTCCAACTCCCATTTCTTCCTTCCTCTTCCTTACCTTCCCTCTCCCCCCGTACTCTACTCCCCTATACCCTCCTTTCCCTTCTTCCTTCCTTCCTTCTTTCCTTCCTTGCGGTAAGAACATTAAGCATATTATATACCCTCTTAATCAAGTTTTAAGTGCACAGTATTGTTAACCAGAGGAAAACTGTTGTGCAACAGATCTCTATAACTTATTTATTTTGCATAACTTAAACTTAATACCTATTAAACAACAACTTCCCATTGCTCACTCCTCACATCCCCTGGCAAACACTATTCTAGTCTGGTTTTATAAATTTGATTACTTTTGATACCCGATATAAATGGAAAAACACAGCATTTGTCTTTCTGTGACTGGCTTATTTCCTTAGCATAATGTTCTACAGGTTCATCCATGTTGTCATATTTGACAGTATTTTCCTCTTTCTTAAGACTGAATAATATTCCATTGTATGTGTGTACCACGTGTTCTTTATTCATTTATTTGTCAATGGGCATCTAGGTTGTTTCCACATGTTTGCTATTGTGAATAATGCTGCAAAGCACATATGCGTGCAGATACCTTTTCCAGTTCCTGGTTACAATTTTATGAAGCCACAAAATATCCTGAATAAACAAAGCAATCTTGAGAAAGAAGAACAAAGTTGGACACATCACACTTCCTAACTTCAAAATGTACTGTAAACCTACACTAATTGAAATAGCATGATACTAGCATTCGTAGAGACATATGGACCAATGCAACAGAATAGAGCACCCAGCACCTACATATGTATCATCAATTGATATTTACGTGCAAGCATTCATTACAACATACACAAAAATGAATTCAAAATGAATTAAAAACTTAAAGATACAAAATACTGGAAACTGTAAAACTCCTAGAAGAAAACATAAAGGAAAAGTTTCATGACATTGGTCTTGGCAATGATTTCTTGAATATGGACTGAAAGCACAAGCAACAAAAGCAAAAACAGGCAAGTGGGACTACATAAAACTAAAATCTTTTGCATAGCAAAGGAAACAATGAACAGAGTGAAACGGTTACTTACAAAATGAGAGAAAACATTTGCAAATTATATATGTGATAATGAGTTAATAAACAAAATATATGAATAACTCCAACAACTCGAGAGCAAAAAACAAAAGCAAGCAACATAAAACACACATAATAAACTGATTAAAAATGGGTAAAGTATTTGAACCAACATTTCTCTAGAAAAGACATACAAATGACCAACAGGAATATGAAAAAATGTTTCACATTGCTAATCATCTGGGAAATACAAATCCAAAAAGCCACAATGAGATAGCATCTCACATCTGTTAGGATGACTATTATTTAAAAAAAAAAGGATAGCTAGTGTTGGTAAGGATGTGAAGAAATTGGAATGCTTGTACAATTTTAGTGGGAATGCAAAGTGGTGCAACCTCTATGGAAGTCAATGTTGAGGTTCCTCCAATTACTAACAATGGAACCATCATATGATCTAGCTATCCCACTTATGAACATATATATATTTTTAAAAAGTATGTATCCTACATACCCCAAACTCCAATTTCTATCAAAATACCAACATCATTTTTCACAGAATTAGGAAAGCAATCCTGACCAGGCACTGTGGCTCACTCCTGTAATCCTAGCAATTTGGGAGGCAGAAGTGAGAGAATTTCTTGCTCGTAGGAGTTCAAGACTAGCTTGGGCAACATGGCAAAACCCAGTCTCTATAAAATATTCCAGAATTTGCCAGGTGTCATGGCACACACTTGTAGTCTCAGCTACAAAGTAGGCTGAGGTGGGAGGATCACTTGAGCCTGGAAGGTCCAGGATGCAGTGAGCTGAGATTGCACCGCTGCACTCCAGCCTGGGGCAGCAGTGAACAGAGTGAGACACTGTCTAAAAAAAAAAAAAGACTGATATAAATGAAAGTAGACAGGAACAAATCAAACAGCAGAGAGAACCCAGAAATATAGCTAAATACAGAAAACCAACTGATTTTCAACAAAGTATTCAAAAACATAAATTGGGGAAGGACATCCTACTTCATAAATGATCCTGGGAAAACTGGCTAAACACAGGTAGGTCACCTTAAACAAAAATCAACTCAAGATTGATCAAAGATTTAGGAATAAGGCCTGAAACCATGAAAATTTTAGAAGATAACCTAGGAATGACTGTTCTGAACATTGATTTGGCCTTGGCAAAGAATTCATGACGACGACCTCAAAAGCAAATGCAACTAAAACATTTGGGACAAAAAATAAATGGGACATAGTTAAACGAAAAAGCTTCTGTTCAGCAAAAGAATCATCAGAGTAAACAGACCACAGACTGGGAGAAAATATTTGCAAACTATGTGTCTGACAAAGGACCAATATCAAGAATCTACAAGAAACTCAAATCAGAAAGAAAAAAAAATTGAATAGGCTCATCAAAAAGTGGGTGAATAACACAAGTAGACATTTCTCAAGAGAAGATACATAAATGACCAACCAACACAGAAAAACTGCACAGCATCCTTAATGATCAGGGAAATGCAAATTAAAACCAAACTGAAATACCACCCTACCGCTGCAAGAATGGCTGTTATTAAAAAGAAGAAGAAGGAAAAAAAAGCAGATGTTGGCATGGATGTGGTTAAAAGGGAGTGCTTATACATTGCTGTTGTGGATGTAAATAGGTGCAACCTCTGTGGAAAACAGTATGCCAGTTTCTTAAAGAACTAAAAGTAGTTCTATCATTTGACCCAGCAGTCACACTACTGGGTATCTATCCAAAAGAAAAGAAGTCATTATATCAAACAGTACCTGTATGTGTATGTTTATTGAAGCACAATTCACAATTGCAATGATATGAAACCAACCTACATGCCTCTTGACCAATAAGAGGATAAAGAAAATGTATATATACACTGCATAATGCTACTCAGCCATACAAAAGAATAAAATAATGTCTTTTGCAGAAACTTGGATGGAGCTGAAGGCCATTATTCTAAGTAAAGTAACTTAGGAATGGAAAACCAAATGCCTTATATTCTCACCTTTGAGGGGCGCTAATCTATGGATATTCAAAGGCATACAGAGTGATATAATGGACTTTGGAGACTCAGAATGGGCATGGTGGAAGAAGGGTGAGGGATAAAATACTACTTATTGGGTACAATCTACACTACTTGGGTGACAGGTGCACTAAAATCTCAGATGACATAACTATAACATTTATCCATGTAACCAAAACCACTTGTACCCTAAAAGCTATTGAAAATTTAAAAATTGTTCCCAAAACTTGTTTGTTTTACTTGACTATTTACCTGTTAAATAATCAATAGAGATACTCAATATGGGGAACATATGGATCTATACTGACAACATCTCTCATCATTAACTGCCTAAATTTCCTGAAGAAACATAGTCCTTATGTTCAAAGGGCACACAAAATGGCCTATAGTAACCAATGTCTTCAGAAAAGTTAGGACTATAAAGCCACATGAAGTGGGTCTCTCTTTTAGAATATTCAGTACTGTCTTTTGCATAAAGTGGGAATCAATTAGGTCATGCCCCTTAGCTTCATTTTCCAGTCTGGGATATGCAGAAGAAACATGCTGTATGAAAATACACAAATATACAAATAATTGTATATTATAATCAACCATAAATTTTTAGAAATCCACAGTTAGTTTTGCTTCTATAGTTCGTTGTCTCTAAAAGGCACACAGATTTTGCTTTCTAGCAATTTGGAGATTAAAATGTATCTTATCAATAGCATCTTGGATTGAAAAACTACACTGTATATCTTGGAATTTTCACCTTTCAGAAATTTTAATAAAAACTCCAATAATGTAACTTTATTCTACTTGCTTTTACCCAAAGAAGATCACAAGGGCTAAAGTGGACTTTGTAACCGATATAACCAGGCCTGATATTTAAATCTTTTTCAGTTTGATTTTAGGACCCTTTACCCCTTTTTCTCTTGGGGTTCTTAAATGGGAGCAGATTGTCTGTTTTTTCCAGAGGTCACAGAACATTATAATTCCCTTATTTTTGATATGCTGGTTCTCATGCTTTGCTGCAGCACAACCTGATAATTCCAGAATGGATATATGACAAGCTATGTTTAACTGAACTAAGATAATTGTCTACTCTGGCAAGCATGTTTATGTCTTTTACTTTGCTGCTCACCTAGGTTTAGATTTCTAGCATCTTGCTATGCAAATTTTATTTGTCTTTCAGAATGTCTCCTTGAATATTTAATTTTTAGAAGAAAATCAGATGCTGATTTATACTGTTAATGAAAACCACAATAAATTAAAATAAGTAAACTGCTGGATATTCACACGTGTTAAATAGTTCACATAGGGAGGTTCTGTGGAGGGTCATCTGGCAGGATATATCTGTTTTTTTTCTCTTAGGTTTATGATGTTATTGGTGTCATCAAATTTTGTGCGATTTTTCCTGACCTGCATTGTATTATACACAGAGCTGTCAATTATTATCATAGATACCTGTACATTTTTACATACAATGAGTGGTTAGTGAGACTGTATTTTCTATCAATGAGCCTGAGGACCTTAAGACTCTATGAACTGATTATGTTGGCTGAAGATATTAGAGTAATGCAATAATGACATGATCCTAGTTGTTATTGATATATATTCCCTGGAAAGTTGAAGCCTTAGGTTAGGTGACTTTTTCTAACTTTCTATATATGGAGCTTGGTCTTTTAATACTTCTATAAAGAAATAACCCAGAGAAGACAACTGCTTACCCTAGTGGTGATCTATAGAAACCATGTAAGTTATGTATTCAACATAGTCTTTATTTTTTAGGTCTCATCAGACATCTTGGTTAAGCAGCTTGTTACTAAAGGTTTATTTGAATTTTGGGACATGCTTTGAACAACAAAGACAAGATTATCATAATTACAGCAGCTGTACAGATACCACTGTTTGGTGGAGCCATGATTGAGTTGATCAAAGGGTATTTATCTCCTTGACTCCCTCTTTGGTAAAGACCTTTTTTTTAATATACATGTGCACTGTAGGTGGTTGTAGGGTGCCTAGTTCTCCATTCAATTGGCAAGCAAGGCTTAAGTTTCCTCCATACAATTAGGACATGTCTAGACCAAACTTAGGCTCTGTGATATCACAGGCATTATATAATGATATACCTGGTCTAGGGAATCTTGGACCAGATTTTAACCAAAATGATACTTCTTTTGCTCATCGTTTCTAAGAAAATAAAATATCATTTCTGGGTGGACTAGACTTATATTATGATCAGTTTGGACGGTGGCATTTAAGTGTAAACTGCTTATGATTCTCACATCAATAGTATAATGACACCAACGAACTTGACAGAAGATGAATTTAAACTCTTTGTGTGCTTGCTTACTTCGCAACCTGCCCCACCAGTCAACTGGTGATTTCAAGTAAAGCGCATGTCAACCAAACTCTTTTCTTGTTACGAGGTAGACAAAAGACACAAACGTAATACTTCCATGTTTGACAACTGTTGTCGGTGGACCATGGAGTACAGAAGGCATTGTTGATTGTGTTAGATTCTTTTATTCTTTTGCTTTTGTTTTCCCAACATATCTGATTATTGAAACTGTGACCTTTCTTAATTGTCAAAAATTGGGCTGTTGCCTTACAGAGTGAAGCTATGCACACAAGGTTTGAATATTCATTCTCAGCATTCTGTGCACAATAATGAACAAGTTTTCCAGCAACTAGTCAGCACTTTGGTATCAGTTAGATAACTAGAGAAGAAATACATATTGCATTTTAGCCTATGCTCCTTTACTAATATAAAACATATAATATCTGTTTTTTCAAACCCTTGCTAGACTTTTTATTTTATTTTTTAAATCTTTGGCTTCCAGATGGTTAATCTGAAGTTGTATTAATATCCTTCATGTGAGCAAGGGAGTTCTTGAGCTGAATAAATACAATTTAATACAATGTATACTGATTATTTTATAACCATAGTTCAACTTTACCTAATACAGTACTTGCCCATAGTGGATTTTCAAAAATACATATTGAATTAATCACAGTATTACTAACAAAGGGCTTCCAATAATTTGGATGGAAGAATTATATAGATCATTACTCTTTTAAAACGCTGCACTTTATTTTTATCTTTTCCAATCTATTTTTTTTTCTCAGTGAGTCTTAATTGTTTATCTCACCTTTGAACTTGGGTTTTTAGCAAAATGAGCATTTTAATTCTCTCTAGTTAGCATTTCATTGAGGTTGTTTATCATAGGAATGCTCCCAAACGCTTTAGGGTTTAGAAAACCTATTGATTAGGCATAATTTTTGTTTCTTTTATTCACAACTCATTCCTGAATCCAATCATAGATTGGCTATGGATGAAGGACTTACCATGAAGAAGGTATTTCAGCTACCATGGTAAAGTCTCTGCTTTTGTAAAGACTTGAATAGTTTCTGAAAAGAATCATTTTAGTGTTCATTGTTCCAAGGAATTAGGTTTAGTCAAAGATCAGATTTTTTATTTCTTACTCCGCAGTGGGCACATTTAGTGGCATCCTTTTCTGTTATGTGAGTCCCTTGATCAGATGTAACTGAGTCAACCATAGTGTGTTTATGACCTAATTATTGTTTTAAAAGCCTGTTGAAGAATTCTAGAAACTACAGCTTGACTCAGGCAGCACTTTCAGCATTATATCATGAGTAGAGGTAGATATATACATAAATATAAATAAATAAGTGGATTCTAACCTCAGAAAGGGCAAATAACCAATTATTCTGAGATCTCACTGTAATATTGGCAGACTTTTAGAAATATAGAGGGGCCACAGAAATTCCTTCTATTTCTTGTATGCAATTTATGTCCATAGATACAGAAAATGTTTTTCTTCCAATATTATTTACTATTCGTAAACATATTTAGATGTATCCCTTTTCCATCTCAAGTAAAGAGACAGTCACAAAGACAGTTTAAAGAATACTTCTATAAATGACTCAACCATCTATGTGACGAACTGGTTCCACTACGGATATGAGAGCCCCTGTCCATCCCTTGTTCATATTTGATGGCTGAGTAAAGGTCACAAATGGATACGAAATTCAGTCATGTAGCATGGAGAAACTACTCTGTAGGAGTTCACAGGTCGAAGAGAAGTGGCCAGATGAGATGCCCTCAGGCACGGAGTGCCTTCTGTTGTCCTTGCTGACTCTGGAATCTAGCTCAGTCAAGAAAATAATTTACCAGATGTAGGACCTCAGGATAGAGCACAGATCTAATTATCACCACTATCAAAGATAATGCTAATGTCACTCAAGCGGGAACAGTTCCAACACTCATTTTTACTAAAAGGTGAATTTGTTTACTGGCCCATTTTGAGAAAAAAATTCTAGGTTTTTCAACTTTTTTTTCAATAATGCTTTTAGTATTCAATAGCACTTTTTCAACTATTTGGCATCTATTTTAGTTATGTGTCAGTAGTGCCTGACATAATCCAATAGAGTATACAAAAGCTGATGCTAATAGTGTGAAGTAGTAGAATAGGGATGTGTGAGATGCTTAATAAATATAGAGCCTTGTAAAATCTGAATATTTTTCTCCTAGTCTTTTTTTTTTTTTTTTTTTATAGAAGCAGTTGTGTTAGAGATGAAAAGTAAAGCAAACACCAAAATGTCCAGGTAGAAATTGCAAAACTGCAGTTTGATCAAAATGTGAATAAAAAGGGGGAACATTCTAGGACACAAACCTATGTATTAGGGGCTAAGGTAAAATTAGAAGCCAGTGTCTCCTATTGGCCCTGATACTTTTGTAATATGTTATTATTCTTTGTGAAGTGTCTAATATTCTAGGTATTGTAAAGACTGAAACTTGTACAAATTTGGAGATCTTCTTTAAGAAAATAGTATAGAGCTGTAAAACAAAGGTTAGTTTGTGAATACAAATTAATAATTTTGTTTATTTATGTATGTATTGAGACGGAGTTTTACTCTTGTTGCCCGGGGTGGAGTGCAATGGTGTGATTTCGGCTCACTGCAACCTCTGCCTCCCAGGTTCAAGTGATTCTCCTGCCTCCGCCTCCTGAATAGCTGGGATTACAGGAAGCCGCCACCATACCCAGCTAATTTTTATGTTTTTAATAGAAATGGGGTTTCACCATGTTGGCTAGGCTGGTCTCAAAGTCCTGATCTCAAGTGATCCACCCACCTTGGCCTTCCAAAGTACTGGGATTACAGGCATGAGTCACTGTGCCCAGCCAAATTAATAACTTTAAATGCAGCCATATAACATTAACATTAAAATACATAGAGAAATTACATAATATTTGTTTTCATTTATTTTTAAATACACTTCTATAATATTTATTTTCCTCTCACATCTCTGGATAGTTACTCTGCTTGCTTCTGCAAAAAACATTGATTTTGATTTTATTTTATTATTTTTTATAGAAATACTATAGAGATAATTACATCTCTTTACAACTGGCTGAAAGACAATTGCATTTTATTTAATATTTGGAATTTGTAAAACATGTTGCTTTACACATATACTTTCTGTAGTTAATAAATTCAATTTGGGGGCACTATCAAATATAAAAAAAGAATATATAAAGCAAATTATATGAACTGGCATTTTTCATTTATCAGGTACTTTTTCTAACGAGAGAAAACGTCCATTGTGACCAAGTATTGATAAGAACTGAACCACCCACTAATTATTTTCCACAGGAAAGCTGCTGGCTTTGTGAATCCAAGCTCCTTGACTATACACACCAGCACCCTTGTGTTGTGTTGCTGTTAGAGTAAGTAGACAGGCAGATCTGAGAAGGGCAAGATAGGGCCTCAAAGAATGTCTGGTGGCGGTCAGGTGAGTATTAAGCAAATGTAAGGATGTTGGTGATGGGAAGGGGGAAATTTCCTAACAAGAGGAAACATCTTGAACTTGTGGACAAAAATTTCCTGATAAGAACTTAAAATGGCAGAGTTTGATCACCGTCTGAGGACATATCCAGGCATGTGAAGTAAGGGGCAAAATGGCAGAATTTGACTTTCCTCTGGGGTCTTGTCCAGGCATGCACAGTAAGGGACAAAATGGTGGAGTTTGACTCATATGTGACCTTCCTCTGGGGTGCTACACCAGTAAGGGAAAATTGCCCTAATAGGGCATGTGTATAACTTCAGCAACCAAACGGCACATGTGACCTATCCCAGATACTGGCAAGTCAAGGCTCATGCAGAGATTAGCCAAGAGCCCACTCGAGGGTAAGGACAGGGGAAAGGAACCAGGAATAATTAGGTAATAGTAACTGTATAAGAGCCCTGAGCCAATGATCAGGTGGGATTCAATCTTTTGAGTTGGCTGCTTGATTCTTTCCAAGTGTGCTTTTCTTCTCTTCAATAAACTCTTGTTTCTGTCTTAAATCTACTTCTGTCTCTTGGCTGAATTCTTTCTCCTAAGAATACAAGAATTGAGGACTGTGGAGCCTGCCCAGACTCACTTTCAGTAAAAGAGTTATGTAATTGGGCACAGTGATGCTATAAAGAGTTCTGAAAGAAATTCTGGTGACAAGACAGTTAGCAGTTAATGATATATGAAAGTGACTGTGCACTCTAATCCCAAACTAAATATACCTCTAACCAACATCCCTTTAAGTCTGATCCCTGAAGTATCCTGCAGCCACCCAAACACAAACTAAGGCAAAGTGTGAAAAGTTGGGAGGTCAAAGCAGAAAGAGATAGTAGTCTTAATCTACAGCACTTTTTAAATGAGAATAACGTATATTTGAAAATTTTGCAAAAGCAGACGGACATGTGAACACATTGCAACGTCTTATTCAATACCTTATGAAGGATTTGTAAAAGTAATGGTTGCTGAAGCTTATACCTTACCAGTTTCGTGGTAAATGTACCTTTAACTTACACTATATTAACAAGATCCTGAATTATGGAAGAATTGTAAAATATTGTGATGAAAACAGGCTTTCTTTTCTTTTTCCCTCTCATCTTTTATAACATAAATTTGTCAGAATATTTTTATAACAAGGTAGGAGGTGGTCTATGTTCTAGATTTCAGGATGCTAACAACAGCATCTTGATAATATAAAAAATACTCTTAATTTTCTATGACCCATACTGGTTGTTGACCTATAGGAAACTGATCTTTAACTCCATCTATGATCCCCTTGAGGATCTAGATGATATAATCTCATTTCCAAATTATTATTCTATGACTTTGCTTACTATAGTTTAATTGAAGTGATGAAGACCATTCAGAGATATACAATATCAAATTTTAATTAACACAGACCTTCCACTTGGGGCATGAGGGGGCCCACCATTGGCAGAGATTTTTAGTAAAGGCAAAAGTTTCACTTTTAAAAGGGGATGGTTGACCCTACATTGCTATATTCTAGTTATTGGTGAAACATTTTATTATACTTTTAAAAGGTTATGCATCAGAATGATATATTTTAAGCTTAATGCAGGAAATGGCTCACCCTCATATTTAAGGTAAGAGAAGGTGAACATATGGAAACTGAATTCATTCGAGCTTAAATTTTCTAATTAAACGCTAAAATCGAGACTTCTTTCTGTATCATGAAATAAATTATTTTCTTATTCTACAATAGGACCCCACATTGACAAAAATAAGTCAAGCTTTTCAAATCTCTAATCAGACATTGTAATGTATTAGTAATACCTGCCATATATATAAGTTTTAGATTCTGGGAACCTTGCTGCTGTAATAATAAAACTTTTAAAAAACTTATTTGAAAAGAAAAAGGACAACAACAAAAAACTAATTTGGAGAAGTTGTTTTAGACATATGTTACCTAAACAATTATCATTGATGTCCCATGAATGATGTTGGGTTATTTACTTATTTTCCCCATAAAACCATTTCTTCTAACCAGCAAGATCTTTTTTTCAGTCATCTGTCAGAAGAGCTGCTCCATTTCATCTTGCCTAGAGACTTTGAATTGATTTTCTGTCAATGCCTATCCATGGGATATTCAATGCATATGATCTGCTTGACACAATTTTTCTCCAGTTTTTCCACCATTCCCGTATGTTTATTACATACTTTTTCATCTTGCTGAGGTCCAGGGGAAAACACCAATAATTAAAAAAAATTAAAGAAAACCTGTTCTAGGACTCTAGTAGTGCTATATATGAAAACCTGAAAGGACTGGGAATGTCAAAATATCCTCAGTTTGGTTTAAGTGCATCTTGGACTGAATAAAAGTGAAACAAGAGAGCAAGATGAAAAAAAAAAAAAAAACCCTGGAGAAGTCAATAAATTCATATTTTTGAACAAAAACAAGCAAATAAACATGGAAGCCAACTGGCTCTATATAATTTGACTCTTGCTTATCTCTAAACTCTGTATTAGTTTCCTAGGGCTGTCATTTAAAAAGTGCTACAGGCTGGGTTAAAACAGCAGAAGCTACATATTATTTATAGTTCTAGAGTGTAGAAGTTTGAAATCATCGTGTTGGCAGGACCAACCATTTCAACTATTAATTGAAATTCTATCTTTAGACTTCAAGCTCTAAAATGGCAGGAAATACTTTACTCATTACTTTGTCTCCAGAACCCTGTTTGCACTTAGTAAATGTGCAATAAATTCATCAAATCGTTACTGTAGAGTGTGTGGATGCTCTGATAAGGGCATTAAGAACAAACATACAAGCAACAAATAGAAGCATTCAGGGCACAATGGCAGGGGAGAAAATGTCAGAGGCAGCAGCATTATAGCACTGTCTTACAGAATAAATAGGAGTTTTCTCCATCTGAGAAAAAAGAATGCATTTTATTGACAAGTAAGTGTAAAAAAAGCATTAGGGATACATTATTTGGGTAAAAAAAAAAATGATGGTAGAGAGATATTCAATTTATAAGCACCATTATGGAGAACTGGTCACAAGTGTGGGTTATGAAGAAGTTTTACTAAGTTGCAAAACAAGTTCCTTTACTTGATAGTTCTGTGGCTTTGGTAAAAAAAAAGTTCCCTGTTTTTTCATCCACAAAGTAGAAATCAAATTAAAGCTAACTTCTGAGCTCTTCTTAGGATTACGTTTGTTAATATGTGTAAAATAATGAGAATGGAGGCTTTATATTCACTCGAAACTTGTAATCTACTATTATTTTAGCCAAGTAGAAGATACTCTCAGTGTTGAGTTCTGCTTTTTATAATAGCAGAGTAACATTTATCACATTAATCCTGTTGCAAATAACTGTTGTAAACTCCAGACAAATTACAATGAATAACAGATTGAAAGCCTTTCAGAGACTTTTTATTAGAATGAATAGCAGATAAAAAGCAGAAAAAAATGAAATTGGATCCTTGACAGAAAGGAATCACACCAGGTGAGATTTGTGTTTATAAAATTTTTGCTCTGGGAGAACTTTACAACTTTTGTAGCACAAAGTAGAAAGTAGATAGAAATCAAGGAGAAATTTGGTCTTTTTGGCATAAGAAGTCAAAAGATGGCGTTTGGGAGTGCTAATTTAGAGAAAAATTGTGGACAGATAATCCTGAAATGAGGGAACCACAGAATGAGAATCCCTATCAGACATATGTAAATTCCCCTGAAATGTATGGCAGATCCCAGAATTGTGTATGCATGAGCAATTCTTCAAGGAGTCAAGGGGAAAGGGATTACTATAAGGTTTAAGTAATTTCCCAGAAATTTTATTCCTGCCCATTGCTGGAATTGTATTTTTCAAGTGCTGCAGAATTTAGGAAAATGTGACAGTCCCTTATTCTAAGTGTTTACCATGTGTTGGGTTGTAACACAGACTTAATAAATTAGAAAAAAAGGTACGGTATATGTTTTCTGTAAACAGTGGAATTAAAATAGAAATAGAGGCCGGGCACGGTGGCTCAAGCCTGTAACTCCAGCACTTTGGGAGGCCAAGGTGAGTGGATCGCTTGAGGTTGGGAATTCGAGACCAGCCTGGCCAACATGGTGTAACCCCATCTCTACTAAAAATATGCACACACACACACACACACACACACACACACACACACAGAATTATCTGGGCATGGTGGCTGATGTCTGTAATCCCACCTACTCAGGAGTCTGAGACAGGAGAATCACTTGAACCTAGGAGGTGGAGGTTTCAGTGAGCCGAGATCGTGCCACTGTACTACAGCCTGGGTAACAGAGTGAGAATCTGTCTTAAAAAAAAAAAAAAAAAAAAAAAAGACCTTTCAAAATAATTAAGTATTAGAAAATTAAGACAAACATCTCTAAATACACCATGAGTATAAAAAGAAAACACAAAGATAAAAAGAAAATATTTTAACTGCATATAAATGAACACATAACATCTAAATTTGTGGAATGTCGCTAAAGCAGTTCTTAGAGACTGTCTTCAAATACTTTATTAGGGCAGACAGATGTTTAAAAATTAGTTTGCTCAGAGTATACTGAAGGAAGTTAGTGTTACCAGAGACTGAGGTAGTTAGGAGGAATGGTGGATTGGGCGGAGATGGGGAGAAGTTGGTTAAAAGATCCATAAATACAGTTAGATAGGTGGAATAAATTCTGGAGATTTATTGTACAGCAGGATGACTATAGTTAATGATGATATATTGTATTCTTAAAACATGCGAGGAGCCAACAAATGTAACTGTGTGAGGTAATGCATTTATTAATTAGCTAAACATTTCACAGCATATGTTGTTAAATCAGGTTTAAGGTAAAGCTTCCTTTTTAAATATTTTAAGTTCGACCTAAAGGTTTATCTGTAGATTGTGAAATATAACAAGTGGAGATATAGACCGTAGCCCACACCTGTGCCAATCACTGAGTTTTGGCCATTAAATGTAGCTGACTGAACCATGTACAAATAAGGCAAACACTGAACTGTAACCAATCCAGCTGTTTCTGTACCTCACTTCCATTTTCTATACATCACTTTCGTTTTTCTGTCCATAAATCTTCTTCCACCACATGACTATACTGGAGTCTCTGAGTTTATTCTGGCTCAGGAAACTGCCCAATTCTCGAATCCTTCATTCCTCAGTTACGCTCCTTTACATTTAATTTAGCTGAAGTTTTTCTTTTATCATGGTGTATCTTAAAATATCACGTTGTTCATGATAAATACATACCATATTATCTTCAACTTAAAAATAAATAAGTATAAAGGTTAGAAAATAAAAGAAAGTAAACCCGACAAATATAGAAAAAAAATACTGTTTAAAAAAGCACAGAAGTCAGTTAAATTGAAAACACAAATAGTATTTTGGATAAACAAAGAAGTAAAATATAGGTCTCTAAAAGATAAGGTAAAAAAAGTAAAAATATAGGCCTTTAAAAAATCAAGAAAACAGAAAATCTTTAGTTTTGCTAACCAATAAAAAAGATAATATAAGTGATCAATATTAGGGATTATACAGGAACATCAATTTGCAGCTTGAGGTCATTGGCATCATAATCAGGGAACATTATGTAAAACTTAATGACAATGAATTCAATAACTTAGATAATATAATCTAATTCCTTAAAAGATACAACTTTAAAAAGCTAAAGCTAATTTAATTAGGATATTTAAATAGCCATATAATTACTAAAGAAATTGAATGTATTATCAAGAACCTTCTGTCGGCAGTGGAATTAAAATAGAAAGGATATCTCAAAATAATCAAACTTTAGGAAATTAAGCAAAAATACTCAAAGCAAAATTTATTTCATTGGTTAATTCAACCAAACATTTAATTTAAAAATGCCAATTTAGCAGGAACTCTTTTAGAATATTTTAAAATATCTTTTCAGATTATTTTATGAAGCAAAATATCACTAATACCAAAATCTCACAAAGATGTTACAAGAGAAGGACATTAAAGTCTAATATTCCACATTAACCTTGATGCAAAAATATCCGTAAAACAGTAGCAGTTTAAATGCAGAAATGTCCACTCATGATTTGTAGTGAACATTGCCCTAGAGACTCTAGTCAATGACTATTTCTAGAAAACAAGTCATAATAATTGTAAAGGAGGAAGTAAAACTATTTATGAAATATATTAACATACTATATTAATCCAATGTAAAAAAAAAGACTTTTTAAAAGCTACTAAAAGAAACAAGTGAATTTTGAACCACAACAATCTGAAACAAATAATAATATTGGGAATTTATGTTAATCTGGTTTTAAAGCTTACTCTAAAGCTATAGTAACCAAGGCCATGTGGAGATTGCATTTATAGAGGGATCAAAGTAACTCAATGGGTAAATGACAGCTTTTTAAAGCATATGATGCTGAAATATTGAAAATCCATATCAAAAGTAAAGAAATCATGAACTCTTCCATATACCACAGAGAAAAAATAATTTGTAATAAAGCCTAAGACCTGCATGTAATAGTTAAAGTTGTAAAACAATTTAGAAGAACAAAAAAAAATGAGTTAATCTTTGAGACTTTAGGGTAGGTAAAGAAAGAACAAACAAAATACCTTAAAAAGATAGGCAACAAAATAAATATAAAATGATAAGCTACAGAGCCACAGATTGAGAGAAAATATCACAATATATCTAACCAAAAGACCAAAACCCTTTTCCAGAATTATAAAAATTTCACCTTAATAAGAATACTGTATTAATCTGTTCACACATTGCTATAAAGAAATATCTGAGACTGGGTAATTTATAAAGAAAAAAGATTTAATTGGCTCTCAGTTCTGCAGGCTGTACAGGAAACATGATTCTGGCATCTGCCCTGCTTCTGGGGAGGCCTCAGGAAACTTTCAATCGTGATGGAAGGGGATGTCTTCCATCACGAAGCCAAGGGGATACAGGCATGTCTTACATGACTGGAGCAGAACCAAGTGGGGAAGGTGCCACATGCTTTCAAACAAACATATTTCTTGTGAATTTTATTGTAAGAATAGCACCAAAGGGGAAAGTTGCTGCCATGATGGGATCCAATCACCTCCCACCAGGCTTCACCTCCAACATTGGGGATTATAATTTGACATGAGGTTTAGGCATGGACACAGATTTAAATTACATCATGCCACCCTTGGCCCTTCCCAAATCTCATGTTCTTCTCACAGTGCAAAATAAAATTATGCCTTCCCAACAGTCTTCCAAAGTCTTAACTCATTCCAGCATTAACTCAAAAGTCCAAAGTCCAACGTCCCATATGACACAAGACTAGTCTTAGTCTCTTCTCCCTGTGAGCCTGTAAAATGAAAAACAAGTTAGTTACTCCCAGGGAAAAATGGAGTTTTAGGCATTGGGTAAAAATTCCCCTTAGAAAAGGGATAAATCAGCCAAAAGAAAGGGACTACAGGCCCTATGCAATTCCAAAACCCAGCTGGGCAATTATTAAATCTTAAAGTTCTAAAATAATCTCCTTTGAATCCACGTCTGACATTAAGGGCACTGATGCAAGGGATGGGCTCCCAAAGCATTGGGTAGCTCCACCACTGTGATTTTGTAGGGTTCAGCCCCTCAGCTTCTCTCCTGGGCTGGCGTTGAGTGCATGTGGCTTTTCCAGGCACAGGGTGCAAGCTATTGGTAGATCTACCCATTCCAGTATCCGGAGGATGGTAGCCCTCTTCTCACAGCTCCACTAGACGGTTACGCAGTGGGAACTCTTGTGTGAGGGCTCCAGCCCCACATTTCCCCTCCACACCATCCTACTAGAACTTCTCCATGAGGGCTACTCCTCTGTAGCAGGCTTCTGCCTGGAGATTCAGGTTTTTCCACAAATCCTCTGAAATATAGGTGGAGGCTCCCAAACCTCAATTCCTGCATTCTGTGCGCCTGTAAGCTTAATATCTCATGGAAACTGTCAAGGCTTATGGCTAGCACCCTCTGAAGAAGCACCCCAAGCTATATCTGGCCCCCTTTAAGCCGTGGCTGGAACTGGAGTGCTGGGATGTAAGGAACAGTGTCCTGAGGCTCTTCAGGGCAGTGGGACCCTGGTTCCAGCCCATGAAACCATTCTTCCCTTGTAGGCCTCCTGGCTTCTGAAGGGAGGGACTGCCATGGAGGTTTCTGGAATGACTTTGAGGCCTTTTCCCCGTAGTCTTTGCTACCAGCATTTGCCTTCCTTTAACTTATGCAATTTCTGCAGCTGGCTTGAATTACTCCCCTGAAAATGGAATTTTCTTTTCTACCACATGGCTAGGCTGCAAATTTTCATACATATTAGCATAGGTTGTTAGAAGGAGTCAGGTCACTTCTTGAGTGCTTTACTACTTACAAATTTCTTCTACCAGATACCCTAAATCATCTTTCTCAAGTTCAAAGCTCCACAGATCACTAGGGCAGGGGCACAATCCCACCATGCTCTTTGCTAAAGCATAACAAAAGTGACCTTTGCTCCAGTTCTCAATATGTTCCTCATCCCCATCTGAGACCTCCTCAGCCTGGACTTCACTGTCCATATTATCACCAGAATTTGGTTACAACCATTTCATCAATCTCTAGGAAGTTCTAAACTTTCTCTCATTTTCCTGTCTTCTTCTAAGCCCTTTAACCTCCTCTACCCTCTGCCTGTTATCCAGCTCCAAAGTTGCTTCCACGTTTTTCAGATCTCTTTATAACAATGCCCTACTATTCAGCACAAATTTTCTGTATTAGTCTGCTCTTGCATGGCTATAAAGAAATAACTGACATGGGGAAATTTACAAAGAACAGAGGTTTAATTCATTCACAGTTCCACAGGCTATACAGGAAACATGATGCTGGAACCTGCTCAGCTTCTAGGGAAACCTCAGGGAACTTTCAGTTATGGGTGCAAGGGGAAGGAAAAACAGGTACACCTTACATGGCCAACGCAGGACCAAGAACTAGGGGGAGTGGGAGGTGCCACACACTTTAAATCAACCAGATCTTGTGAGAATTCTTTCATGAGAACAACACAAAAGGGAGAAATTCACCTCCATGATTCAACCACCTCCCATTAGTCCCACCTCCAACATCAGGGATTATAATTTGATATGAGACTTAGGCAGGGACACAGATCCAAACCATATCAAATACCAAAAAATAAAATCTTCACAAAAGCAGAGTTCAAATGGGTCGTAAGAACGTAAAATGATGCTTAATGTCGTTAAGTTGGTGGGAGTTCTAAGTGATACAATTGCTTTGGGAAACAATTTGGAAGCTTTTAATAAAATCACACATACTTACCATTTGATCCAGAAATTCTCCTCCTACATATTTACCCAAGAAGAAGAAAAATATGTCTACACAAAGGCTTCTGTATGAATTTCAGAGCAGCTATTGTTGTAATAGCCAAAATTGGAGAGAAAAAAAATGTTCAATGTGTGAATGAGTGGAAAATTGTGATATTCCATTAAGCAATGAAACAGAATCAGCTAATGCTATGTGCAAAGTATAGCTTAATCTCAAGTCATTATGTTGAGCAAAAGAAATTAGACACAAAGTAGTACACACTCTTTAGGATTCCAGTAATATGAAGTTCTATGACAAATAAAAATCATTTATTTATGTTGGTAGCAATCAGAATAGTGACTACCTGTGTTGAGGTGTGGCCAATACAAAAACAAGAATATGAGATAAATTATCAGGGCAAAGGCAAAATAATATTTTTTACTGGGGTCCTGGATGCATTGATTTATATATATATGTCAAATCTCATCAAACTACATATTAACAATATGCACACTCTACTGTATTTGAATTTATATTTAAACATTTAAAAAAGAATTGTTATTTCCATCTTACCAGAAAAGGATGGAAATTCATGCAAAGAGAAGCATTAGACCAGCCTGGCCAACATGGCCAAACCCCGTCTCTACTAAAATACCAAAAATAGCTGGACATGGTGGCAAGCACCTGTAATCCCAGCTACTCGGGAGGCTAAGGCAGGAGAATTGCTTGAACCCAGGAGGAGACTACATTGAGCCGAGACCATGCCACTGCACTCCAACCTGGGTGGCAGAGCAAGACTCCATCTGGGGGAGGGGAGAGAAATGTGGAGCATGGATGATTATAGAGGAAGTTCAAGTCTATGTGTTTACATGAAGAAGAAATAACTATTATAAATGGTAATATTATTGTGAAATATGTAGCATTAATTATACTTTATCAGGAAAACATTTCAGAGAAGTAAAGGCCAGTGTTCGTGTTGGTTTTAAAAAACTTGGATTTATAGTTTTTTTTCCAAACCGAGAATAACTGTTGATGCTACCAGATGATCTTTAGTTATATCTGTGTTTTGAAATTTACTCATATTTGTGATGTGATAATGTATTTTTTGAATACTAATTTACCAATTTTGTAAGAGTTTGATATTATTTTGAGTTATTTGTTAGGTGGTTAGCATATTTTTTAAAGTTTGCCTAAGCTTTTGAATATGGAATGTTCTGGAGAAAAAATGAATTTTGTCCAACAGCTGCATTATCAAAAGGAAAGTAATCAATTTGTGCCATAAGTTAACCATTCCTTCTTCAAAATACAATCAACTTTCCACAAAATACAATCTATAAATCTCTGTGAAGTTTCAGTGAAAACGTTTGGAAAGGTACCCAACAGTACGCCTATAAAAATGTATGAAAGACATATTTGATTGGAAGAATGACTGTTCGAACTTGGAATCCAAAAGTCAATAAACATTACAAGTATTCTTCTTTTCTTCACAGAATTTCATGGCCAGAACAGTGTCCTGGCTGACTGAAAAAGCTGTGAGAAATTAGGACCAAACAGTAGCTTTGGAGATTGAATCCTATCATATATCTTTCCTATCTCTTACTCTCACAGAGGTGAATATGAGTCCCAGAAGTACTTATTCCTATTCACCAGGTGGAAATCACAAGCCTTAATAGCCCACAGTCTAGCGTGTATTCTCAACTGCAGAAATGAGCTCTCAGGCAATAACTACCAAATCATTGAGGTGTGTGCTAGACCATCTGAGGCAACAAATTATTAGGCTCAAGGAAAAATGGATATTTAAAATAAATTCAATGGATTTGTTCAGAGATTAGGATGTTACATTTACAAAGAAAATAATCGGCAATTAAAAGAAGAATTTATTGGAGAATTGGGAAATAAAATATATAATTACTAAAAATAAAAAAAGTATGTGGATTGGGTAGTAGAATGCATACAACTAAACAAATATTAATTATGTGAAAAATTAGAGAGATAAATTTTCCCAACATACAAGACATCAGAATAAAATTGAAAGTAAATAAAAAAGAAAAGAGGAGAGGAGTAGAGAGGCACTAACTTTTCTCTGGCAGTGTTTCAGCAGTAGAGAATAAAGAATAAGATAGTGATACAATTACTGAAGACATGAAAGCTGAGAATTGTCCTAATGAAAGGAAGACACAATCCTCAGATTAAAAGACTTCAATAAGCACCAATCAAGCTGAAGAAAAAACCTTACAAATTATAAAATATTATGATTTTTTTTTTTCAAGAGAGAAGGAAAATCCCAAAGTTGATAGAGTCAAGACACAAAATACCTACACAGCAATAAAATTCATACTGACTTCAGAATTACTGTCATCAGTACTTGGGTCAAGAAAACAATGAGCATCTTCTACAAAGAAATAAAGAAAAAGAAACTTGTATTTAATAAATTTATCTTCGGACAATTTGCTTTGCATCCCACAATGTGAATAATGAATAAAATGGTCAAGAAGGTATTTAGTAAATTTATCTTTAACAGACTATCCCTGAAGTACTCTGGATAATGTCCTCGATGGAGGATGAACGGATGAATTCAGAAGAAAGAAAATGGATAGCAAAAACAATAGTAAGCAAACAGGATAATGAACTTCTTTCTCTACAGATAAGAATGTAAAATAATACATATTTTTGTATTCATCTAAAAGGAAAATTTAAAAAAATAGAACATGTAGAAAGAAGTGAGTTTGTGATGAGGTTCCTATCTTGTGAGGTTAAAGTTTGTATGTTCTCAGAAGTGTGTCACAATGATTAGATTTGATTGTGGATGATCAAATCAAAATGTCAATGGTTTAAATAAGGAAGATATTTATTTATCTCACATGAAAGTCCACAGAACTGTTGTGATGTGTCTTAGACAGGGTTCTCCAGAGAAACAGAACCTAAACAGAGAAATAGGATATATAAATAGATATGTAAAAAGATTAATTAAAAGAAAATGGCCCACTTAATTACGGGAGCTGAGAAGTCCCATGAGCTGCTGTCTGCAAGCTGGATGCCGAGGGTGCAGCTCCAATCCAAAGCTGTAGCCCTAAGAACCAGGCGTGCCAATGATGTAAATCCCAGTCCAAGTCTGAGCCCTGAGAAGCAGGGGCATGAATGTTTGGCAGCAGGAGAAGATAAATATCTCATCAATAGGAAAGAAAGAAAAATCTCTGATTTTTGTTTCTGTTTAGGCCCTCAATGGATTGGATGATGCCCAGCGGCATTGGTGAGGGTAATTATTAATATCATTACTCAGTCTATCACTTCAAATACTGATCTTTCCAAAGCATCTTCACAGCCACACCCAGGAATAAAATTTTGGCAGCTATCTGGGCATCCCTTAGCTCAGTCAAGTTAGCATACAAGATTAACCATCACACGATGATTCTTCTCTCTTACTTCCCTAGCGATCTAACCTTCTTCTCTTTTGTCCTATCCCATGTCTAGCATTCTAAATTCCTCTCATGACTTAAAGCGTTGATTTCAGTTCCAAATATCTACCTATAGTGCATCCATTAGGAACTAGGAAAGAAAAAAATAGAGTTGAGGAGCATAGGCCACTAGCCATTTGTCTTATAATAAATTGGACACAGGATACTTTGACTTAAATCTACCTCTCAAGATTTTAGTCATATGGCTCAGCAACATTGACTTACACTGTGGTATAGGTGACTATTTATCAATCTAAAAATTAGAGGGTATATCACTATACCCTCCAAGAGAAAAAGAATAGTTATTGGAGAACTAACACCTCTCCCCACCACAATGTAAATGCCAAAAAAGATAAGGAATCAATAGAATAGAGAAAATATTTAATCCAGTGAGAGACTGGAAGTCAGGGATGGGGACAAAAAGAAGGCATGATAAGTAAAAATCAAAGGACATTGCAAATTGCCTCTATGGACATGACTTATGCTTTAATATGAGTTGTTTCTCCTGCAGCATTTAGCATTGCTTAATTTCTGTTGTTTATTTCCCATGAATACTGGGATTATATTTTTAATTCACCCATTAAACTATAGTCGGCTTGAAATCGGTATTACAATTTTATTCTTGTCATATCATTAACTTAGAGTGCACTAAATAAATATTTGTTTAATAACTGTTAGAACAGGTAAGTGTCCAAGACATTGGGCTTAAGAAGGACAGCTCTTGCTGATTACGTATAAATCAGCAGAGACAAAATCATTCCATTCAAGTCTCTTCAGCATCAGTAGTGCTCATTCTTCAAAGAATGAATTAAAATGATTTTGTAGCCCGGTGGCTAAACAGATTGTTCGATTTAGGTTTAAAGTAGGTTCTGGATAGCAGATAAAAAGAAAGTCTGTTGTGTTTTTTGTTTTCAGGAATACAGATAAGTCATTTATTTTTTTCTAATATACCCAAATCCTGCAGGCAACTTTCCTCATTAGGTATTGCAGAAAAGATTTAATCTTTTTTGGAGGGGAGTAAACATTTTTACAAAGAAAACGAAGTGTGATTTTTTGAAAAAATGTAATTTCTAGTGGATGAAATAAAAATAATGAATGATGAAATGGCTTCATATATTTTTACAGTATATCCTAATAATATACATCTGTGTGTGTGTGTAAGTGTTAGTGTGCACATTCCCACACACATATAATCTCTTCTCCAGAGAAATAATATATCCCAGAATTTTGTGAAGGCTTATCCATCCTAAATTTGGGAGGTTAGAAATCAAATAGTTATAATAAACATATACTATGTTCTTAGGCAAGATTGTTGAAGGCACCCCAACTGCTGGTTCCAATTAGGAAAGATACTGAGGAAGGGTTTCAAAGAAGCCTTATATTATCAGGGGCAGATAGAAACCCTGAAAGTACAAAATACAGTGGGATCTAGGCATAGTTGTAATAATAGAAATTTGAGGTAGTTATTGCATACAGGAAATGGAAGGAAAAGGAAAGGCACAGAGTTTGCAGTGGGGATTCTGAGTTTGTCATGATTATTGGTCTTTGGAGAATAACCATAGCAAATGTTAAATGAGATGCGACCTACAGAGAGTAGAGTTGATTCACTGCTGAGTAGGAATTTCAATAATTGTGGCAGTGATTTCAAGGGTGAATATATCTGTCAAACCCAATGAATTGAACAATTTAAATGAGTGCAGTTTATTGTCCTTTAATTATTCCTCAATAAAATTTATAAGGTGGTAATAATTGGGTGAGGTCAGGGTACTGCTGCTGGTGGTGGTAGCAGGAGGAATCCAGCACTTCACTTGCATAGTCGTGGAGAGATTTCAATCTGGCATTAGCCAGGCCACTTTTTCTATTTTCTACAGCAAGAATAGTAAATATTCTACTTATACATGTTGCTGTCATCTCAATGAAGTTCATTTCTTTTAAAAAGTATAAACATTCAAGCAATTGTTCCCTCTATTTCTTCTCTTCTTTCTCTTTCTTTCCTATTCTTCCTTTTATATGTCCTACATTTTGCTTTCATTATAGTCAAGAAGGTAGAGGCAGCCTGCTTATACTCAAAGTTGCAAGAAACTTGGGGTTTGAGGAAGCAAAACGGAAGTATAGGATAAAGGGAAAAAATGTTGGGAGATTGGTTGTATGCAACAAATAAGAACATTGAGCAAATAAGAAAATGTTTTGGAGGCAACAGGGGTATTGATACAAACTCACTTTTTATAGCATACATTAACAGATTTAGAAATAATTATGATTGCATGTGTAAAAATGTGTAACGTACATATATTTCATGGTTATGTCAGCTAAGAAGGCCTAGATACAAAGAGTATACTGAATATCCAAAACTTAATTTCTACTCACCATCCTTCATTAAAATCAACAATGAATTATTGCAGAAATGTCTAATTCTAGGACTGGAACAGGGATGAATCAGGGACATCTTATTATGCCAGAAAACAAGGAAGTGTTCAAAGAACAATCAAGACTTGTGAAAGCGCCAGAGAAGCCTCTTTAAAAAGTGTCTCCGTGGCTAAATCTGGTATGATTTAAGCATTGGTGTAAATAATTATAGTAATGGATAAAATTCCATGAATAAAATAAGAATCTATGATTCCAGACTGAAATAAATAGCCCTACCTAGGGCTGCTATAATAAAGTACCACAAACTGTGTGACTTAAACAACAGAAATTTATTTTCTCAGCACTCTGGAGCCTAGAAGCTCAAATCGAGGTGTCAGCCACTTGGTTCTTCCTGAGGCCTCTCATCTTGGCTTCCAGATGGAAGCCTTTCTCGTGTCTTCACATTGTCTTTTCTCTGTGTAATAATTGTGCACTAATTTCCTCTTCTAATAAAACCATAAATCATACTAGGTAAAGGTCTACCATAATGACTTCATGTTAAATCAATTACCTCTTTAAAAATCTTATTTTCAAATGTAGTCACCTTCAGAGGTACTAAGGGTTTAGATTTCAACATATGCATTTTTGAAAAACACAATTTGGCCTGTAACAAATCAGAAGAGAGGTCCTTTAATATCACCGGGTACCAATTTATAGTGTAGAAACAATGATAGAAACAGAATGTCTCTGCTTGTCAGTTATCATAGTAATTGATTTAGATGGTAGTCATGAGTGGAGGCTGCTGGCTGATGTCAATGGGTAGAGGTTTGATGAGAAAGGGAGGAGTAGAATATTGGTTTAATTGTAAAATATCTCCAAAATAATTACATCCAATTTCAAAAGGAGAAATGGTGATCTTTTTGTGAAAAAACCTGTAGGACACCAACATGTCCAGGTGACCAAGTTTAATACCACCTCTGATGTAACAGGTCAGTGCCCACAGATGAGATACACTGAGAAGAATATAGCATCACTTTGGTGGTACATTGTACAGAAAGCATGGCTTGGCCAGGACTCTGGTCATGAGGAAACACTGAATAGAGTCAGGTTGATAGAATTAATATGTCATGTAAAACTGTAAAATAACGAAAAACAGGAAAATGGGGGAAAACTGAGGAGGATAAGATAACTAAATGCGAACTGTGCTTGTGGATGAAGTCTTGAATTGGAAGAAAAAGTGCCCTGTTGGCAGCAGTAAAAAGTAACCAATGAGGGGGTCTGAGGATTGGCTGGTAGTATGTATCATTATTTATTTCCTCAACTGGAAGGTTACATGGAGATTATATAGGAGAAGGTCTTTTGTCTTGAGGAAAAACACAGAAGTATTAGCAACTTGCTCTCAAATATTTCCGAAAAGGCCAATCTTTGATATAGTGGGTGTTCATGCATTTGTACGTGTGTATATGTGAAATGTCATGAAATATTCAAAGTTGGGGAATATCAGTGAATAAGAAATTCACAGGGAAAATCTCTGTATTTCAATTGCACCTGGATTGTATATATTTTACAGCTTTAAAAATAAAACTTTTGATCTATGTTCTTTTCTTACTGCCTTTGTTACCACAATTAATCAGAGGAAAATTTGTTTTAATATATTTTTCTTAGATTAATTAGGACAATTCAGTAACTTCAAAATTATGTCCAGTTACTCTTAGACTAATTGTACCAACAAAGTTAAAAAATTTCATAAATTCTTAATCAAAATGTGGTAATAATTATATAATCTCCCAAACTGATAAATCATTGTTTATAGAGTTTGGCTTAGAAATGAAGTAAAAAAAAATCATGATTTTAAATAAGTGAAACAAATTTATTAGAAAAAGTATCAGAAATCCTGACTGTGGTTATAATGGGATCATGTCCATTCTTGGAAATTAACAAGAGTTGTTTAGTTCCAGCTACTGAACGAATTATGCTGTATGCATTTAGTTAATTCACATCTACCAAGGGTTTACTTTGACAAATTAAGACAAATATTTTTGACACCTTGCTTATGAAATACTTAAAAATATTAAATAGAGGATTCCAGTTCTTTGGGAGAAATTTCTTTGTAGTTTTATTATTATACTGACTAGTAGTGTAAAGCCCTAGTATTTTATCTTCCTCGTGTGCATTCAGAAGGATAGGCTTTAACAGATTACAGTGAGAAATATAAATTTCACCTAATGTTCAAATCAAGATTTTAAGCCAGTCTGATACTGTAAAAAAATTAGATTAATGCCTACTTATAAAAGTAAAGTCAAGATTATTAAAAGTACATCTTATATTTGTTGATGGTGCTATTTTATTAACGGAAAGAAAAGACTTTCAGAAATTAAAAGAATTAGAATTGTATAAAATAAGACCAAAGATCAGTGATAGTTATTCTGATTTTTCTGCATACTCGTTGTCTTCATGTCCTCAAATTCTATGAGATGAAGTCAATCAAGCTACTGTTTGAGAGAAATTTTGATTTGAGATATCTATTTATAGACGATTCCTTATAAAATTAACATAGTTATACTCACAATACTAACATTCGGATGGAAAATACATACCTAAAAATATATGCTCCATTTATTTCTCATCTATTTGACACATACAGTGAGGCTGTCTGTCTGCTGTGCTTTGTTTTTGTTTTTTAATGGATTATTTTATTGAGTTGCCACAATGACAGAATGAGATATTTATTACTATTTTGCTAGTTTTAAAATGAAGAAACAGGTTCAGATAGATTATACAATATTCTGAAAGTCACACAGCTAGAAAGTGAAGAAGCCATGATAGACTTTGCATAACAACATGTTAGTTTAACAACTTTAATTAATTTTATCACTTTTTTAATGTTTAATAGCCTTTACTAATTGAATGGATAAACATTTTACTGACTAATTTGATTAGTTTACTCATTCTCCACATATCTTTAAAAGTAGAACTAGAGAAATCTTTGACAATCATCCGTTTTCATTTTGGGAAATAATTGTATTAATATTGAACATGTTCTAAATACCCAAAGTTAAATACCTTTAGATCATTTATTCCCTATCATTAATGTTCATTTTGAGAATGAATAAAGGAAATAATAGCATATGAGAATTATCATAAAATGTAGCACATATGGATTTTCTGTGAGAATTAATTGACTCTTCTTCAAACGATACTGATTAATCCATATTTACTGAAGCATTAATTATTTTTCTTTTTTGGAAGTATAGCATATAGGAAGAAACACAGATCATGAGAATACAAATTATGAGTGAGAACTAAAAGCCTCTTCTTAATTCTCTAAAGCTAAATCACTACTTGTCTCTTTCTCTCCAAAGCTAGTTATCACACTTGAACTTTTTAATATCTTACTTAGTTTTGCCTGTTTTTGAAATATATGTAAATGTAATGATACATTTTATAGTCTACTGAGCCTGGTTTATTTCACTTAGAATAATTTTTAGGAGATTTTTCAGTTTTAAATGTCAATCAATGCAATTCAACACATTAATAATATAAAGGGGAAATAGATGATTGTCTCAACAAATTCAACAAAGATTTTTTCAAGCCTCTGGTGGCTGTAGGCATTCTTTGGCTTGTGGGTGCCTGTCTCCAGTCTCTGACACTACCTTCTCACATTCTTCTCCTGTTTTGTCTGTTAGAAACTGTGTGTTCTCTTGTAAGAGCACTTGTCATTGAATTTAGGGCTCAATGTGTAATCCAGGATAATCTCTCCATCTGATGATCTTTAACTTCAAGATCTTTTTTTCCAAATAATTTAACATTCACAGGTTCCAGGAATTAGATTGCAAAGACCCTTTTTCCAAGCAATTTAACATTCACAGGTTCCAGGAATTAGATTATCAACATATATATTTTGGGGACACTGTTCAGCCCATCAAGGAAGTAAAGAAGAAGAGGATAATCTTATTCAGTTATAGAATTTCCTATGGGAAGCTAGCAATTACAGATTGAATAACTTTCGAAACATGACTGCTCTTTCTGAAAATCCTAATGGCTTGTTTCTTCGGGGTAGAAATTTGATGGAGATTGCTGTGCATTCTCTTCCCTTATGGTGACTAGACCAAGAGCATTTCCAAATAGTTGTCAGAAAGTCAGTAGTAAGTGCCCTTATTTAGGAAACTTGCAGAAAGAGCCAAGGGCCTTGGGTGCACATGGAAGAAAGCAATAGCCTCAGCTGGATCATCAACAGATTTTGAAATAATCAATACTCAATCTTATAGCTCTAACTTATATCCCCGATTTGAGATTATTCCCTGGTTGGAGTTGCCAATCACAGGTTGGCAAAACACAACTTACAGCCCAAATCCAATGTGCCACCTGTTCTTTGTGTATGCAACACATGAACAAAGGATATTTTCACATTTTAAATGATTAAAATAATCAAAAGAAGAAAATCCAAATATCATGGCCATAAAGAAACTTTTATTCAAATACTGCCAAACATTCTTTCTCGTATTTTCTACATGGCTATTTCAAGTGTTAATGGAAGATCTAAATAGTGGCAATGAGATCTTTTCTAAAAATGTATTCTATATTGCAGTATAGACAGGGTTTTGCTGTGTTGCCCAGGCTTTCAAACTCTTGGGCTCAAGCAATCCTTCTACCTGGGCTTCCTGAGTAGCTGGGACTACAGGCATGTGCCACAATACTCAGCTCAGAGATCTGTACATCTTCAGCTTTGCCAGTTGGGCTAAGTGTCTAAGACTAAAGTCTAAAGCATTTGGTATCTGGCCATTTGTTTACTAAAAACATTGGCTGATTTATGTCCTAGATACTGAATTATTAACATTATTCTGTGGCAGAATGTAAAGTTTAAAAATTTGTTTTAATACATTCATGTGCATTTTGTTGTAATTAATAAAATATAATCATCTTTTTTAAAATATCAAGATATTATAGATAGTGAGGTTACAACTTTTGACCTAATATAAAAGTTCTGATGCTTCCTTTGGAAAAATTCTGGCTATCTTGGGTCAGTTTTTAAAAATGCTGTCACACCTACCGTCCAGAATTTAAAACAAACTACATTTTATTTCAACATCTATGCCAGGTATTCATTCCTAAATTTGAAATGCCAATGACTGGGGTATTAATTTCAGGATTTCAAAATTACTTCAATAAGGATTATGACTGTGTGTGTGTGTGTGTGTGTGTGTGTGTGTGTGTGTGTGTGTTCAGTTTCTTTGAGCCTCAATCTCGTTCTGAACATTTTTTTTGGTTTATTTCTTTTTGTGGGCAGTGGTTTTCTGACTATATTTTAAGTGGCCTGAGCATAAATACTTAAATATTTTTTCTTAAGCTCAAGTAAAAATCAAAATAATGTAAAAAATGAAGTTTCTTACATCGATACTATATTTAGACATATAAAAGACAAAAGCTGTGTTTTAAATGTAATATCTTAATTTATAATATTTAGTACGCTTTTCTACCAAAGTTTAATTTTAATAATTGCATACATACAGTTAACAACTATATACATTTCATCTACTGTATACATTTCAAAGACAAGAACACAAAATAATTTGAAAATTGTTTTTGATACATTTTGTAAGTAGAATTAAGTAGTAAAAT
>NW_016809462.1:2825408-2881115 GCF_001698545.2 Rhinopithecus bieti
AAAAAAAAAAAAAAAAAAAAAAAATTGTACCTTTTCTGAATAATGAGACTACTAGAAAAAGTTAAAGAATGGGTTTTTAATTAATATATACAAACTAAATATATGTATATTTTCTCTCTATATATAAAATATACATAAAAGTATATATATTCTACATATATAAGTGTATATATATTTTTTCCATATATCTACACACATTTTTAAATTTAAAGACTAGTGCAAGTCAGAAAAAGCATGCCAAAGGTGAAAGAAGAACTGTGGACCTATTAGAATTTGAGATGTGACTTACTTTTTCAGATAAGACACCACACACGATCGAAAAACTCATTTAGACATCATCTGGCAAAAAAAAAAAAAAATGTTGAGTGCTCCTTCTCTATTGTCTTCTATAATACTTTTTATTTTTAGTTCACATGTAAAACATAAATGGTATGTGTCTGTATACAAACAAACCTAATAAAAGTATTTGTTACTGTCTTGTTTTAAAAGCAAAGCATTTGAAAACAAAACTGTCCATCAATAGAGAAATGAATAAATAACTGATGACACATTCATACAATAAAAATAATAATTAAAGTAGCATGAAATAAAGCCAGTATTGGCAATTTTTGGGGGGCAGGAGGTGAGGAGTAAATGATCAGGTAAAAAATATTTTATGTTTTGTGATCCAAGCCACAAAATCAAGTAGGTTATTCAGATCCTTATTTAAAACAGATAAAACAAATTTCTACAATTTTTATTAACACAATTCAAACTGGACTAATAATAATAATTCTGTGCAATTCTGTAATACTGCTGTGCTGGAGTGGGTAGAAAGCAGAGGGCAGGCAGCAGAGATATGGCCAGTAGAATCTTGAAACAGAGATGACTCTTTGGGAGATGAGACAAAGCGAAGAGAAGAAAACAGAGAGCAGCTTCAATGAGGACTCCATTTCCTAGGGAATTTTCATTCTAGAATATTTTGAGTTAGTAGGTGTGGAGTAAGGTGAGTCTAGTAAAGAATTAAAACATCTGCATTAAGAGGTTGAGTTTAAGACACATGAAAATATGCTCCATCTTCTACTCCTACAACTATTCAACTCTGCCATTAGAGCATGAAAGTAGCCACAGACAATACATAAATAAATGAGCCTGCAGGTTTCAATAAAACTTAATTATGGACATTGACATTTGAACTTCATGTAATTTATAAGAAGACATCATTCTTTTTTTTTTTTTTTTTCAACAATTTAAAAGTGTGAAAATCAGGTTGTACAAAAACTTGTGAAGATCAGATTTGGTGTGTGGGCTTTAGTTTGCCAGCCCCTGAACTAGAGCTAAACTAAGGACATAAACATAGATGCACTCTAAAAACATTATCTTCAGGGAAAAAAATCAAGTTTAGAAACCTCTCCTACTAAACCAATTTCTATATTTATCAATTTTACTCTTATTTACAAATTAAAAAAATTATATCGTGTCAAAAAAAGAAATAATCTGACTGATCCATTATTAAGACCTCTTTAATGCTGTGTAGGTTAGCTTAAAACTTACCAAAATTAAGTTAACTTTACTAAGTTTTCTAAATAGAAAGGTCTCTGATAGCTTTATCTTAACCTCTATTCCAAGACTGGTTTACAATTTCTAATAGTTGACATAAAAAATTAATAGGAATTCTTGTTGTGATTAGTATAGGATATTTCACCACTTTTAATTTGTATTCTGTCTCCGTACAATTCTATACACCATGCCATTTCTCTTAACTGGACACAAAGAGAGCAGGAGAGTGAGGATGGACTTTTTCAAATTACCTTGAAATGTATGTAAATAAAATAGCAATGTCCTTCATATGCTGAGGATGCATTTCTTTTCTAATAGACAATTTAAAATTAATGATAAAAACTTGAAGGTTATTATCAGTGATACTCTCCACTGAATATTTAAAATATGCTGTGCATTTTACCATCATTTTTCAATGCAGTGTGTTCTCCAAAGTTCCTTGAGAAAACTGATTATGTTTTTCAAGATCTTGGAAGATTACTCCTTCTGTAACTTTGTCTGGGAATGGCAATTTGTGGCACTCTCTTCCCCTAACAGCATCTTGAAAAGAGGATGCTTATGTGAATAGGGGTTGGGGGAGAAACGTAGCACCATCATGCAGGGCCAGGTTTTCTTTCAATTTCACATCAACCATTATACTTCCAAATCTTAAAGCTGTTGCAATGATTTCAAAACTTGTGGGTAATAAGAGACTTTCTTTTTTTCTGCTATCAACAGGAATATATGATCCTCTACCCCGAATTCACCATTCAGGGAAAATATCGTATTTCTCTTTAGAAGAAGTGGCCTTTTAGGATAAACCCATTCATATGCTCACAGCATGACCTGTGGAAGCCTGGACTCCAGTCCCACTTCCCAACATTTCACGTATGCCTACCATTCTATACTGTCGACGAAAAGAGTCAAACTCTGTAAAATGTTTGAAGAGATTTATTTCGACCAAATATGACTGACCATGTCCCATCACATAGCCCTCAGAAAGTTCTGAGAACATGTGCCCAAGGTGGTGGGGATACAGCTTGGTTTTATATATTTTAGGAAGGCATGAAACAAAAATCAAATACATTAAAGAAATACATTGGTTTGGTTCAGAAAGGTGAAACAACTCAAAGCGGGGGGGTTCCAGACTATAGGTAAATTTAAATATTTTCTGGTTGACGTTTGCGCTTATCTGAAGGTGCGGGATTAATGTAAAGAAATGTTTAGGTTAGGATAAAGGTTTGTGGAGACCAAGTTTCATTGTGCAGAGGAAGCTCTCATATAGCAGACTTCAGAGAGAGAGCAGGTTGTAAAATGTTTCTTATTGGACCTAAAAGGGTGCCTGGCTCTTAGTTGATTATCTTCTGGATCTAGAAAGGAAGAAGAAAAACAATGGCGAAAGGGCATTCTCTATAGAATGTGGATTTTCCCTATAAGAGACTTTGTAGGACAAATTCAAGGTATGGCAAGGAAATGTATATTGGGGTTAAATATTTTGATTTTTTTCTTATAATATCATGCCAGAGTGAGATTGGAAATTAAATCACCATGTGTAGGGTCAAATAAAATCCAACTGATGAGAACCTATGGTTTGTAGAGTATGACTCCCTAGATCTAAGGGTCTACTCTTAGATAGGAATTTGAGCAAGATAAAAAGAATCAGAGCTTAGTGCTCAACAGCTTATGTTACTCAGAAGCAATTCCATATTAGCCTATGTGCAGCTTGGGCTTTAGTCTTTGCATTTGCTCAGATTCTCTTTTTCATCATTGTGCACGACTTAGCATAGAAATTGGCATATTAAAATCACGCTGTAAATATTGAGAAATAAATGTATGGATGACTCTGCCTAAATTTCCTACTCTCTTCCCAAACTCAATGATGAGAAAAATATTCAGTTCATGATTACAAAACTTTCGTTTCCCTATAACTAAGCCTTATTTGAAAACTGAAGCTCGTGGAATGATTTGGATATCATGTAATCTTAAGATTGTTACTGGTTTCTGAATCACTTTATAAATAAATCATCTTAAGATTTGGAGAGCCCAAATTATTTTAAAAGCATCAATCAATAAACCCAATATAAATTTTTAAAAGAAATGTAAACAATATTTAGAAAAAATGGTAAAATTTTTGAAGTCACCATTTCTAGTTTTCAACTTTTTAGGAATGACCCCAGATAAGGTAAAGTGCTCTTCATAACATTCCAGATAATTCCCACCTCTTACACAAGTGTAGCACCAATCAATGGAAAAATTTTAGTTTACTTTTCAAGTTCTTAAGAGAAAACTAAGACATAATCACCCACGAAAATTATAGACTAAAAGTGAAAATTTGCCCTGCATCTAAAACATTAAGTTCCAGAGATCTGGAGAAAATTAGGTTTTTTTAAAAAAAAAGTTTCTAAAGCCACCAAAAGACCAGATTCTCAAGTAAGAACTTCAGCAAGAAAGGCAACTAAGAGACTGATCACATTTACATAGGAGAAGTTATCTCTCATATTTTGACATTTTAAAATGATTTAAAATTTGAATTTGGCCTAGTTCTAAGCCATCATTGTGCAACAAATTGAAGTTAAACTATAAACATATCATTAAAAGTAATAAGTGAATTTACCAGTGTCTCTGGATGCCAGGGCAATATAACAAATCACTTAAACTTCCAGACAGTATAAATATGTACAATAAAATTAGATTTATAACACATTTTAAGTGGTAAACTTCATATATCTAGAAAAATATAGAAAAGATGTGTAAAATTTTTACACTAAAATTTTGAAAATGTTACTAAAAAATTAATGATTTCCTAAATAAAGAAGATATATTCATATTCATGTTTCAGTTAATTCATTTTAAGATGACAGTATCTCCAAGTTGATTATTATGTTCAATGCAATACAGATTAAATTCCAGAAGTTTGTTTGTATGTGAAAAATTGGCAAGCTGATTGTAAAAGTTATCTAGAATGATTTAAAAGATTCATAAAACAAAGGAAGTCTTTAAAAGAACAGTGGGAAATTTACATTACTAGATTTTAAGACTTAGCATAAAGCTACATACAACATGCATAAGGCAAGGTACTTTTGAAGCAAAACAAGAAACAATACAGAAGTAATTTAAATAAAAATATACTAGTATATAGCACGGATAAGTCACTTGCCTTATGACAAAAGCTTGTGTTTTTAATAAATTTTTCTGGGAAAATTGGAGATCTATGTAGAAAAAATAAAACAATATTTTAAAAGAAAAAAACAGAGAATAGTGAGTTGAGAAAGCAATGATCTATAGCAATAATGATAACCAAAAATTACAACTACTCTTGGTGGTATGGCAATAAATGCTGTCTGTTTTTAGAAAATAGAAAAAAATTTCTTGACTCTCTCAAGTGCGATGCCAAAATTATAGAGGACCTTGGAGAAACTAATAAGTGAAATCAGGGCTGAGTGTGGTGGCTCAAGCCTGTAAATCCAGCCCTTTGGGAGGCTGAGGCAGGTGGATCACTTGAGGTCAGGAGTTCAAGACCAACCTGACCAATATGGCAAAACCCCATCTCTACTAAAAATACAAAACCTAGTTGGGCATGGTGGCATGTGCCTGTAGTCCTAGCTGCTCAGGGAGGCTGAGACAGTAGAATTGCTTGAGCCCAGGGGGTGGAGGTTGCAGTGAGCTGAGATTGTGCCACTGCAATCCAGCCTGGGAGACAGAGCATGACTCCATCTCAAAAAAAAAAAAAGAGAGAGAAATAAAAAAAGAAAACCTTTATATGTGTAAGTGAAAACATTTGTCCATCAGTAAAAATAATTAATGTTACTGGATCAATACCATGCAAAGGAAATCTTAGCAAATTGTCTAATTTAATTCTTAAAAATCTTGTGAGATAGGTACCAATATTATAGTTACTAGTCCTCTTTCAGAATAACCCATGATTATCAAAGAATAATTTTCTGTGAGGTCATACTACAAGTTTTTATTACTTCTCAATCCAGTCAGAGTTCCGCTGTAGACCACTATTTATTCACTTCAGAGGTCAGAGGTATCTCTTCAAAAGCCACTATTACAACCCTGTTTGTCAGGATGTTTTTCTCCAACTTCCCACTTCAGGTTTTATCTTTTGTAATTCTTCATTTGATTTCCTTATTTTTAGTTCCAAAATTGTGTGCTAGGATTCTCTTTTTCTTTCTAGGGTCTTCAATTCAAATATTTGGGGTTCTGTGGCCTAGTGTTGAATGTTATCACTATGTAGACACAATCTGTATAATCAATCACAACCACCGTCACCACAATGTGTCAAAGTCCAAACTCAACCTTAATGCAGATTGCAACAATCCCTTTTTTTCCTAAGGATTTGTAAAAGGGATTAGGCATTGTACACTCTGGGAATTGGCCTCCTGTTTATAAGATACGTTAATAAAATAATATAGTTCTGTTTTCCTGCAAAATGACACAGTAACATTTCAATTTTGAAAAGCAAAATCTGATCATCAAAGCAGAGGAAATATTAAACCTTAGAAAATTTGCTTATACAATTTAAAGACAAAATTGTGAAAACAAAGCAAATAGTTCTAAAATTAACTTTTAAAATAAATTTTATTTTGAGATAACTTTGGATTCACATATAGTTGTAGAAGTAATACAGGTCCTGCAGATCCTTTTCTTAGTTTTCCCCAAAGATAACAGCTTGCAAAACTATAGTACACTATCACAGACAGGCAATTGGCCAAGTGCAGGTAAAAGCCTAAGTTCTTCAGAAAGCCTTCATTGACAATCTCTGAGTCCTTATTAGTGTTAGGCAGAGATAGCAATTCTGGATCCCCAATATGCCTTCACCAATAACTCCTAGGCAGGGTAGGGTAGGAGTGCACTGTTTCTGCTCCCCATGGGACACACATGGAGAGGAGCACTCCTCATTAACAGTGAGTATTGGTTAAAACCTTAGTTTTCAGCTGCCTCTGAAACTATCCTTCTAGTAAGGGTCAGGTGTCTCTTTACTGCAAGGTGGAGGGGAAGTCCAGTTCCCCATGCAATCTCTCCTGGCATATTGTGTCAAGGTAACTTTCTTATGCCACTTAAGGATAAAAAGCTTCACTTCCTGACTGGCCTTCTCTGACATGACCAGGGAAGAGGTTGAGGTTGGAGGGTTGGAGCATCTCTTTAGAGCTGGCCAGGACAGTAGTCAAGGCTCCCCACTTAGAGTTTGCTGCAGTGGCTGTGGGTGCAAACACAGGTTTTCTGTGGTATTTGAAATAGAGCAGTCAGTGCCAAATGTTCTCTGTCCTACTTCGTGAGCATTTTCTGGTTCTTTATCTAAAGAGTAAATGCTTTTGTTGGATCTTTTATTATCTACATTGATTGGCATGTCCAGATTGTTGGCCTCTTCAGCTCCAAGTCTGGGATGTATGAGACAAAAGATAAAAACCTCAACTAACCATGTCTTTCTCTGTGTCCTGAGGTTCCTAGCCAGTCTGCCTTCTTATTTGGCATTCCAAGGCCATTTGATGTTGGATTTATATCTAATAGTCATGGTTTTTACTTGTAACAAGCAGGAGGATTAGGCCAAAGAACATCTATTTCATCTTCCCTGAATGGAAGTTTCCAATTATTGAGTTTTTCTGTTGTGTATGAAAGATTTTTTTAAACATAAAGACATTTTAATTTAATTAAAATTTAAAATTTGTTTTTCTACTTAATTTGCATAGAATTCAAATATTATTTTGACATTTTATCAATGTGCTTCTCTTCTCGACAATTGAAATTAATCTGTAGTTTACGTAGAGTATTGTGTTAAGAAATGCCTTTGTTTCCAAGATGGTAGACTTTAGTCTTTTTAGACTTTAGACTTTAGACTTTAGACTTTTCCAGGGCTTCTCATTAACCTACAAGCAAATTAGAGCTGTAGACAATCACACTTTAAATACTTACCAAAGAAAAAGAAAAAACAAGGAAATCCAAAAGAAATAAATGAAAAAGAACTTCAGAATCCGAGACAAAAAAGGTGGGCTGCCCACGTATCCAGAACTGACTGAAAACTGGGTGCGAATCTGCAATATGAATGAGAAAAGTTGAATGAGTGTCACTTTGACATTCACTCCTCACCAGAGAAGTGTACAATCCAAGGCATGGGAGAGTACCTTAACCTTCTCAAGATATGACTGCAACTTGGAGAATGGCCAGGAGAGAGTGAAAAGGAACTGCTCCAGGAAGTGTTCCATGCACTCCCCCATAACTAGGTGCCTAAAGTAGAATTCTATTCATAATCAAAGCTCTTGTCAAGGTGTATGGAGTCCTGGGAGCTAGCAGCAGCAATAGTTTTGGGTGCTAGAGAGACTGGGGTCAGGGGGTGAAAAACTGGGACTCAAGTAAGGGTGGGATTCCTGTAGCCAGAACTGAGATATGAGTGTAGCGTGGGTTCCAGCTGCTGACGCTGGAATCAGGCACTTTCCCCCCACCTCAGGAACTGGAGCAGGAGAAGAGTTGACTGGGAGGTGTGGCATTGACCATTTCAGATTAGAGGCAAATTGCACTGAATAACTGAATAACCTTCACTGCCTATCATAATTAGGATGAGAGAGTGAGCTCTGCTGGACCTAGGTTGTGCACAGAAGGCAGTTTTCAGTTATTCTGGCCAAGGCATGGTGCTCAGACCATCCCTTTCTTCTTGCTCTGAGACCTCAGTGCAGAAGCAGTCACCCTTCTTCCGTGCAGCTTGCTTAGACGTCTGAGGACTTCCCTGCCCGCTTTATGAGAATTGGTTCTTGAACTCACCATTGGGAGGCCTGAATGCAGGCTTCCTTGGTCTTCCTCTGCCAGCTTCACCTGCCTTCAAAGATGGAAAGCAGAACCCAGGCCTGTGGGATTTCATGGCCCAATCCACCACCAGAGACACTGGACAACTGCTCTTGATTAACAGATGTTGGACATTAAACTTATTGCTACCACTACAGCTGGCTCTTACCTGTAAGCACAACCTACTGGCCTAGAATTTTGCCTGCAAAGTCTATTACAACAGTTAATGACACAAAAGCATACTGCTTGGGAAAAAAAGCTTCTCACAACCATGGCTAACCCCATTGGCCTCACCACCCCAGCTACTCAACATATCATGAGCCTGCTTATCTGCCCAATACATTGATACTATAACCAGCATTAGAGAGATCACACCAAGGGTATTTATAGCCAAAGAAATCATGCAGAATCTTTCCAACTGCACACACACAACAGAAAAACTATATGACTCTATCCAACATACATCATATTCACGTCTTCAAGAAAAAGTTTCCCACATGAAAAAGTAATTCAAAAGTAAGATGAAGTGACTGTTACTTCAGATGCACAGAAATCACTGTGAAGATACAGAAAGCATTAAAAACACATTATTGCGACATCTTCAAAAGATCATAATCATTATCCAGCAATAGATTCTAATAAAAACTAAATCTTCAAAATCCCAGACAAAGTATTCAAAATATTGATTTTAAAGAAGCTTGATGAGATGCAAGAGAAATCTGAAAACAAATGCAAAGAAATCAGGAAGTCAATTTAAGATATGAATGAGAAATTTGTTAAGGAAATAGATAACTTAAAAACAAAAAACAAAGCAAGCAGAAATCCTGGAACTGACAAAATTCATTGAAGGAATGACAAAATACATTTGAAAACTTCAGCAATAGACTATACCAAGTAAAATTTTAAAAAATCTCAGAACTTGAAGACAGGTATTTTGAAGCAATATAGTCAGGCAAAAAAATAAAGAAAAAACAATGTAAAAGAATAAGAAAGGCCTTCAAGATATATAAGACTACATAGAGCAATCAGTCTTATAAATTATAAATATAGATTACTGGGAAGAAAACTGAAAAAGTTTAGAAAACCTCTTCAAGGAAATAACTGATGAAAGTATTCCTCTAGTCATGTCTAACAACAGATTTAGACATCCAGCTACAGGAGGCCCATTGAACTCCAGAAAAAATGCATTGAAAACAGAGATTCACCATAATGTATTGTCATCAGACTATTTGAAGTCAAAGTTAAGGAGAGAATTTTAAAATCAAAAAGAGAAAAAGCATCTAGTCATCTATAAAGGAAGCCCCTTCAAACTAATGTGGACCTCTTAGTAGAAACCTTACATACAAGAAAAAAATGGGATGAGATTTTCAAAATGCTGAAATTAAAAAAAAAAAAAAAAACTTTCGGCCGGGCGTGGTGGCTCAAGCCTGTAATCCCAGCACTTTGGGAGGCCGAGACAGGCAGATCACGAGGTCAGGAGATCGAGACCATCCTGGCTAACACAGTGAAACCCCATCTCTACTAAAAAAATACAAAAAATTAGCCAGGCGAGGTGGCGGGAGCCTGTAGTCCCAGCTACTCGGGAGGCTGAGGCGAGAGAATGGCGTAAACCCGGGAGGCGGAGCTTGCAGTGAGCTGAGATCCGGCCACTGCACTCCAGCCTGGGCAACAGAGCGAGACTCCATCTCAAAAAATAAAAAATAAAAAATAAATGAAAAAAGAACTTTCAACCACAAATTTTACTTTCAGCTATATTTTATTCTTTCTTAAATGAAAGAGAAATAAAATCTTTCTTAGATAAGGAAATGCTGAGGGAATTCATCACCTCTAGACCAAAACTATAAGAAATGCTTAAAGGACTTCTAAACATGGAAATGAAAGGTTGATATTTACCAAAATAAAAACACATGAAAGTGTAAAACTCTCAAGTCTTAAAAAAAAAAAAATCACACAAATGCAGAAGGAAAAGGAATCAAAAGGCAACAAGACAGAATTCTACCAAATTTCAAATATAAACAGAAAGAGAAAAAAAAAGAATTGATAAAACAACTAGAAAGTATTTTTTATTATAACAGGATAAAACCTCAAATATCAACATTAACCTTGAATATAAGTCGGTTAAATCCTCTATTTAAAAGACAGACTAGCAGAATGAATAAACATAATAACCCAAGTAGGAGAAGCTATACATTTATCGGATAAAGTAGGCTGTAAATTAAAAAAAAACTAAAAAAAGGAAGATTATTATATTTATGATATTATATATATGTTATATTAATTGATAAAGAGATCAATGAAACCAGAGAATATAACAATTACAAATATATATAAATTCAACATTGAAGCACCCAGATTCATAATACAAATATTACTGTACCCAAAGAAAGAGATAGCAGTACAATGATAGTAAGGGACTTCAACACCCCACTCACAGCACTAGACAGATGATCAAGACAGAGAATCAATAAACAAACATTGGACTTAAATTGTATTTAGACCAAATACACCTAACAAATCTTCACAGAATGTTCTTCCCAACAACTGCAAAATATACATTCTTCTCATCAGCACATGAAACATTCTTCAAGATAGACAATATACTAGGCCACAAAACAGGTATAAATACATTTTAAAAAATCAAAATCATATCCAGTATCATCATAGGCCACCATGGATAAAACTAGAAATCAATACCAAGGCAAACTATTTGTACATTTCTGAAACTCATAAATTATAAATATTGCTGAACAGGAAGAAAACTCAAAAAGTTTAGAAAACCTCTTTAAAGAAATAACTCATGAAAGTATCAGTACAGTTCTGAAACTGTACAAATACATGGAAATTAAATAACGCTCCTTGACAATCTTTGCATCAACAAAGGAATTAAAATAAAATTTCCAAAACTTTTAAATGCATTAGCATTGAAACACCATTCCAAAACCTTTTGGGATACAGGAAAAGTAATACTAAGAAGTAATTAATAGCATTAGATATCTATATAAAAAAAGTAGAAAGATCATAAATCAACAACTTAACTGCATACTTCAAGGAATTAAACAAGAACAAACCAAACCCGAAGTTATCAGAAAAAAATTTTAAAAAAAAGATCAAGACTGAATTAAATATAAGAAATGTAGGAGACCAAAATAAACAATGCAAAGGTTCAATAAAACTATAAATTGATTCTTCAAAAAGACAAACAAAATTGATTAGACACTAGCTAGACTAACCAAGAACAAAAGAGAAAAGATTCAAATAAACAAAATCAGAATTGAAAAAAGAAACATTGAAACTGATGCCACAGAAATACAAAAGATCATCAGAAACTATTATGAGCAACTCTATGCTTACACAGTGGAAAGCTTGGAAGAAATTGTTGAATTCCTGGAAACATACAATCTCCCAAGCTTGAACCACGAAGAAAACAGAAAACCTGCACAGGCCAATAATGAGTACTGAGGTGGAATCAGTAATAATAAATCTCCCAACTATAAAAAAAGCCCAGGACCAGATGGATCCACAGATGAATTCCACTTTGTACTAACTCTTTTAGTACAAAAAAGAAAAAAAATACAAAAACTAATAACTAATATCAATCCTCCTGAAACTCTTCCAAAAGTTCAAGGAAGATGGATACTCCCTAATTGATTCTACATGTCTAGTATCACCGGGGTACCAAAACTAGTCAAGGATACAACAAAAAAGAAAACTACAGGCCAATATCCCTGATGAACGGAACAAACTCAATCCAACAGCATATCAAAGAGATAATACACCACAATCAAGTGGGCTTTATACCAGGGATGTGAGGATAGTTCAACGTATGCATATTAATAAATATAATACATCACATAAAGAGAATAAAAGACCAAAACCACATGATTATCTCAATAGATACAGAGAAAGCATTTGATAAAATTCGGCATCCCTTCATAATTAAAACTCACAAATTTGGTGTAAAAGGAAAGTAAATATTGCAAGCCCACAGCCAACATTAAACTGAACAGGGAAAAATTGAAATCTTTCTCTCTAAGAACTGGAACAAGATAAGGATGCCCATGTTCCCAACTGCTACCTAACATAGTACAGAAAGTCCTAGATATCCTTAGAGTAAAAAAAAAAAAAAAAAAAAAAAAAAAAAAAAATTGGAATGTATATCACATCCCCGAGACTTTCAATGTAATTGTTTTCGGCAAGAAAACAACAGATAATCTTCTCATAAACTTAAAATTTTATAAATTTGGGATTTATCATATATTTCCTTGGGGTATATCCAAGACTTCTGGATACTTATTTAGTAAAAGCATAGATAGATAGATAGATAGATAGATAGATAGACAGACAGACAGATAGATAAGAGAGAGAGAGCGGAATCATTTTTGAATCATAGAAGCAATACCAAGGAGCACACGACCATCCAATATCTTCTGCTTTTATGGATATAAAAATTTTTGGTGTAAATTTTGCTGTGAAACATAAATTTGCCTAGAGTTTTAGGAATAAAAAATTAATAACCATGCCAAAATGTTTTTTAGAATATATTCCCAATTAATTGTGTTTTCATAAAATTGTTCATTATAAAATAAAATATGAAATGTGCATTCAAGGTTACCAAATATTTCTTGGAAGTCAATTCAATAAACAAAATAATAAAATTGTAAAGTAATTTTTAATGAGACAGAGGAATGCATGCATGCATAATCCAATGATAAGTTTATAAATCACATATACATTTCTCATTAATGAATGGCAAGTAATGGATAGCAAAACACCTCCAATTACTGTTGTTTGCTACACTGATTGTCAAAGTTTTCATAATTGCTGTTGTGTACATGACTGTGTCTCCATTATGTCAGTTGGCTTCTTGCAAAATAGAGCTTTCACTAATCAGCCATTTTTTTCATTATTTACCAGTGAATTTGAGTATGTAATTACCATAATTGCCACTCATTTGGCCATCATACTCTTCTATTTTGTTTTTCTTTGCTTTGTTTTGTTTTTGTAGAAATGAGGTTTCACCATGTCACCCAAGCTGGTCTCTAACTACTGGGCTGCAGTCATTTATCCACCTCAGAGTCCCAGAGTGCTAGGATTACAGAGGTAAGCCATTGCTTTCTGCCTACACTATCATTTTAAAAATATCAATAATAAAAATAAAATAAACATCTAAGTGGTTTACTTTTGTTTCCACTGAGAAGTTCTGACCTTTGATGGCATCTCTTGGGGAACATAGGTGCTGTGAACTACATAATGAATTGTAACTTATCTAAGGGCAAAATCATTCTGCTTTGAAGAACGTATTTTTTATTTTTGTACATTTCCTAAATGCATTCTGCCTTGATAAATAGATGCATAACAGGCAACGTGATCCATATATAATATAGAGTAATTATTTTAGAAAACAAAATGAACATGACACTTATTTCAAGATGAGTATGTCGAAGGATTGTATTGGGAAACATGAAGTTTCTAAAACAATGAATTGGAGAAAGGACGTTAAGTTTATTTTAAAATTAATGACAAAGTTTAGATTAAAACACTGCATATGTTCATATACAAAGGAGCTTGCAGAAACTTAGATAAAAAATAGGATTCAACATAATGTTAAATATGACAGCTTATCACCTTGACTAAAGACAACCAGATCAAGAGTAATTCTACAGTACAGTTAGCTACCTCGTCATACCGGATTTTAATTAAAATTCACAAATTATTGTATAGGGGACTTTAGGATCAAGGGCCATAGGAATACATAGAATTTGAAAATACTTCATAAACCTGTAATAAAACAGAAAAATAATTATGCTACAATTATATAAACAAACATATTTTTCCGTAATACTAAAAGTTAACAATATACTACCTACTATTAGCATATCACAAATTTTAACTATAGTTGTGAATATTTAAAAGTGAATATTTGAATGTAACACATGACATTACTGTTGAATCTTCTTGTATAAAACCATTCACTGTTACATTCGTTTCATTACAAATAAATTCTGTCTATATTTTTGAAGAAAATTAATGCATAGAAAAACATAGTCCTGGCCGGGTGCGGTGGCTCACTGCTGTAATCCCAGCACTTTGGGAGGCTGAGGTGGGCAGATCACGAGGTCAGGAGATCAAGACCATCCTGACTAACACTGTGACATGCCCGTCTCTACTAAAAATACAAAAAATTAGCCGGGCGTGGTGGTGGCTGGCGCTTGTAGTTCCAGCTACTCAGGAGGCTGAGGCAGGAGAATGGCGTGAACCCTGGAAGCGGTGCTGGCATTGAGCCGAGATCACGCCACTGCACTCCCGCATGAGTGACAAAGCAAGACTCCGTCTGAAAAAAAAAAAAAAAGAAAGAAAGAAAAAAGAAAAAAGAAAAGAAAACATAGTCCTGAATTTCAATGAAAGGACTTTTTACTGAGTAGAAAAACGTCCTTCCAAAATTCGTGTTCATTTGGAACCTCAAAATGAACGTAACTGGATAGAGGTTCTTGGCAGATATACTTAGTTAAAATGAGGTCAGACTGCATTAGTGTGTGACTGGTGTCCTTAGAAGAAGGCCATGTGAAGACACGGAGAAATACATGAGGAAAACATATGTAAGTAGAATAAGAATTGGAGTGATGCATCTACAAGCCAGGAGATGACAAGATTTGCCAAACAACAACAACAACAACAACAACAACAACGACAACAACAACAATAAACCACCAAGAGCTAGAAAGAAACAATAAAGAAATCTTTCCTAAAGTCTTCAGAGAAAGCATGGACATGCTAATACCTTGATTTCAGACTTCTAAATTTCTGTTGTAATCCATGCAGTTTATAGTAATTTGTTATAGTAGTCCTAGAAAAATAATATACTCTTTAATTAATATTAAGAAACGATAAATGGTCTCTTAAATAAATTGTGTTAAAATGGTAATTAAATGATATCAGCTTCAAAACTTTGAAAAATATAGCAATATAATGTAATGATGGCATTGATTCAACTTAGCAATTCATTATTTAACAACATAACATGTGATACTGGTTTCGAAAATGATTCACTGAAAAATTTTGGATATCGGCATGCATTTTAATGGACTAAGGATGCTTTCCTTCTATTTTAAGGTTGCTGATTTTTATCATAAACTATTTTTTAAAATTTCGTCTTTTTTTCTGAATTTGTTGAGAAGATAAATCAAACCATGGAAATTAAGCAATATGAGTCTGAATTACGAGTGGTCAATGAAGAAATTAAGAAGAAAATTGAAAAATGCCTTGAAACAAATAATAATAGAAACACAATATACCAAAATATATGGGATACAACAAATGCAGTACTCAGAGGGAAGTTTATAGCTCTCAGTGCCTACATCATATAAAGAGGAAAAACTTCAAATTAGCAATCTAACAATGCACTTTAAGGAACTAGAAAAGCTAGCTTAAATCAAACCAAAATTAGTAGAATGAAAGAAATAATAAAGATCAGAGCAGAAAGGAATGAAATTTAAATAAGGAAAACAACACAAAAGATTAATAAAACATTAAGTTGGTTTTTTGAAAATAAACAAAATTGACAAATTTTTATCCAGACTATGAAAAAAATGACCCAAATAAATAAAATTAAAATGAAAAAAATAAGACATTATAACTGATATTGCAAAAATTCAAAGAATCATTAGTGGCCACTATGAGCAACAATATGCCAATGAATTGGAAAACCTAGGAGAAAGAAACAAATCCCAAGATAAACAAAACCTGCCAAGATTAAATCAGAAAAAAAAAAAAAAATCCAAAACCTGAAAAGACCAATAATAAGTAATGAAATTGAAGCTATAATTAAAGTCTCCCAGTAAAGAAAAGCCTGGAACACAATGGCTTCACTGCTGAACAAACATTTAAAGAACTAATACAAATCTTACTGAAACTATTATGAAAAATAGAGAAGAAGGGAATACTACCAAACTCATTCCATGAGATCAGTATTACCGTGATACCAAAACCAGACAAAGACACACTAAAAGAAAAGAAAACAACAGGTCAATATATCTGAAGAATATTGATGCAAAAATCCTCAACAAAGTATTAGCAAACCAAATTCAACAATACATTATAAAGATTATTCATCTTGATCAAGTGGGATTTATCTCTGGGATGCAAGCATGGTTCAACATACACAAATCAATCAACATGATACATCATATCAACAGAATGACAAATGAAAACCATATGATCACATGAATTGATGCTGAAAAACTGTTTGATAAAATTTAATGGTACTTTATTATGAAAATCCTTAAAAACTGGATATAGATGGAACAGACCCCAACATAATAAAAATCATATTTGACAGATCCACAGCTAGTATATTTATTGGGGGGAAAAAAAGCCTTTTCCCTAAGATTGGGAACACAACAAGGATGCCCACTGTCAGCACTGTTATTCAATGTAGTACTGGAAGTCTTAGCGTTTTCAATAAGACAAGAGAAAGATACGAAAGATATCCAAATTGGAAAGGAAGAAGTCAAATTACCTTATTTGCTGATGATATGATCATATGATTCAAAAAACCTAAAGACTTCAGAAGAAAACCATTAACACTGATACACAAATTCAATAAAGTTGAATTTGGATAAAATTCAATATACAAATTAAACATACAAAAATCAGTAACATTTCTGTATGCCAACAGTGAAGAATGTGAAAAGGAAATAAAAAAGTAATCTCATTTACAATAGCCACACATAAAATGAAATACCTAAAAATTAACCCAAGAAGTGAAAGATCTCCATAATAAAAACTATAAAACACTGATGCAGGAAATTGAAGAAGACATCAAAAAATGAAACAATATTCTATGTTCAAGGATTGAAAGAATCAATGTTGTTAAAATGTCCATACTCCCCAAAGCAATCTACAGATTCACTTGAACCTGGGAGGCGGAGGATGCATTGACCCAAGATATCATGCCACTGCACTCCAGCCTGCATGACAGAATGAAACCCTGCCAAAAAAAAAAAAAAAAAAAAAAAAAAAAAGAAAGGCTTCATTGAGATATCAGCTCACCACAGTTAAAAAGGCTTGTATTGAATACACAGGCAATAACAAATGTTGACAAGGATGTAGAGAGAAGGAAGCTTGTACACTGTTGGCAAGAATGTAAATTAGTACAACCACTATGGAGAACAGTTTGGAGGTTTCTAAAAACCCTAAAAATTAAGCTATCGTATGATCCAGCAATCCCACTGCTGGGTAGATACACAAAAGAAAGGAAGTCAGTATATCAAAGAGATATCTGCACTCCCATGTTTGGTGTAGCACTGTTTACAGTAGCCAAGATAGGGAGCAACCTAAGTGTCGATCCACAGATGCCTGAATAAAGAAAATGTGGTACATATGCACAATGGAGTACGATTCAGCCATACAAAATAATGAGACCCAGTCATTTGCAACAACATGGATGGAACTGAAGATCACTATCTTAAGTGAAATAATCCAGGCACAGAAAGGCAAATATTGCATATGTGCACTTATTTGTGTGATCTAAAAATCAAATCAATTGAATTCATGGATTTAGAGAGTTGAAGGGTGGTTACTGGAGTCTGGAAGAGTAGTAGGGGGCTAAGGGGTAAGTGGGGATCGTTAATGGGCACACACACACACACACACAAACAGAATGCCAATAAGACTTACCATTTGATAGCATAATAGGGTGAATATAGGCAATAATAAATTGTATACTTTAAAATAACTTGAAGACTGTAATTAGATTATTTGTACCTCAAGGAATAAATGCTTAAGGGGATGGATATCCCATTCTCCATGATGTGCTTATTTCGCATTGCATGCCTGTATCAAAGCATTTCATGTATTCAGTAAATATGTACACATTCCATGTACCTTCAAAAATTTAAAAAACTAGAAAAAAAAAAAAAGATCGACAAGTATTTGTCAAGTGTTGATATATATTTACCTTATTTAAGGAAGCTTTACCAGATATATTGGATCTGAATGAAGAGACATTTTTACTTCTCAATTGATATACTGTATGTTCCTTCTACCACAAAACCAATAAAGCATATCAGAGTGCTTAGGGTTCACAGGCCCGGATTGTTAAACTACATTCTTATGTGAGTATCTGAACCCCAGATTCTGCAACTGTGAAGTGCTCTACCAGAATCTTGGATATGCAGATTTTGTTATATAGAACTGCCTTGAAGACAAACTATATCAACAGGATGTTGAACAAACACTTGAATTAGGATCCTATGACCATTGCTGTGGAGGGAATGTTATCTCTGTTGAAGAAGCAAAAGAAACTCCAAATGGCCAACGTTGAGTTGTCAGAATTTTTGAGGAAATAATAATTCGAAAAATGTTTCAAAATATATTTAGTTGGTAGGTGTCATGTTTGTCTAAGCAGTAGTTAGAAAATTCCAACCAGTAATTAGTTCCATGGTTTTGGAATGATCTTCTATTATTTCTGAATTTTCCCTTTCTTCTATGAATTACATGAAGCTCAAGATAAACAAATGCCTTGTATCATTCTTTATTCTATAGGAAAAATGTTGTAACTCTAAATAATTTCAGACTATAATATCTGTAACCAATTCATATTTAACATGCTTGAAAAATGTATTTTTCTCAACTTTATTCAATTTAATTCAACAGTAATTTAGAGGAAAAAGGACAGACTGGAAAACGGAGTCAAAATCCACTGACATTTGCATAATTATGCTAACAGCAACAACAACAAAAGCTTAGTTCTGTAAACCTGTATCAGAAAGAGTAGTAAAACATGTTCATTTCTAAATGCTTTATTTTTCTGAAAGCAGGGAGGATGCACTTGCATTGAATAGGAAAATAAATAATTTTCTGCTAGAGAAGGTCCGGTACACCACTGCTAGCTAACAGTTGTATTTAACATATGCCTCTTCTTTAGAATTAGATGTACTTATGCAACACTTCCCATGTGCCAGGAACTCCAAGGTGTGACAAAGAGAATAAAATATTTTTCTTCAATATTTCTATTTTTATGGACCCATCAACTACAAGTTGAATTTTAAAAAAACCCTATTTTGACGGTCAACAATAATTAAATATAAGCAATTCCACATGGCTCACAGATACATATTTATTATTAAAACATATGAATGCACACATACATATGCAGAACTCCAATGAGGCATTAGTTATTTCCCAATTAATTCTTGGACAACAAAGTGTAATTTCAGGACCAAAATTATGTACTAAAAATTGTAACTCCTTTTTTTTTTCATTATACTTTAAGTTCTGGGGTACATGTGCAGAAACTGCAGGTTTTTTACATAGGTAGACACGTGCCATGGTAGTTTGCTGCACCCATCAACCCGTCATCTACATTAGGCATTTCTCCTAATGCTATCCCTCCTCTACCCCCATCCCCACCGACAGGCCCCAGTGTGTGATGGGTGTTCCCCTCCCTGTGTCCATATGTTCTCATTGTCCAGCTCCCACTTATGAGTGAGAACATGCGGTGTTTGGTTTTCTGTTCTTGTGGCTCTATACCTCTGAATAACATATCTCTTTTGGCTCATTTCAGGTGACAGTGTGCTGAGAATTAGGGAGGACTGAGAAGACACATTCATCAGATTATTAAGTTGATGACAAAGTAACTACAGTTTTTGCCATTACTTTAGCACCAACCTAATATCATTACTTGATGGTCTTTCAACAGTGGCCAGGTAAGAATTCTAGCCAAGCAAAGAGACACTGGACAGCCTCTAGACATCTGTGATATTCGATTCTTGCAAAATTATACTTTCTGAATGTCTTTAGTTTGTATAAATTGCTTTCTCAACATCTTACTTTGATAAATAACCTAGAGCCCCGTACTCCACAGCTTTCAGCTTTCATTGCCTCCTTCATCATGTTAGAATTCCTGTCATCATTTGCCACAGACATACTACTGACTACCCTCTCTTCATAGAAACAATCTTTATCCCAGAAAGTTATAGGAATTAGGCAAACATACTTCATTCATTGTTGTGGAGAGCCACACATTTTTTACCTAGAAGGCAGGGCAGGGAGGTGATAGAAGAAGGAAAGTTTAAACTTTCATGTAAACTGATGTAAAAACATCAGATTTTAATGTATTAAAAATTTTAGGTCTATAATTTATATACCACTTTCGGTTTATAATGTCTAAAGTACACACCTTCTTTCTTAACTCAGAGCCAGTTGTTTCAGTAGCAGGCCCTGGGATTTTACCATTCCCTTTTGTAAGTCATACTTTCTTCAGTATTGATTTTCTGAAAGCAATATTACCTACATCAACCTTTTAATATATAAAGAAGATCCTACTGTTACAACAGTATAACATATGGGTCTATGGATATAAATACTAAAAAATTTGGATCTTCATGTTCTACTTCCTTTTTGTATCCCATGGAATATTAGCCATCTACTCTCTAATGAAGTAGAGTCATTTAGAATCTTTGGGTCTACTTTACAATTTCTATAACTGATAAAACTGCCAGTCAAACTATCAGCCATTTATTTATGGATCAATACAGTTGTGTAGTGCAATAATTTTAAAGTTGCTGGCAAATGAGGAAATGGTGATGAGGTTAGTATTGATTGACTCATGTCACAAGCTGTCATGGAAGAAAAGTATGCTAAAATTGTGTGAAAATAGAAGGGTCCCAAGAAAAGAAATCATAATCTTATGTTTTTCTGAGCTATTTTCCAATAACACTCTGAAAAAGAATCAATGTCCTGGCTACAAGGACAAACTTACTGAGGTAAAGGCAGGATGGTGATGAGAATGTGGATAAGTATTTTTAAAACACTGCAAACTGTAAGTAGTGTTATACATGGGCATGTAAGGAAGAAATAGGAAATATATAGAACAACCTATAGCAGTTCTTAAACTCCACTTAACTAATGGTTAAAAATAACAAGTGTAAAAAGAAAGTTTCCTATTTATTTCCATCATGTCACAAGAATTATTTTAAAAATTGGTTTGTTTAAGCTGAGGAAATATGGACATTAGTAGCTGGTCATTGAGTTTCCATAATATAATCTGGCCTCAAGGAGACACTGCAGGAAGGACTTGATAGATTTATAATCCATCTTGGTTAACTTCATAGATCCAGAAAACCTCAATATTACTTCCTTGGTAATGCTTAACCCTCCTTTTTCCCCTAGAATGTCTAGATAAATTATAAAGTGATGTGTCTATTTCCCCCAGAATCACCTCATTACTGATTCCTCCTATTCGGAGTGGACCTGCATGAAGATAAAACACTATGAACCTATAAAAAAATCATGCTACCTGTAATTAAAGACAGAAAAAAAAAATTGGCTCTCACTAATGTTCCATGCTCATTAGTAAGTATTGCTTTTCCATATAGAGATGGCTAATTTTGTTTTTTCCACCTTTATAATGATTCCCTTATACCAATACAACCTCTAACTCTTAAAGGTAAAATTTCCCTATGGCTCAGTCAAGGTGGTGGATCTTAAAGTTCCTGGAAGACAATTTTCTGGATTTGATCTCTGCCACAGTAATGTGCAGAGCAGAGATATCGCATTTCTAGCATACAAACGGTGATTTCACTAATTTTTTAAATCTAACCTCTAGTTGGCATACACGAGTATGCTCTGGAGATTCTCCTCTGACTTATTATTTCCAAACTATGCTCTCTTATGCCAGATAAAATTTGAAACATCTCCATCCATTCGAATTCAAATAAAAGATACCACTTTCTTTCCATGATAAATATATTTTTACCACATTAGTATTTAAATGTGGATTTGGTCTCTTAGCAAGATGAGATGTGTGATAAAATAGAGGAGAGAAAAGCAAGTTCTAGGAAGGATTTTTAGTTTCCCGAAGGAAACAATTTCAAGCTCATAGCTGGAAGCAGAGAAAAGAAGTGCAAATGGACTATGAGTACTTCTGAACTGCTGAAATGTCTAAAAGGAAATTTTAAGAACATTTTAATAGATATATACTAGAAACTATTTTGAAGCTTTTAATATTCTGATAAAATCTACAATATTCTGATAAAATATTCCAACATCAGACTTTTTTGTTTAATGCTCATCTGACAAATTCAAAAGATTATATGTACTATATGCTAATTTTAACTGTTTCTTATAAATATGTTTAGTTACACTTGCATTTATTGCATGGAGGTGGCAATGTTGCTCTTTCTTGAATTTAAGGATGTAACTGTAGATAGAGGGGTCAAAAATAAATATTCTAACAACTTGCTGCTATATGGAAAACACAGGAGTTTTCAGAACAGATATATAATTTTATTCTCAGTGAATGTGGGTGGTGTATGTGTGTGTATACATTCATTGTTTCAAAGTAACTCCATTCATTAGCACATATACATCAATGGCATGGTATTAAGTTCCTATATGTCTGCCTAATCCTGTACTTTTTGGAAACCCATATAACCTCTATTAATAATGTCAAAGATTAACATCAGGAGATATAGTAGTGCATGTATTTTTGTTGTTGCTGTTATTGTAGTGGATACATTTTGTTCTCTGACCCAGCATTCACCTGCCTGATTTGCCTAATTTCTCCCTCATTTTTCCCATATTCTGACAACTGCTCTCTTTCAAGCTCTAACCATATGAGTCCTGGACATCTTCTCTCTCTTACATAATCCTGATACAGGCTATGACAGATTAGATCATTGTTTTCTTGATATTTTGCCATATAGGAGACAAAAGTTTTAAAATATAAACTATTGAACTTGGAAACCTTATCACTCCATGAAGAGAAAGCTTCTCTGTTGGCTGATAGAATTACATGTGTGTTCTGAGGTCATGATGCTATCTAAGGCCCAATGTTTAGTTAATGTTGAGGCCCAGCAGCAACACCACCCTCCCTGCAGTTGTTTTTGACCCCTCTGTCAATTCTAATGCAGTATTATTACTTGGGGAACAATTGGTCTGAATTGGATTTTAATCACTTACAAACCACCATGCTTTTTCAGGTGCTAGATGCTGAATAAAATGTGTTCAGCCCACGAGGACCAGTATTCTGTCTGCAACAAAGAGTGAGCAATTTTTTTTTGTTTTTTTGTCTTTGGACCTTATAAGAACAACAACAAAAAATTATTTAGAAAAGTCAAGCTACTCTAGAGAATTACTCAAATAGTTTAATTTTAGTTATTATAAACTGAAAGAAAAAAGCAACAAAAATATGACTTCAGTGACACCATTTTCTCCTGGATTTCGTTTTATCACACTTTCTCAATTTCCTTGCTCATTTTCTCTTTTCTCGTTTTCTCCTGGAATTCTTTCACATCACACTTTCTCAATTTTCTTGCTGCCTCCTCTTTTCCTACTTCTCCCTTAAAAATAGTTTCCTCAATGTCCCAATTTGTCTTCTCTCCCATCCTCCAGCAGGGAACCTTGCTATCCAAAGCATGGTCTGTGGACTAGCACAGGCCTCATTTGTGAAGTTGTAAGAAACGTGAATTTCAGGTTTCACTCAATCCTGCTGAATCTGAATTTGCCATTTAACGGGTGCTGTCCAGGAACACAGGGCTGCTCTTTAGAAGGCATGCTCTTTAGAATTTCAGTGACCAAATGTGTGTTCTGACCTCCAAATGTATGTCTGGATACCAGATCTCTCTACTAGGCTCCTCTGGATTGTCTGCTTAGAGAAGTCCACACTCTGACTCCTCTTTTCTCAAATATGCTCCTCCTCCTTTGGGCAACTAATAAAAGACAGACCCTCTTCAGAACCTTTTACTGTAGAGCTGTTATTTAACCACATACTCCTGAGTTAAAAATGGTTGCTTTGGGGCAAGTCAGGGCTAATAATCAGCTGGTGGGCACTGGTCTCGCTGACCTATTGTTCCAGTACTCTCTCCTTGGAGTTCTCAGTGCTATCAGCCTCTCGTTATATATTTTGAATATTATCCATCAAGTCTCTCTCTCTTTGTTTTTTTGTTTGGTTTTTGAGATGGGGTCTCTCTCTGTAACCAGGCTGGAGTGCAGTGGCACCATCTCGGCTCACTGCAACCTCTGCCTCCCGGGTTCAAGCGATACTCCTGCCTCAGCCTCCCAAGTAGTTGGGACTACAGGCATGCACCACCATACCCAGCTAATTTTTTTTGTATTTTTAGTAGAGACGAGATTTCACCATGTTGGCCAGGATGGTCTTGATTTCTTGACCTCATGATCTGCCTGCCTCAGCCTCCCAAAGTGCTGGGATTACAGGTTTGAGTCACCGCTCCCGGGTCAAGTCACTTTTGATGAGTAACCCTTCTAACTTTTTCTCCTCCATAGTAAGTTCAAAAATGTACAAACATTTTAATAAATATTTTATATAAAGTATTAATAATTATATTTGTTAATAACACATTATAAATACAAATGGCTAACAGATATTTGTAAAAATCTTCAGAGTAAAATGTTGGTAAAAATAGAAAAACAGGGTTAACTCAGCTAGAAGGTGTGCCCTCTTTGCTAAGAGATAACATTTAAAATAGAACCTGTGCCTGTCTCCACTGAGATAATCAAGTAGTAAGACAGAACTAGCCACCATCTCAATCCTATATTGCTTACTCATAACATTTAAAAAAGTCCATTTTTATTTCTTAACATATGCATTTATTTGCTTTTTGTTTTGTTTTGATTCTATGCTGCCACAATTAATCCTAGCAAGTGTTCAGGAAAGCTGTCTGTGAGAAGAAACAATTTAAGCTAAGACCTAAACATGAAGAAAGAGCCAACCTTATAAAGAACTATGTAGTTTTTCTTTTACACATCAAGTATTTACTATATGGAACAGGGAATATCAGGAGATGGAATTACAGAGGGAAGTAAAAGCAAAGCAGATCAAGGTTAGACATTCGGATTTTATTCTTCCTCAGCCAGGTGGCTTATGAACAACCAAAATTAATCTCTCACAGTTTTAGTGACTGGGAAGTCCAATATCGAGGTACTGGCAGATTCAATATCTATTGAGGGCCTGTTTTCTCATAGATGACCCCTTCTTGCTGTGTTCCTAGATGGTGGCAAAGCTAATGAGCTCCCTTGGGTCTTGTTTTTTGTTTGTTTGTTTGTTTGAGATGGAGTCTCACTGTGACTTCCAGGCTGGAGTCCAATGGTGCGATCTTGGTTCACTGCAACCTCTGTTTCCCAGGTTCAAACCATTCTCCTGTCTCAGCCTCATGAGTAACTGTGACTACAGGGGAGCACCACCACACCCAGCTAATTTTTATATTTTTAGTAGAGATGGGATTTCCCCATATTGGTCAGGCTGGTCTCGAACTTCTGACCTCAAGTGATCTGCCCTCTTTAGCCTCCCAAAGTGCTGGGATTACAGGCGTGAACCACTGTGCTTGGCCCCCTTGAGTCTTTTTTGTTTGTTTGTTTGTTTGTTTGTTTGTTTTAAAATAAGGACTCTAATCCCACTCATAACAGCTCCACTCTTGATATAATCACTTTCCCAAAGCTGTACCTCTTTTTAATATCACACTGGGGACTGGGTTTCAACATGTGGATTTTAGGGAGTACAAACATTCAGACCATAGTACCAGGACACCATTTATAATGGACATTGATAGACTTTAAGCAGAAGAACAACATGACATGATATATGCTTATTAAAACTCACTCAAATTTCTATGTGGAGATATGACCGAGGTGAATGATTAAGAATGAAAGCTGGAAAATATATTAGGAAATAATTGCAACAGATCCAATAGAGTGTAAAAGTAGAATGAAGTAAAAATGATTGCTGACACATTTGGATTTAGAATTTACAGCTTTGTGGATAGACTGGACACACATCAACTTTCCAAGACAGGTGGTGTGTTTATTGCTACAGAAGCTTCTTTATGTTTATGCTTTAAAGGTTGCTGAAAGTTCTCAAGCTCCTTTTGTATTAGACGCCTTATTTCTCAGCTTTGTAGACTTCATGCATTATGCTCTTTTTATTTTATTCATTTCTTTAATTGTAATTGCACAAATCTTCACAATGTTCTTCACTTTCCACAGTTGCTCAACAAATACATTACATTTAACATTAAATTAATGAAAGAAGAGATGAAGTTTTAATGTGATTTGCATTTTATAAATATAACTTGAATCTCTTTATAGAAGAAGCATTTGATGATCCCGAAATCAGAGCTTACGTTTAGGTTGCTTACAGAACCATTTATAAAGTTGGAAAAAGCAAATCATGGGAAGGTAAGTGCTTTAGCGCGACAAGAATGTGAACATGTTCTACTAGTATTCTCTCTAAATGCCTGCGAATCCTATCTCTGCTTAAGCTGAGAGAGGGAGTATAGTCCTCCTTATTTTTTTATTTTATTTTATTTTATTTGAGATGGAGTCTTGCTCTGTCGCCAGGCTGGAATGCGGTGGCGCGATCTCGGCTCACTGCACCTTCTGCCTCCTAGGTTCAAGCGATTCCCCTGCCTCAGTCTCCTGAGTATCTGGGACTATATAGGCGCTCGCCACCACGGCCGGCTAATTTTTTTTGTTCTTTTTTTTTTTTTTTTTTTTTAAGTAGAGACGGGGTTTCACCATGTTGGCCAGGATGGTCTCCATTTCCTCACCTCGTGATCCGCCTGCCTTGGTCTCCCGAAGTGCCGGGGTTACAGGCCTGAGCCAACGCGCCTGGCCGATACAGTCCTCCTTATTACCAGATAGATACCTCCATTGAAAAAATAGCGCTTGAACCACTAGCCTGTAGAACAAAAAAGAAAACCAGAGTCAAAGAAGAAACTAGACCCAAGAGGCCAGTGTGAAAAAGAGAAGTCCGAAAGGTGAGGACTCACCAACCATCTCGTGACATGAAACCAGGTGAGAGTTGGAAAAATTAGATTCAAATAATATCTTCAAATGTCACAATAAGTGAACATTAGGCTTGTAGGGAAATGTATATAATTGGATTTTCTAAAATTAACAAACACCTGGTAGCAGGAGGACAAAATGCAGGCGATCATAAACAATTTTAAAAATAATCAAAGCTTATTATTTTATGTTTAATCCATTAATAGTTTAATAAACACTTTGACAATTGATATTGCATGAGTCAATTAAAACTACATTATGACATTATTAATAAGCAATGTAGAATTACAGTATAAAAGTATGCACTAATTGTGCACAAGACTCTGTCTTCTATGTATTTATTCTATATGCCATGGGTCTCTGAAATTTTGTGGTCTTCAAAGGGTAGAACTGCATGAAAAGGAAGATTATTTTCTATCAGAGAAGATTCAGAGCAGGGAGCAACTACCGTGAGAGACACTGCAGTTTTTCAAGAGGGCAAGCTGACTTTTCTACAAAGAGCATCATTAGAGCATGCTAACAAAGTGTATAGCACTGTGGCTCTTTACTGAGGCCAACAAAGCCAACCCGGACCAAAGCCGACCTCTGCCATTTGCTAGGAGTGTGTCATTGGAAAATTGTATCAAATTACATGACCACAATTTTCTCATTTGTAAAATAAGTATAGTAATAAAACTTAATTAGTAGTAATATTGTAAAGAGATACTAACTATACAGTATAAGCACAGTAAATACTAACTTCTATTATTATTATATCATCTCTTATTGAACACACTTTCTTGAATAAGCATTAGGAGACTGAATATAAGTGATAACATAAAACTCCAAGTGACCCAGACCTAAAAGAACTGCAAATATTTTGTAATGAGGCAATTAGTGGAGATCAGAAATAATTCTTTATTTTCAACATCTTCCAAAATATAATGAGAAACCCAAAATCAAAAAGAGTACTACAATTTCATCTGTATTATAAACAAAATAACAAAAACAAACAAGAGTGTAAAGCATAGCTTAAAAGTGTGTAAATCATGCTGTGTAGACAAGACAATAAAAGGAATAAAACCAAGAGAAGATTTTTATAAGAGTAAAATATCACACACACTTTTTGGAGTGATAAGCACAAGACCAAAGATAAATTCAATTTTTTAAAAAAATATACAGTTTAAAAGAAGACAAAATTAATTATAACAGGTTGCTCAATTGATCAATCCAATTCACATTTGCAGTTTCTTCATTCTGTTTAAGTGTGTACATGTGTGTACATGTAGAAACTGAATATAATTTAATGCATAAGAGAAAATATAAAATGCATTTTTTATAATTAAAATATAGGAATAAAGAAAAGTATAGTGGTTCCATTATATGTCACCAGCTTTTCATTTTCACAGTACTAGTAATACTCTAATGAAATGACTAAATTATATTTTAAAGAAGATAATTAGAATAAGAGTATTATATTTAATAATTAATTTTCTTCAATAGAGAAAATGTTTCATCCACAGAAAGTATCATTAGCCAGAAATAATGGAATATTTTTGTAATTTCTACTGCTGAATGACTTTATTAATTTAGCATTTTATAGATTCCATTATTGGTGCCAGGTACAAAGAACAGTCTCTGAGATGTTTACTGTATTTTGAGGAAATAACACTCTTCAAGTAAGTTGTGGAATTTTGTTGTAATTTTAGCCGCCGTATTCCCAGGTCTTGCTCAGCTGTCACAAAACTGATGTTAAATGAATCCCAAATCAGTGGGCACCTGCAGGCCCATGGCATGGAAAGGATTGTGAGATACGTCTAATTAATCATATGAGTCTAATTCTGCTCTAGGTGTTACAGGGCAAGTGTGTGTCATCAGAGTAAAATCATTCAGTGGACAAGATGAATATTAAAATTAATATGTATTTTGTTAGTATTTTTCTTTGGAATTGAATGCCATACTGCAATTTATTGAATGCGTACTTGAATTCTTATTAACTGGTAACATTTCTTACATTTAAATTGAAGCACTTTTTACTTTTTCTTCAAATATGATAAAGAACATAATGATCACTCCAAATTGCTAAGCCCTGGGACCCTCTGTTTTCTAAAATTGTATGGATTTCCAAAACCAGCAATAGTGGGGTAGCTCCATTTTAAAAATAATTCTGCAGATCAATGTACATCGGGGAAATGCTAATTGTTTTCACATCATAATAGTAATTTCTTAGTCCATTTGGACTGCTGTTGCAAAATATTTTAGACTGGATAATTTATAAAGAATATAAATTTATTGCACAGGGTTCTGCTGGCTAGGGCATCAAATTCCGGGGACTAGCGTCTGCTGAGGGCCCACTCTCTGCTTCAAAGATGATGCCTTTTCTCTATGCCTTCACATGGTGGAAGGGGCAAACAAGCCCCCTCAGGCCTCTTTTATAAGAGCACTAATCTCATTCATGAGGGCAGAGCCCTGATAGCCTAATCACCTGTCCAAGTACCCATCTCTTAATACTCTTACATTGTAGATTAAGTTCCAACATGTAAATTTTGGAAAGACACAAACATTCAGATCATAGGAAGTAAAAACTTACGTATGAGGTCGGTTTTAAAATTTAAAAGAACTTTTACATAAAGTTTCTCATCTATTCCTCAAAAAGTACTGCCAGACAGAGCACACAGTGTTATTTTTATCATTTATAGAGAAAGAAACTGGCACTTATATTATTTACAAGATATGCCAGGGAATATGGTTAGCCATTGGTTGAGCCAGAACTCAAGCCTGCATCTTCTTTTCAGACTGTAGCCCAAGGCAGAGCATTTTAAAATATAACAGCTTGGACCCTAAAGTCACAGAGTTCTGCATTTGAATCCTAGACTCTACGGCATACATCATCACCTCTTCTAATATCCATTTTCTTGTCTGTAATAAGGAATTTATAATACCAAAATTTTTAAACTTAGGGTGGGAATTACATGATATAAAGTAACAGTAGCAGTTCCTTGCTAAAACAATTATGTGTACCTTTTGTTTATATGTTTTAACTTCAACATCCTCCCCACACCACACTGATCTTCTCTGATGGTTTTATTAAAATTTCATCAGAGCAAGAATTTGCTAGATGAATATCCATGAAATGAGAAAGCAAGCCCAAATTTGCATACTAAGTACTGATTTAGCTTTCTAGAATATGTAGTAGTGCAAAAAGCAAAAGAACTCCTGGAAGACTTTGAGTTTAGCCTCCTTTCTGGTTTCAGCATATGCTGGTTAATTTTATGTGTCAACTTGGTTAAGCCATGGGACTCTGTTCAAATGCCAGTCTAGATATTTCTGTGAAGGTATTTTTGAGATATGATTAACATTTTAATCAGTAGAATTTGAGTAAAGCAGATTACTCTCCATAATGTGGGTAGACCTCATCCAATCAATTGAGGGACTTAAGAGAAAAGACTGAGGTTCCCCAGGGAAAAAGGAATTCTACCTCCAGATTGCTTTCAAACATGAGACTGCAACATTAACTCTTCCCTGGGTCTACAGGCTGCTGGCCTGCCCTGCAGATTTCAAGCTTGTGATCCCCCATAATAGCATAAACCAATTACTTAAAATAAATCTCTCTTCCTCCTTACACACACACACAGACACACACACACACACATACGCGTACCCCTCCTATTGGTTCTATTTCTCTAAAGAAACCCGAGTAATTTTACTACCATTTTTTCCCCAGTTTCAAGTCAAATCGAATAGCACATTTGGAGAGGCATACCGAAAAATACACATATAATCCACTTCTATACTAGACTTTCTTCTCTAAAAAAAAATTACATTATTCCCCATTATGTTAATTTTCAAAATCTTTTCCATTCTCTTTAATTTCAGCTGATGAATTTATTTCCAACTCCAAAGGGAAAAACACAAAGAAACAAACAAATACAGAATCATTCAGGAAAGAAATTCCACAAGTCCCCCACACCATATTGAAGCAAACCATGTACATCTTTACCTACATCTGTCTTCCCTCCTGTAACCAAGCATGTAAGCGCCAGTCCTGTATTTCGATCCAGTCCTCTACTTTTGACAACTTGGAACTCTAAAATACAGTAATCCTCCCCTCCATATTCTACATCGTTAGTATTTCCAGCTCTATGGATTGTTTTTATCAAAACAAACATTTGTTAGTATATTTTCCCTGTGAAAAATAATAAAAACACTTCCTTCACACCACATGCCACTCTATCTACTGCTTCATTCCTCCTTTCCCTTTACAGCAAAATTGTTTTAAAAAATTGTTTAAATCAGCTGTTTCCACTTACTCTCCTTCCATTTCCCATTGAACTCATTCCAATATTAATTTCTTGCCTCCGAGTCCCCAGTCTATTCTCCCCATAACAGACAGAAAGACCCTTTCAGAAGGTCGCTCAGGTTGCATCACTGCTCTGTTGGAGATTATCCACTGTTAAAGTATATGCATGGTCTGCTCGGTTGGCCCTGTGTGATCTGGCTGTTTTCTTCTCTCTCTATTTCACTCTCCAGTCACTCTCACTTCACTCCAAGTACTTCAGCCGTGCTCTGATCATAAGTCATTTACACTTGTTGTTCCACTACCTTGAATCCTTCTCAGCTAAATATCTTCCTGCCTAACTCCTTTCTGATCTCTGCTCAAAGTTTACATAATCAAAAAGGTTGTTCCTTATCACTTACCATAATATAGCAATCTTCACCCATACCTCCATTCCCTATCTCTTTTACCCTATTCACTTTCTCCACAGCACCTAAAACCATTGGAGTACTTATGTATGTATTATTTATTTGTTTATTGTGTTCACCTGCAAGTTTGTTGAGTTCCATTAGGACAATTGCTTTGACTCTTTTTTTTTTTTTTTTTGAGACAGAATCTCACTGTGACATCCATCATGGAGTGCAGAGGCACAATCTTGACTCACTGCAGTCTCAGCCTCCTGACTTAAGCAATTCTCCTGCCTCCAACAATTCTCCTGCCTCAGCCTCTCAAGTAGCTGAGACTACAGGTGCCTGCCACCATGCCTGGCTAATTTTTGTGTATTTCGTAGAGACGAGTTTTCATTATGTTGGCTAGGCTGGTCTCAAACTCCTGGCCTCAAGCAATCTGCCTGCCTCAGCCTCCGGAAGTGCTGGGATTATAACAACTAGAACAAGTAGGAAGATCCAATAAACATTTCTTGGGTAAAAAAGTGAATGTTTTACTCTCATAGCTTGCACCATGATCTTTGTTACTCAATAGGATCTAATCTTGATATTCTTGTACAAATTACACTATACAAACTATGGATGCTGTCTCCTGCTTCAGGTAGACTATATATGCTGCATCCTCCACCTAGTCGAATGACCTCTTTCTTCTCCATGAACTCCCTTTGCAGTGAGATTCTGCAAATAACCATTTATGAGAGCTTTTCTTCAATGCTCTAAGAGAGTAAGTCTGCCACCGCTTTTTATTATTTTTATACTCCTTGCAATTATTTTATTTCTTTGTAAATCACAATTTCAATGTTTGATTCATCATTTTCATGATGCCAAATGCCATGCCTTGCTTAAGTAATTTTTGGTTTCGTTGAGTTTTCTCTAGTTTTTGTTATGTTTTCAATTTTAAAATATTTGCTCTTATCTTCATTAATTGATTTTCTTTCTGCTTGATTTAGATTGAATTTATTCTTTTCCTAGTTCTTATGGTGAAATACTAGATTGCTTATTTGAGAACTTTATTTCTAACACAGGAATTTACCGGTAGCCTTTTTTTTTTTTTTTATTTTTTTTTTTGTCTAAGCGCCCTTTAAATCTTCATCCCACAAATTTTAAATACTTTGTTTTTCATGTTCTTTTAGTTTAGTACATTTTCTAATAGTCTTGAAGTTTACTCTTTTACCCATAAATTATTTAGTGGTACATTTTTAAATTTACAAATGTTTCAGGTTTTCCAGTAATCTTTGTGTTAATTGACTTTTAGATTAGTTCTGTTATTGTCAGATGGTGTGCTTTCTTTTCAATTCCTTTAAAAGGTCTGTTTTATGCTCTAAACTTTGCTGCCACTGTTGGTGGGCATGTTTGAGGGGTGGTCTGCACTGCAACTCAGTTCTCAACGCCTTTGATGTGTTGCTAGTGACCTGTTAGATTCATGTTGAGTTCAGAGGTGAGCCTGAGACTTGGGTCAGGTCATGTGCAGCCTTAGGGTATACTTTTTTCTAGCTTCTTGCTCCTTCCTCCCCACACTCTCCTGATCCCAAGCGCTTCTCTTCCTGATGCCTTTCATCAGGAAAAATTGATTTGTCTCAGGATTCTAGCCCCTTGCTCTGTTTGCATATTTATGTAATTGGTCAGAAGGAAGCAGCCAGAAAAAAAGGAAAATAAAATAAAATCAGAAACTTCACCTAATAATCCTTGGACCAGAAAAGACCTTACCCCCACCTTCCCTAAATTCTCTTGCCATTTAATAGGGATTTAGATGTTGGCATGGCTGCACTGCCAATGTCCCTGCCACAGCAGCAGTGGGACTTTGATGCTGAGATTTCTTGGGCTGGGAGAGAGATTGAGGGAAACAAGATATTTTTCCTTAACTTAGTCTTGTGTCTTACAGAGGCCTTTTACTTTAAAGTGTTGAACAGAAAGATATTGTTTATCCTAGAGAATTTATCGTCTAAGCACCACACAAGCATCATCTTATTTAATTTTTACAACAGTGATGTAAAGATTTACCAGATGAGGTTCCAAGACCCAGTAGCTGGAAATAGTTTGCCTGGGGTTACTTAACTAGTAAATGGCAAAACGGGTTTTATCCAGTTCTGCCAGGCTTCAACCCTTTCTCTTTTCAAAAAATTCTGTATAACAATCAAATCTTATCATGCGAGTCCACAAAAATGTACACAACAATGGAATTTTATTAGACAAGATATGTACTCTTCTATCATCTAATTATCTGTCTTGATGACCTCTGGGCATCTTTCATAAACCAGTCAGGAACTTGAGACCTTGGTTCTTGGTTTCTTGTATAGTCGGTTCTTGAATCGGGATACTCTGTACAATATTGGCCCTAAAATAGGTATTTATTGTGGGCATTATTTTTGATTTTTAATTATTGTATAGGAGTGTTTGTAATATTCTATGTCATTACTATACTTTTAAATTAAGCAAGCGTTGTTTAATAGTGTTTACCTTTTTTGTTGTTTAGTTGTTAACATACTAACCTGGAAAGAATTAAGATAAATTAAGCAGATGTTGTAATTATAATGGATAGTAGAGTTATACCTAGGGATGATGGAAGAGAGTTTTAAATGAGATTCAGAGGCTGTGTAATGAGAATGATCAAATGAAAGAGACAGAGTAAGGGGACAGCAATATTATTTTGATGATGAATTTGTTTTTGCAAAATATAAAATAAAAGAAAGTAATAAATATTTTCTAGATATGTGTGATTGACACCAAATTCTATGGGTAAAAATTTTGAATACAAATTACATTACACTTTTTTAAAATTTTTTTCTGAGATGGAGTCTCGCACTATTGCCCAGGCTGGAGTGCAGTGGCACGACCTTGGCTCACTGCAACCTCTGCCTCCTGGATTCAAGTAATTCTTCTGCCTCGGCCTCCCGAGTAGCTGGGACTACAGGCAAGCACCACCACGCCCAGCTAATTTTTGTATTTTTAGTAGAGATGGGGTTTCACCATATTGGCCAGGCTGATCTTGAACTCCTGACCTTATGATCTGCCCGCTTCAGCCTCCCAAAGTGCTAGGATTACAAGTGTGAGCCACCTGGCCCACATATTACAATATACTTCTAAGCATGTTGTCATATTTCCTTGGGTGCACATTTTAGATAATTGCATTCAGGTTCACCAACAATTGTGGTATAATACAGCATAGACACTAAAACTATAGAAAAGTAAATAGGATCATTGAGATCTAAAATAAATGTTTCACTCACCCAAGGAGTCTAACAAAATTCACATTGGTAAATTCAGAATTTCCTACTCCATATTTTCTTCAATCTCAGGGCTAAACTTTTGTACATATAGACAGGTATCTGAGATACATGTTTATGTGTAACTTTTATATGTATATATATCCCAGATGTATGTGTTTATGTGTCTATATGTACAAACATTTAGTACATAATTTCAATGAATTATTACATTTAGAAACATATTTCTTATTGATTTTAAATTATTTTGTATCTTTATAAAAATTTAGCACCCCTGTAGGTTAGTATTAGTAGCATTAACATTTATTTTGTACAAAACAAACACTTTCCAATATGTTGACAAATATCATCAAAATCATCAATAAAATGCATATCTCATATAAAAATATGTAATAGAAAGTCACTTTTACTTGAATTGAACATAAGCTTAAGAGTTAATTTCAGGGATTTTGTTTTGTTTTTGTTTGTTTGTTTGTTTTTGAGATGGAGTCTCACTCTTGTTGTCCAGGTTGGATTGCAGTGGTGCAATCGTGGCTCACTGCAACCTCCACCTCCTGGGTTCAAGTTATTCTCCTGCCTCAGCCTCCTGAGTAGCTGGGATTACACACAACACCACACCTGGCTAATGTTTGTACTTTGAGTAGAGACGAGGTTTCTCCATGTTGGCCAGGCTGGTCTCAAACTCCTGACCTCAGGTGATCCATTAAGTTCAGTTTTTTTAAACACTGATATCAAGGATAGAGATAAGCCTCATGCATAATGTAATCACTATTTTAACTCTATTTTTATTAATGTTTATTTTGTTTTCATTGGGACTGCTAGTCATAATCATCATTTTCATCATAGTCATCACCATATTTAGTTGACTTTGTAAGTGCACTTTTTCCAGGTTCTTTGTTAGACATATATTTCTCATTTAAGAATGGCAATAGTATTATGAAGTAGGTTTCCCATTTCATAAGTCAAGCAGTTGAAACTTAGAAGGTATACACTTACTTTCCAAGTTCACACAGCTCACACATAACTTTCTTGGAATACAACTAAGCTCTATCAGACCCATTCTAAACTTCTAACCGTTAGACTGTCATCTTACCAGCTCTGTGTCTACTACACCATTTTTTGGACTGTCAAAGTGAAACACTGGTATAAATATGGAATGGCTTAAAGTCATAAAGTACATATAAAAATAGCAAGTTCAGTATGATGGCCATTTCTCAAATCATAAGGACTTAGTTTTTAAAAAATACTCTCTATCATCCTAATTTATCTAGTCTTGATGACCTCTGGCATCTTTCATAAACCAGTCAGGAACTTGAAGACCTTGGTCTTGGTTTCTTGTATAGTCGGTTCTTGAATATCGGATACTCTGTACAATATGGCCCTAAAATAGGTATTTATCGTGTGGCATCATTTATTGAATTTAATTATTGTATAGGAGTTGTTTTAATATTCTATGTCATAACCATAACTTTTAAAAAATTAAGCAAGCGTTGTTTAATAGTGTTTACCTTTTTTGTTGTTTAGTTGTTAACATACTAACCTGGAAAGAAAAAAGCCACTTTCTGTGATTCTCTGGTTACTCATTTTTCTAAATGGTCCACAAATTCCCAAAGTCTATGCATCATCATCGCACAGAAATTAAAAAACACAAAACTGTGACAACCAGAAACTGTATTCATAATGTTACACATGGAATAACCATATTTATGTTTAAGCAGATTTGATTTTAACTCAAGACCCTATCTAAAATGTATATTATTCTCTTGAAATAAAAGTAACTTAAAATATGCTTCACGTTTTTACATCAAGGCCAAAAGCAAAGGCAGAAAAAAAAAATTGAATAAGAGAGTCTCAAAGTTGCAAGTTTAAACATATAAAGGAAAAATCATTTTCTTTTATGAGTTATTTAGAGAAAACCTCCTCTTTGTTAAGATAATTAGAGAAATACTGCATTTAAAACATAAATTTTGAAACATTAAATAACTGAATGTTTTTGTTTAAATAATTTTTCTTTTCATCACAGAATTGTAGAGAAGTTAAGCAATTGCTGAAAGCATTAAAAGTAATAATAATAAAGGAAGCTTAAATAGACCAGAGCAGATTTTACTCCTCTTTTCCGTCTAAAGATTGAAATTCATCCTGCTGGGTAAGAGTTCTGACTTATTAACAGATAAGCATTTCATTTAGTTCATTGTTTATTACTACCTTCTTTTCTTGTCTGTTACAAAATATGCCACAATCGAGTCTGCTTTAATGTAATAGCTCATGCAATGGTCTATGAATTGAATTTGAGAGGGAAGAGGTCTTCTGGAGTTTGATGTCAGAGGAACAGTGACCCTGCCAGCTGCCTTGCCCTCCTCTAGAGCAAAGCCACTGCATTTAGTCATCAGCTTGTGTCTCAGGCTGCTCAACTGGGATGTGAGCATATTGAAAGAGCGTACCTTGGAATTTCCCTGTCTGGACAAGAGGGAAGGTTATTCAAGCTGCTGCAGGTAACCCAAAAGTTTCAGGTCCTCCAGTTAACTTTATTACCTCACTTTGTATAAACATATACATTTTATTAATATAGCTTCATTGAATTCAGATGTTTGGGTTTATAATGTCACATTTTAAGAAACAAGCTTTTTCAATGAATGAAAGTGTGTTTAAATATATCTTCTTTGTAAGTGAAAGTCAGGACTCTTTTACTTAGATAAATATCCATTAGACATCCTTTGAAAATTACCTTACTATCATTCCCTGAAGATATGAAACAAATTCTATGTGGATTTCTAAAGCTGTATTTTACTAGATTAATTTATGAGTTCTCTTAGTCCATTCAAGCTGCTATAAAATTACTATAAACTAGGTAGCTAATTAATAATATTTTTTTTTTTTTCACAAATTCTAGAAACTAAGAAGTCTGAGATCAAGGCTCGAGCAGATTTGCTGTTTGGCAAGCTCCCACTTTCTGATTCAAAGATGGCGANCATAACTTTTAAAAAATTAAGCAAGCATTGTTTAATAGTGTTTACCTTTTTTGTTGTTTAGTTGTTAACATACTAACCTGGAAAGAAAAAAGCCACTTTCTGTGATTCTCTGGTTACTCATTTTCTAAATGGTCCACAAATTCCCAAAGTCTATGCATCATCATCGCACAGAAATTAAAAAACACAAAACTGTGACAACCAGAAACTGTATTCATAATGTTACACATGGAATAACCATATTTATGTTTAAGCAGATTTGATTTTAACTCAAGACCCTATCTAAAATGTATATTATTCTCTTGAAATAAAAGTAACTTAAAATATGCTTCACGTTTTACATCAAGGCCAAAAGCAAAGGCAGAAAAAAAAAATTGAATAAGAGAGTCTCAAAGTTGCAAGTTTAAACATATAAAGGAAAAATCATTTTCTTTTATGAGTTATTTAGAGAAAACCTCCTCTTTGTTAAGATAATTAGAGAAATACTGCATTTAAAACATAAATTTTGAAACATTAAATAACTGAATGTTTTGTTTAAATAATTTTCTTTTCATCACAGAATTGTAGAGAAGTTAAGCAATTGCTGAAAGCATTAAAAGTAATAATAATAAAGGAAGCTTAAATAGACCAGAGCAGATTTTACTCCTCTTTTCCGTCTAAAGATTGAAATTCATCCTGCTGGGTAAGAGTTCTGACTTATTAACAGATAAGCATTTCATTTAGTTCATTGTTTATTACTACCTTCTTTTCTTGTCTGTTACAAAATATGCCACAATCGAGTCTGCTTTAATGTAATAGCTCATGCAATGGTCTATGAATTGAATTTGAGAGGGAAGAGGTCTTCTGGAGTTTGATGTCAGAGGAACAGTGACCCTGCCAGCTGCCTTGCCCTCCTCTAGAGCAAAGCCACTGCATTTAGTCATCAGCTTGTGTCTCAGGCTGCTCAACTGGGATGTGAGCATATTGAAAGAGCGTACCTTGGAATTTCCCTGTCTGGACAAGAGGGAAGGTTATTCAAGCTGCTGCAGGTAACCCAAAAGTTTCAGGTCCTCCAGTTAACTTTATTACCTCACTTTGTATAAACATATACATTTTATTAATATAGCTTCATTGAATTCAGATGTTTGGGTTTATAATGTCACATTTTAAGAAACAAGCTTTTCAATGAATGAAAGTGTGTTTAAATATATCTTCTTTGTAAGTGAAAGTCAGGACTCTTTTACTTAGATAAATATCCATTAGACATCCTTTGAAAATTACCTTACTATCATTCCCTGAAGATATGAAACAAATTCTATGTGGATTTCTAAAGCTGTATTTTACTAGATTAATTTATGAGTTCTCTTAGTCCATTCAATCTGCTATAAAATTACTATAAACTATGTAGCTAATTAATAATATTTTTTTTTTCACAAATTCTAGAAACTAAGAAGTCTGAGATCAAGGCTCAAGCAGATTTGCTGTTTGGCAAGCTCCCACTTTCTGATTCAAAGATGGCGAGATAGTACTTTCTTGCTTTGTTCTCACCTAGAGGAAAGGGCAAGGGAGCTCTCTCAGGTCTGTTATAAAGCATTAATATCATCCATAAGGGCTCTACCCTCATGAACTAATCCTCTCCCCAATACCTCACCTCCTAATATCATCACTTTGGGGTTTAGATTTCAACATAGAAATTTTGGGAGCACACAAGTATTCAAACCACAGCAACAGTATACACACACACACACACACACACATACATATCATATAGCTAACCCTTGAACAACTTGGATTTGAACTGTGTGGGTCCCCTTGTAAATAGATTTTCTTCCATCTGTGTCTCCCCTGAGACAACCAGATCTCTCTTATTCCTCCTCTTCCTCAGGCCACTCAAGTTGAAGACAACAAGGATAAAGACGTTTATAATGAGCCACTGTTAATTAATGAGTAGTGATATGGTTTGGCTGTGTTCCCACTGAAATCTCATCTTGAATTGTAGCTGCCATAATCCCCATGTGTCATGGGAGGGACCTGGTGGGAGGTACTTGAATTATGAGGGAAGGTTTTTCTGTGCTGTTCTTGTGATAGTGAAAAAGTCTCAGGAGCTCTGATGGTTTTATAAAGGGCAATTCTCTCCACATGCTTTCTTGCCTGACACCATGTAAGACGTGTCTTTGTTCCTCCTTTGCTTCTGCAATGATTGTGAAGCCTCCCCAGCCATTTGGGACTGTAAGTCAATTAAACCTCTTTTCCTTATAAATTACCCAGTCTTGGATATGTCTTTATTGGAAGTGTAAGAATAGACTAATACAGTAAATTGATACCAGTAGTGGAGCACTGCTGTAAAGATACCCAAAAATGTGCAAGCAACTTTAGAACTGGGTAACAGGCAGAGGTTGGAACAGTTTGGAAGGCCCAGAAGAAGGAAGGAAAATGTGGGAAAGTTTAGAACTTCCTAGAGATTTGTTGAATGGCTTTGACCAAAATGCTGATAGTGATATGGACAATAAAGTTCAGGTTGAGATGATCTCAGATTGAGATGAAGAACTTGTTGGGAATTGGAGCAAAAGTGACCTTTTGTTATGCTTTAGCAAAGAGACTGGTGGCATTTTGCCCCTGACCTAGGGATCTGTGAAACTTTGAACCTGAGAAATGATTGAGCATATCTAGCAGAAGAAATTTCTAAGCATCAATGCATTCAAGAGGTGACTTGGGTGCTCTTAAAAGTATTCAGTTGTATTTATTCACAAATATATGTTTTGAAATGGGAACTTATGTTTAAAAGGGAAGCAGAGCATGAAAGTTCAGAAATTTTGCAACCTGACTATTTGATAGAAAAGGAAAACCCATTTTTTGAGGATAAATTAAAGCCCACTCCAGAAATTCGCATAAATAATAAGGAGCTAAATCTTAAACATCAGGACAATGGGGAAAATGTCTCCAGGGCATGTGAGAGGTCTTCACAGCAACCCCTCCCATCACAGGCCCAGAAGCCTAGGAGGGAAAAATGGCTTCCTGGGCTGGGTCCAGGGCCTTGCTGCTTTGCACAGAGTCAGGACTTGGTGCCCCACACCCAGCCATGGCTAAAAGAGGCTAACATACAGCTCAGGCCATTCTTCAAATGGTGCAAACCCTAAGCCCTGGTGGCTTACACATGCTGTTGGGCCTGCAGGTACATAGGAGACAAGAATTGAGGTTTGGGAACCTCCACCTAGATTTCAGAGGTTGTATGGAAATGCCTCGATGTACAGGCAGAGGTATACTGCAAAGGTGCAGCCCTCATGGAGAACCTCTGCTAGGGTAGGGCAGAAGAAAAATGTGGGGTATGAGGCTTCACACAGAGTCCCCACTGGGGCACTGACTAGTGGAGCTGTGAGAAGAGAGCCACAGTCTTCTAGACCCCAGAATGGTAGATTCAATGGCAGCTTGCACCGTGCACCTGGAAAACCACAGACACTTAACACCAGCCCATGAAAGCAACCAGGAGTGAGGCTGTACACTGCAAAGTCATGGGGTGGAGCTGCTGAAGACCATGGGAACTCACCTCTTCCATCAATGTGACCTGAATAGGAGACATGGAGTCAAATGAGATCGTTTTGGAGCTTTAAGATTTGACTGCCCTGCTAGATTTCTGACTTACATGGGCCTGAAGCCCCCTTGTTTTGACCAAATTCTCCCATTTGGAATGGGAGTATTTACCCAATGCCTGTAACTTCATTGTATCTAGAAGTAACTAACTTGTTTTTGATTTTACAGGCTCATAGGCAAAAGAAACTTGTCTCAGATGAGACTTTAGACTGTCGATTTTTGAGTTAATGCTGAAATGAGTTAAGACTTTGAGGAACTGTTGGGAAGGCATGATTGGCTTTGGAATGTGAGAATATGAGATTCAGGGGGGTCCAGGGGTGACATGGCATGGTCCCCAGTCCCCATGTGTCATGGGAGGGAGGCAGTGGGAGGTAATGGAATCATGCAGGCAGGTTTTCCTATGCTGTTCTTGTGATAGTGAACCAATCTCATGAGATCTGGTGGTTTTATAAAGGGCAGTTCCACTACACATGCTTTCTTGCCTGCTACTGTGTTAGACATGTCCTTGCTTCTCCTTCAACTTATGCCAAGATTGTGAGGCCTCCCCAGCCATGTGGAACTGTAAGTAAATTGAACTTATTTTCATTATAAATTACTCAGTCTTGGTTATGTCCTTATTAGCAATGAGATAACAGACTAATAGAGTAAATTGATACTGGGTAGTGGGGCACTTCTGTAAAGATACCCAAAAATGTTCTAGCAAATTTGGAACTGGGTAACAGGCAGAGTTTGGAGCAGTTTGGAAGGCTCAGAAGAAGAAATAAAAATGTGGAAAGTTTGGAACTTCCTAGAGACTTGTTGAATGGCTTTGACCAAAGTCCTGATAGTAATATGGACAATAAAGTTCAGGTTGAGCTGATCTCAGACTAAGGTTGGGAATCTCCACCTAGATTTCAGAGGTTGTATGGAAATGCCTGGATGAACAGGCAGAGGTGTACTGCAGGGGTGGAGCCCTCATGGAGAACCTCTGTTAGGGTAGGGCAGAAGAAAAATGTGGGGTATGACTTTTGAGTTAATGCTATAATGAGTTAAGACACTGAGGAACTGTTGGGAATGCGTGATTGGTTTTGAAATCTGAGACCATGAGATTTGGGAGGGACCAAGGGTGACATCACATGGTTTGGCTGTGTCTCCACCCAAACATATCTTGAGTTATATCTCCCATAATGCCCAAGTGTCATAGGAGGGAGCTGGTGGGAGGTAATTAAAACATGGAGTGGGTTTTTCCCATTCTGTTCTCATGATAGTGAACAAGTCTCATTAGGTCTGATAGTTTTATAAAGGGCAATTTCCCTGCACATGCTTTCTTGATTGCCACAATGTAAGACATGCCTCACTCCTCCTTTGCCTTCCACCATGATTGTGAGGTCTCCCCAGCCATGTGGAACTGTGAGTAAATTAAACCTGTTTCCTTTATAAATTACCCAGTTTCAGGTATGTCTTTATTAGCAGCATGAGAACAGACTAACACAAATAGTAAATATATTTTCTCTTTCTTATGATTTTTAACAACATTTTCTTTTCTCAAGTTTATGTTATTATAATAATGTAGTACATAATAGATACAACATAAAAATATGTGTTAATTATATATGTTATTAGTAAGGCTTTTGATCAACAGTAGGCTATTACTAAAGTTTGGGAAAGTCAAAAGTTATATGTGGATCATTTCAAATGGAGTCCAAATAAAAGAATCCTTTCAGCTCTGTTTGGTATAACTAGCTTACTAATTCTGGAGCTATAACGCAAACAAAATTTTTGAGTCTGGAGAATGTTTATCAGGTAAAGATAATAAAAAGCAGTACGAAACAAAACAAAACAATTTACAAAATGTTTCCTTATCCAGAATTCTTCCTTTCACCTTATCATATCTAATCAGTGTAATTTTTTGATGTGACTAGGCATGTAAAACAATTTATTTTTAAATTTTTGATCCTGGAAATACACAACCACCTCAGATTGAATCAGGAATAAAATAAAACTCTTAACACACAAATAATGAGCTCCAAAATTGAGTCAGCAATAAAACAGCTACTAACCAAAATCCCTAAATCAGATGGATTCACAGCCAAATCCTACCAGACATATAAAGAAGAGCTGGTACCAATCCTACTGAAACTATTCCAAAAAAATTGAAAAGGAGAAACTTCTTCCTCCCTCATTCAATGATACCAGGATTACTGGTATCAAAATTTGGCAAAAACATAATGAAAGAAGAAAACTATGGGCAAATAGCCCTGAAGAACATAGACATAAAAATTCTCAACAAATTACCAGCAAACAAAATCCAGCACAAAGCACATCAAAAAGTTAATTCACCACACTCTAGAGGGTGCCTGTAATCCCAGCTACTTGGGAGGCTGAGGTAGGAGAATTGCTTGAGCCCAGGAGGCAGAGGTTTCAGTGAGCTGAGATCATTCCATTGCACTCCAGCCTGGCAGCCTGGGCAACAAGAGCGAGACTCCATCTAAAAAATAAAAAAAAAGTTAATTCACTACAATCAAGTAGGCTTTACTCCTGGGATGCAAGGTTGGTCCAATAAATGTGATTTACCACATAAACATAATTAAAAATCAATACTACATGATCTTCTCAATAAATGCAGTAAAAGCTTTCAATAAAAAGCAACATCCCTTCATGATAAAACCCTCAACAAACTAGACATTGAAAGAACATATCTCAAAATAATAAGAGCCATTTATGTAAAACCCATCACCAACATCATACTGAATGAGCAAAATCTGGAAGCATTCCCCTTGAGAGCTGGAGGACAGTAAGGATGCCTCCTCTCACTATTCCTATTCAACATAGTATGAGAAGTCCTAGCCAGAACAATCACACAAGAGAAAGAAATAAAAGGGATTCAGAAAGGAAAAAGAGAAGTTAAATTATCTATCTTTATTAATGATATAATTCCATGCCTAGAAATCCCTGAAGACTACCAAAAGTCTCCCCTGTAACAGATAAACAACTTTAATAAAGTTTCAGGTACAACATCAGTGTAAAACTTCAGTATTATTTCTGTACACTGACAACATTCAAGCTGAGAGCCAAATCTAGAACACAATACCATTTACAATAGACAAAAAATACCTAGGAATACATCTAACCAAGAAAGTGAAGGTCTCTACAAAAAGAATTGCAAAACACTGCTGAAATAAACAATAGATGACACAAACACTTGCAAAAATACTCCATGGATTAGAAAATATTTCATGGATTGGAAAAGAAACATAATTAAAATGGCCATACTGCCTAGAGCAATCTAGAGATTCAATGCCATTCCTATCAAACTACCAATGCCATTTTTCACAGAATTAGAAAAAATTTTTCTAAAATTCATATGGAATCAAAACACAGCCCAAAGAGCCAAAGCAATCCTAAGCAAAAAACCAACATGAAGGCATCACATTACCAGACTTTAAGCTATATTACAAAGTTACTGTAATGAAATAGCATGGTACTGGTACAAAAACTGACACATAGAGCAATAGAATAAAATAGAGAACCCAGAAATAGAGCTGCACATCTACAGCCATCTTATCTTCAACAAAGTTGTCAAAAATAAACAATGGGGAAAGAATCCCTATTCAATTAAATGGTGCTCGGATAACTGGCTCGCTATATGCAGAGGAAAGCTACTGGGCCCCTACTTTTCTCCAAAAACAATTAACTCAAGATGAATTAAATACTTAAAGGTAAGACCTCAAACTATAAGAAACCTAGAAGAAAACCTAGTAAGTACCCTTCTCAGTGTTGGTGTTGGCAAAAAATTTATAGCTAAGTCCTCAAAAGCAATTGCAACAAAAACAAAAATTGACAACTCAAAACTAATTAAACTGAAGTGCTTTATAGTGCAAAAGAAACTATCGACAAAGTACACAGACAACTTACAGAATGGGAGAAAATATTCACAAATGGTGTGACAAAGGTCTAATGTCCAGAATCTGTAAGGAACTTAAACAAATCAACAACTACAAAATAAATAACGTTTTAAAAAGTGGCCAAGAACATAAACAGATATTTCTCAAAAGAAGATATACAAGCAGCCAACAAACATATAAAAAATGTTCATCATCACTAATCATCAGAGAAAAGCAAATCCAAATCACGATAAAACACCATCTCATACCAAGCAGAATGACTATGATTAAAAAGTCAAAAAATGAAATATATTGGTGAGGGCTCAAAGAAAAGGGAATGCTTATACACTGATGTTGGGAAGGTAAGTTAATTCAGCCACTGTGGAAAGCAGTTTGGACATTTCTCAAATAACTAAAAATGGAACTACCATTTGACCCAGCAATTTCATTACTGGGTATATACCCAAAGGAAATTAAATCATTCTACCAAAGAGATTCATGCACTCGTATGTTCATTGCAACACTATTCACAATATTGAAAACATGGAACCAACCTAGGTGTCCATAAATGGTATATTGGATATAGAAAATGTGGTACCTATATACCACAGAATACTATGTAGCCATAAAAAAGAACACAATTATGTCCTTTGCAGCAACATGGATAAAACTGGAAATGATTATCCTAAGCAAACTAATGCAGAAAGAGAAAATGAAATACCACATCTTCTCACTTATAAGTAGGAGCCAAATATTGGGTACAATAAGACAAACTAAGACAAACATGGGAACAACAGACATGGGGACTACAAGAGGAAAGAGGGTAGGATGGGAGCAAAGGTTCAAAAACTACCTATTGGGTACTATGATCACTAGCTGAGTGATGGGTTCAGTCACACTCCAAACCTCAGCATCATGCAGTATACCCTTGTAACAAGCCTGCACATGACCCGTTGAATCTAAAATAAAAGCTTAAAAAGCAGAAAACAAAAACAAAACAAAACAAAACAAATTTCAAAACTTTTGCAATATTTGCTAGATTTATAGAAATGTTCTCCACTTTGTTTCATAAAATATTGCTATCGATAATTTTCAAAAACACGGTCCATAACATAAGCTTTACAAGTTATCAACAAAATTGATTTGAAGGAATACTGAGGAAAAGGTTGATAAAATGTTTGATTTCTTTTGTTATTCTTTATTTTTTCACTCTCTTTTCTTAGCAGCACATTCCTGTTCTCCCCCAGCTATTTTTTTTTAACATTCTGTTTTTTATCTTTTATATCCAGTTGTGTTTTATTATTATCTATTTGATTATTATTGTTATTATTACGATTTTTAAGTTTCTTAAGGTATGTACCATGTGCACAACGTGCTCAATTCGAAGGATTTGTAGGATACATATGGGTATTACTTGCGTGCCCATGTTGGGTGGCTGCACTCATCAACTTGTCAGCCACCCATCAACTGCAAAATCACATTTTAATATCAGGCTATAACTCCCAATGAAATCCCTCCCCCCTATCTCACTCACTCACACCCTCACCCTCACTATACCCATGAATAGGCCCTGGTTGTGTGATGTTCCCCTTCCGAGTCCAAGATGATCTCATTGTTCAGTTCCCACCTATGGGGGTGAGAACATGCGGTTGTATATTGGTTTCTATGTTTACTTGTGATAGTGTGCTGAGACATGATGGCTTTCCAAGCTGGCATCTTATGTGCCCCTACAAAGGACACAATAACTATACATCTTTTTTTTGATGGTTCGCATAGTTATTCCACAGTGTCTATTGTGTCACACATTTTTCTTAATCCAGATCTGATCACTGAATGCCGACATTGGTGATTCCAAGTTCTATATAGTTATTGTGAATAGTGCTCGCAATGAAACACACGTAGTGCATGTGTCTTTATAGCAGGCGATGCCTTTCATAATCTTTGGGCTATATACCCTAAGATACAATGGAGATGTCTGGGGCTCATTATCGGATTAATTTCTATCGCTTCTAGTCCATTGGAGCGACTCCGGCCATACTGTTTCTCCATAATCGTAGAACTAGCTTTACAATCCCACCAACAGTGGTAAAAGCTGTCTCCATATTTTCTCCACATCCTCTCCAGCACCTGCTTGTTTCCTGGACTTTTGAATGATTTGCCAATTCAATACTGGTGTTGGTAGATGGTATATCTCATTGGGTTATTCGATTTTGTGCCTATTTCTCTGATGGCCAGTGATGACGATACATTTTTTCGTGGTGTCTGTTGTCTGTTTATGAATGTCTTCTTTTAGGAGTAAAAGTGTCTGTTCATATCCTCTTGTCCCACTTTTGGATGGGTTGTTTGTTTTTTTCTTTGTATATATTGTTTGAGTTGCTTTTTGTTAGCGTTCTGTATATTAGCCCTTTTTCAGATGAGTATGAATTGCAAAATCTTCTCTCTCACCCTATTCATGTTAAGGTTGCGCTGTTCACTCTCTGATGGTAGTTTCTTTTGCTGGTGCAGAAGCCTCTTTAGTTTAATTAGATTCCCAGTTTGTCATTTTGGCTTTTTGTTGCCATTGCTTTTTGACTGTTTTAGACATGAAGGCCCTTGCCATGCCTATGTTCTGGAAATGATTATTACCTTAGCGTTTTCTTCTAGGGTTTTTATGCTATTATGTCTAACATTTAAGCTCTCTAATCCATCTTGAATTAATTTTTACGTTAATAAGGGAGTAAGGACTAAGGATCCAGTTTCAACTTGTATCTACTTATGGCTAGCCAATTTTCCCAGCACCAGTTTTATTAATATAGGCCGAGTCTTTTCTCCCATTTCTTATTTTTCTCAGGTTTGTCAAAGATCAGCATGGTGTAGATGCGTGTGGTATATTATTTCTGTAGTGTGTTCTTTCTGTGTCCAATTGCGTCTATATCGCTGTGTGTTTTGGGTACCAGTACCATGCTGTTTTTGCGTGTACTCATGCTTGTTGAGCCTTGTTGTAGGTGTGTGCTATAGTAGATTGAAGTGTGAAGAGAGGTCTAACAAAAGAATAAAAAACCGGCTAGATGCCCCAGCTTTGTTCTTTGATCTGTAGGCCATTGCTGTACTTGGCAATGCGGCCCTCTTTTTTGGTTCCATTATGAACTTTTAAAGCCGTTTTTTCCAATTCTGTGAAGAAACTCATTGGTAGCCCAGTTGTGTTTTCATCTATGCTAAGATCCAGTGGATATTTTTCCTGGTGGTTTGAAAGCTGCTCCAAGGTTATTATTCACAGTTCACAGACAGACAATCCACTACTTGAAGTTAGTTGTTAACGCTAGTTTGGAAAGAACTTATGACTCATGAAGTTCCATTGGGAGCAAATTCTTCCTTAGCTCCTTCTACTTTTTGAGTAGCCTACAACCTAAGGTCCATGGTTTAGTATTACTTTTGCTCCACCGTTATGAATTAAGTACACTTTTCTCAAGTAGGGGCCAAGAGTCCTTTGGTCATGAAGAAAGTGATGTTTTGTCCTGTGTTTTGTTCTATTAGTCTTCGAGAGAGTCTTAATAACATATGGTGAAAGTTCCCTTTGTTGTAAGAAAGAAAACGGTTTCACACAATTGATTTGATACAAAGGTTTGTTAGGTTGATGAAGTTCCTTTTTCTGAAGAGATCTCACATGCTTATGTGCACAGTTCTACTAGTTTATTTTTTGTTGTACAAATTCTATTCCTGAGCAACTTCTCATTCTTTATGGAATGAAAAATTATTTGGAAATTATTGATTTGCTTTTAAAAAGAACTGTTGATGAAGATTCACCAGAAATACACTGAACCTTTGGCAAAATACAGTCCACACAGCTGGACAACTACTAAAATAATTCCAGGACGGAGGTTTATTCAACAGAACAAAGTCTCTTAGGTGCTGTCATTGGTAAGAAAACTCACTGCTTCTTCCTTTCCTTAATATGCAGTGGCATGATTAAGAGTATTTTTTATCACTTCTGTTCTTTCCTAATTATATAAAATTAAAATAAAACTTAAAACAAATAGGTCTTCTCTTTAAATGGTTCTTACAGATACAATTGTAATATTTTTATTCAATAGTGGTGTGGTTTAAGAGATTGTTTCCTTGCCGGGCGCGGTGGCTCAAGCCTGTAATCCCAGCACTTTGGGAGGCCGAGACGGGCGGATCACGAGGTCAGGAGATTGAGACCATCCTGACTAACATGGTGAAACCCCGTCTCTACTAAAAAATACAAAAAAAACTAGCCGGGCGACGAGGCGGGTGCCTGTAGTCCCAGCTACTCGGGAGGCTGAGACAGGAGAATGGCTTGAACCCGAGAGGCGGAGCTTGCAGTGAGCTGAGAGACGGCCACTGCACTCCAGCCTGGGCGGCAGAGCAAGACTCCGTCTCAAAAAAAAAAAAAAAAAAAGAGAGATTGTTTCCATTCATTAAACAATATCCCACCCAAAGAAAACTGATAGACTATACGTTTATAATGCAAATAAAGATTTCAGGAATGTAACAACTGACAGTTTCCAAATGCAAAGCAGATAAACTTTTTAGAAAGGACATGCAAATATCTCTACTAAGCAAATGCCACAAAACGAAAATATTTTATAGTTTTACTGGAGATACTGATGGGACTTCAGATGTCTCCAAAGTCAACTTTAGTTTCACTGATAACACAAATATGAAGCTGGTGTATACCCAACACTTTCTAGAGTCATGTTCACCAGCAGACTTGCAATCTTGACTACCTCTGACCAAGGAAAACAAGGTTTTCATTGTTTCACCAGTGTTAATTATATCTTAATAATCATGATATTCTTTCCAGTTAAATTTGAGAGATTATCTCAGCCAATTACTTTTATACTCCCCCTTCGACTGGTGATTACAGTAGCTCTTCAGTCTGATAAAATCTATAGCATAGGAATAGAACTATGACTATATCCAATCAGCACTTTGATGTAATCCAGCAGGTGAGTAAATAATTTATAGTCCCCTTGAGCACACAGAGGTCTACAATGTCATGACCTCGCATCTCCTACATCACATGTTGAGTATCACATATTTGGCCCTGTCCTTAATTAGTCCATGAAGAATAAACACCTTTTCAAACCCTCCATGTAATAATCAGCTATAAAAAAATAAACATAGGTCATAATCTGGTTTGTCATCACTAATCATGGTGTTGGAGCTATGATGACCACAAAGGAACTGGCGAGCATGTGGTGTCAGGGGAAGCCGGCCATGCTGAGTAAAGCAGGAGGTGGAGGCACAGTGGAAGGAGGCTCTGCTTAGGAAAGACCAAAGGCTTTTCAGGCTGTTTCCTTTGGTATTATTGAATGAATTAAAAAGTTCTAGATTTGAATACATTTCAAAAGGATCATTGGGTATCTATTATATATCTATATCTAAAATCTATTTGATAAATAATATCCTAGAGAAGAAAATTCTCAAAGTGTGGAAAATAGTTGATATGACACTATCAGAGTCAAGTACTTTTTTCCCACAATGTAAGTTTGTGAAATATTTTGAATGTTTATATAAAATGTTGTTTTGGTATATTTTGTGCTACTATTACAAACGACCACAGTAATTTATAATGAACAGACATTTATTTCTCAGAGTTCCAAAGGCTAAGAAGTCCAAGATCAGGGTGCTGGCATCTGGGCAGGGAATTCTGGCTGCACCATTACATGGTGGATGGCATCACAAGGTAGAAAGGCAGAGTCATTAGGGGCAGGGAAAAAGAGAGAGAGGAAAAATACAGAGAGAAAGAGAATAGGGCCAAACTTACTCTTTTGTAATGAACCCACTTCTGCAATAATGGAATTAATCCATTAATGGCATAGATTTTATCACCTAATCACTTCTTAAAGGCTCAACCCCTTCTTTTATTTTATTTTATTTTATTTTATTTTTTTTTTTTTTTTGAGCCAGAGTCTCACTCTGTCGCCAGGCTGGAGGGCAGTGTCGCGATCTCGGCTCATTGCAACCTGTGCCTCCCGGGTTCAGGCAATTCTCCTGCCTTAGCCTCCTGAGCAGCTGGGACTGCAGGCGCATGCCACCATGCCCAGATTATTTTTGTATTTGTACCAGAGGTGACGTTTCTCCATGTTGGCCAGAATGGTCTCCATCTCTTGACCTTGTGATCTGCCTGCCTCGACCTTCAAACGTGCTGGAATTACAGACCTGAGCCACCGCGCCCAGCCCCCTTCTTAATACTATTACAATGACAATTACATTTCAACATAAGTTTTGGGGAGAGCAAACATTCAAACAGTAGCAAATATCGTATATTTAATTGAATTACTCGGTTGTTTGTTTCTTCAAGAAATATTTGTGACTTTATTATGTGTCAGGTCTTATGCGTGTGCTATGATGCAAAGGTTAAATGTTTTTGTTTTTTATTCTCAGTGTACTTCACCCTTTTGGGGGCTAACATAAATAGATACACATCTATATGTAGCATATATTGCTCACACATGTCACTCATTACTTTATCGAAGAAAGATGTAGGAAACATATATTGTGTGCCAATCACACTATTGGTCACTGTTAAAAAAAAAGTTTAAATTAAAAAAACAGATCTAGAAGAAAGTCATTGTATGCTACAAAATACAGTTGTACTCAGACAAGGATCAATAAACTCCTCTCTGTTACCCTTTTCACCAATTAAAAATATGCATACCTGGCAGAAAAAAAAATAAGGAATATAGTGTCAAATGTGAAATGCTAGGAAGTGTGCTAACCTGAGGACTAGAAACTGATGTATTATTTCTGTCTTTTATGCTAGCTGTGCAAATCTAAGGATACCTTACATCCTTAGAATGGCTTCACTAGCTTCTGCTGTTAAATACCTAATCTTAATGCTACAAAGGGACACTCAAAATATGATTAATGTTAGGTTTGTGTTGGAACAATCTTGTAGGAATCCACTAGAAGAATACTACTAAAGTTTGAAATATAAAAGCCTGATTAAGATGAACTCTTCTGAGCTTGTATGGCAGATGAAACTGGTTGACATTCTTCCTACTTTGGGACCAAGCACAGACTCAGCCACTAGTAATGCTAATGGGTCAAAGAAGAGGAGAATCAAGTTGAAAGATTGTGGTTAATATGTTGTTCATGTAGTGTACATTAACTTTGGAATTATGACATAGAATTTTACTAGGAATCTGCATAAAGTCTGTATATCCAAAATAGTAAAGAAAAATTAAGTAGAATTAATTTTAAAGTGAGTGAAGGCAACTTTCAACCACTGTGCTAAATAATTTTAAAGTAGTTTGTGAGGTTTTATAGAGTTCTGGTAACAAAACTGTGAGATGCGCTTTCACTATTTTCAGGACTTTTTCATAAAAGTAGACTTAAATTAGTACTGAAACATTTGATTAAGAAAAAAATAACATTTCATTATTTATACATGTATGAAAATACAATTACATGATTATGTTTAGCAACTAGTTATTTGTTACATCTTGTTCAAGGGTTTGGCTTTTAATATATATAGACAAGTAATGTTAGTATATTTATTATGGGATATAAACCAAAGGTGGCTTAAATGCTTGATCAATTCAGTTGGCCAAAGGGGATCCTAACAACAAACTCTATTCATAATCAGACTTCATTCTGATGTCAACAGAGCTCTAGTCGGCCAAGTCTAATTGGATTTTCTACATAAATCAATTGATCAGAGCTTGTTAAGACTGTCAATAACAGTTCTCCCAGTTACTCTCTTTATCCTGCTCTTACATTTATGGCTGTTAAGCTTGTGCTCAAGCAGGGCTGATTGACAGATTCTGATTATACAGGAGAGATTCACCAAACCTACAAAAAAGCAGGTATGTTCTACTACCCAAAATCAAAATAGTTTATGTTTTCCCTTTTTTCCCCAAAAGAAATGTTCTCGCATAGTCTTTAGTTATGACAACAAATAAACAAGAAAAACTCAAGTGTAGTGCTTTCCAGTGAGTTGTGATGGACATGAGTTTTGAAGCTCTTGAGCTCTACCACTAACAAGTGGTTCTCTTGGTTTCTCACTGCATCTTTGGTTTGCCTTCTGTAAAATCAGGATTCTATGTGCCTACATTTCAAGATGTTGTGTTATGTGAATTAAAAATATAAAATTCTCAACACTATGTTTTATAAATGTTCCAAAAATACTAGTTTTATTTGTATTTCTATTCAAAGTCCCTAACCCTCTCTGAACAAATGTAAATTCTCTCACTTTCTTCAGTGGGACAATGATGTAATATCATTGGCAGTTAGAACAAAGAGGTAAACTTTTCTCATAATACAGGCACTGTGATTTAACCAATTAACACTTTTGGGAAAATTTACGAGTTTCTCCATGTTTTGGGATCAGTGTTTTGCTCTAATTTCTAAGCACATTAATGAAAATGCACTTTTATTCAAATTAATATTGATAGGCAAGGAAATAACAAGGAGACAATACATTTCTTTTCCTGCTTAAACCTTTACTATTTTGTAAATAAGTTAAAATGATTAAATATTTAGGAAAAAAGGAAGATGTTTATTATATATGGAATATGTCAGATCTTTATAAATCCAAGCTTTAATTCTCTCCTTTCCATCTAAAACAAAACACAAAGAAAGAATCATAAGACCACAACTCTAAAATTTGTGGTTTAATAGAAAGATAGATTGTGAAGGAAAAGCAATGAGAAGTTAACATAACACTAGAACAAAAATAATATCACTAATAAAAACTTTTTCATATATAGAATGCATTTATTTTGCCACTCTAGTTTAACTCCTTGCCACAAAACCAAAAAAAAAAAGAAAGAAAGAAAGATATAACTTACAAGAAAAGTAAAGAATAGTGAGATTGCCATGTCAAACCCAAAATCATGTCAAGTGCTGAATGAAAACTTGTAAAACAAAGACTTTTCATAGAGAATTTTTGATTTCAAAATTATCATTAGCAGTAATAAAAATTATCCAATCAGTAGCAAGACAATAGACACTCTCTTATTTGTATGGTTCATTATCATTTTCAGTTTTGATAAATACTATTGTAGTAGATACGAAGGTACTATTAAACCAACAGGGAGAGGAGAGAAGTTTATTCTGAAAATGTATGCTGGTGTGTTGCATGGTTACCCTTACATTTCAGGGACTTGACTTCTCTTTCTTGAAAATCTATTGCTATACCTACTAAAGCATTCTACTTCAAATCATCATGCTTATTTGGATATTGTGTAGTTATTAGCATCCAGCACTGCAAAATTCACACCTGATCCAGATTAAAAGACCCAAATCCCTAAATATTCTAGAATTTTGAAAGGAAGGCTGATGATATAATCTGTTACCTGAATAACTTGAAGATAATAATTATTCCTTCTAAACCTCTGGCACTTACTCTATAAAGTGATGGTGTGACCTTACTTACAGTGTGCTATGAAAATTAAATGTGCAAATGATCACAAACTGTTTAGAATGATGATGACTGGCACTTAGTATTAGCTAAATAAATTATATATGCAGTACTCACATGACCCAAATTGAGATATTATTGCATGTAGGATCACCTCCATGTCTTCTTTTTAACTTATGTATTAATTCCTCCTCTTCCTTCTTTCCCTCTTCCTTTACTTTAAGTGAAACTTTTGCATCTATTATAAATCTGTTGCACTTCTTCACAGTTGCTGAAGTTTTTTGTGTTTCAGATACGTTATGAGAGAATCCCACTCCTCAGATTTGGGATTTCTTAATTTTATCCTGAGCTATTTCAATTACGGCCTTTGACTAGTATTTGGTTTAATTTTGTTTCTTTATTATCTTTTTCCCTACAACATTAACATTTTGTTAACAACTTATGCTTTTTAGAGAATAAAATGGATATGTTAACATTTAATTTTTTGATACAGATTATATTTACCTTAATTGTTAAATGTTTCATCTATAATACACTTAGGAAGTTTTTGTTGTGGTGGTGGTTGTTGTTGTTGTTGTTGTTTTTTGAGATGGAGTCTCTGGCTTTGTTGGCAGGCTGGAGTGCAGTGGCACAATCTTGGCTCATTGCAACCTCTGATTCCTCGGTTCAAGCGATTGTCCTGTCTCAGGCTACTAAGTAGCTGGGATTATAGGTGTGTGCCACTACACCTGGCTAAGTTTTGTATTTTTAGTAAAGATGGGGTTTCACCATGTTGGTCAGACTGGTCTCGAACTCCCGACCTTGTGATCTGCCAGCCTCAGCCTCCCAAAGTGCTGGGATTACAGGTGTGAGCCACCGTGCCCGGCCAGGAAGTATTTTTATGCCACTCTTCTTTTTTTTTTTTTTTTTTTTTTTTT
>NW_016809462.1:2882047-2897421 GCF_001698545.2 Rhinopithecus bieti
GAAAATTTACGAGTTTCTCCATGTTTTGGGATCAGTGTTTTGCTCTAATTTCTAAGCACATTAATGAAAAATGCACTTTTTATTCAAATTAATATTGATAGGCAAGGAAATAACAAGGAGACAATACATTTCTTTTCCTGCTTAAACCTTTACTATTTTGTAAATAAGTTAAAATGATTAAATATTTAGGAAAAAAGGAAGATGTTTATTATATATGGAATATGTCAGATCTTTATAAATCCAAGCTTTAATTCTCTCCTTTCCATCTAAAACAAAACACAAAGAAAGAATCATAAGACCACAACTCTAAAATTTGTGGTTTAATAGAAAGATAGATTGTGAAGGAAAAGCAATGAGAAGTTAACATAACACTAGAACAAAATAATATCACTAATAAAACTTTTCATATATAGAATGCATTTATTTTGCCACTCTAGTTTAACTCCTTGCCACAAAACCAAAAAAAAAAAGAAAGAAAGAAAGATATAACTTACAAGAAAAGTAAAGAATAGTGACATTGCCATGTCAAACCCAAAATCATGTCAAGTGCTGAATGAAAACTTGTAAAACAAAGACTTTTCATAGAGAATTTTGATTTCAAAATTATCATTAGCAGTAATAAAATTATCCAATCAGTAGCAAGACAATAGACACTCTCTTATTTGTATGGTTCATTATCATTTTCAGTTTTGATAAATACTATTGTAGTAGATACGAAGGTACTATTAAACCAACAGGGAGAGGAGAGAAGTTTATTCTGAAAATGTATGCTGGTGTGTTGCATGGTTACCCTTACATTTCAGGGACTTGACTTCTCTTTCTTGAAAATCTATTGCTATACCTACTAAAGCATTCTACTTCAAATCATCATGCTTATTTGGATATTGTGTAGTTATTAGCATCCAGCACTGCAAAATTCACACCTGATCCAGATTAAAAGACCCAAATCCCTAAATATTCTAGAATTTTGAAAGGAAGGCTGATGATATAATCTTTTACCTGAATAACTTGAAGATAATAATTATTCCTTCTAAACCTCTGGCACTTACTCTATAAAGTGATGGTGTGACCTTACTTACAGTGTGCTATGAAAATTAAATGTGCAAATGATCACAAACTGTTTAGAATGATGATGACTGGCACTTAGTATTAGCTAAATAAATTATATATGCAGTACTCACATGACCCAAATTGAGATATTATTGCATGTAGGATCACCTCCATGTCTTCTTTTAACTTATGTATTAATTCCTCCTCTTCCTTCTTTCCCTCTTCCTTTACTTTAAGTGAAACTTTTGCATCTATTATAAATCTGTTGCACTTCTTCACAGTTGCTGAAGTTTTTTGTGTTTCAGATACGTTATGAGAGAATCCCACTCCTCAGATTTGGGATTTCTTAATTTTATCCTGAGCTATTTCAATTACGGCCTTTGACTAGTATTTGGTTTAATTTTGTTTCTTTATTATCTTTTCCCTACAACATTAACATTTTGTTAACAACTTATGCTTTTAGAGAATAAAATGGATATGTTAACATTTAATTTTTTGATACAGATTATATTTACCTTAATTGTTAAATGTTTCATCTATAATACACTTAGGAAGTTTTGTTGTGGTGGTGGTTGTTGTTGTTGTTGTTGTTTTTTGAGATGGAGTCTCTGGCTTTGTTGGCAGGCTGGAGTGCAGTGGCACAATCTTGGCTCATTGCAACCTCTGATTCCTCGGTTCAAGCGATTGTCCTGTCTCAGGCTACTAAGTAGCTGGGATTATAGGTGTGTGCCACTACACCTGGCTAAGTTTTGTATTTTAGTAAAGATGGGGTTTCACCATGTTGGTCAGACTGGTCTCGAACTCCCGACCTTGTGATCTGCCAGCCTCAGCCTCCCAAAGTGCTGGGATTACAGGTGTGAGCCACCGTGCCCGGCCAGGAAGTATTTTTATGCCACTCTTCTTTTTTTTTTTTTTTCTTTTTCTTCTTTTTTTTTCTTTTTTTGAAATGGAGTCTCGCTCTGTCGCCCAGGCTGGAGTGCAGTGATCGGATCTCGGCTCACTGCAAGCTCCGCCTCCCGGGTTTATGCTATTCTCCTGCCTCAGCCTCCCGAGTAGCTGGGACTACAGGCGCCCACCACCTTGCCCAGCTAGTTCTTTTTGTATTTTTTTTAGTAGAGACAGGGTTTCACTGTGTTAGCCAGGATGGTCTCAATCTCCTAACCTTGTGATCCGCCTGTCTCGGCCTCCCAAAGTGCTGGGATTATAGGCTTGAGCCACCGCACCCGGCCTTATGCCACTCTTAAAGGCTTTTTAAAATAAAAATCTTAAATAACTTCCTTTAAATGTTTGGTGAGAATTTATTGTTTATATTCTAAATTAGCTTCATATTTGAAATTAATTTTAAGCAAAACTGATAAGGAAAATATTAGTCCTTAATCCAAAGAGAGTATATGTGTGGTAAATGCAATTCTAATCATAAGAACTAAGCTACTGATGATTGTGTCTTTGAAACATGGTTGTCTACTGCCCCAACCCGGCCTGCAGTCACTGCTTTTCTGCCCTGGTCTCAGGTCCACCCTACTCAGATAGCTGCAAGCCAGAGAAGTCGATGGTTCTATTGTCCATGAATTAAGTTGATGCACAAGGAAAAGTCTCTTTCTTCTTGCCTTCACTGCCTCTGCTTCTAATTTTAGAATTATTTGTGAATTCTAATGGAAAAACACCTTCTGATGATATTGTCATCTCTGTATGTGTTTGTGGGCTCCTCAGCTGTGGTATTGTCAACAACTTTTTCCACCTCTGCTGTCAAGTTCCTTGTATTCGTGTATTACTGTATGTAATTCCTCAAGGTCTAACTGATGTAGCAAGGTACAGTTTATTCCCATAAGTAAAAAACACAAGTTTATATGATCACATACATACGTGAAATCCAGAGAATGGTGTCGAAAAATGTTGTGCTTGCTTTTTCGTTTTTAATATTTTCCCTCAGGCACCTGTGAATCTCCATCAGTCTACACTGTTATCTGTCTGAGACATTAGGGGGTTCCTTCTTACTGCAATCCTTTTTTCTTTCTTTAACTCACAATAGTCTTCTCAGACTTTTACCCCCTTAGAGTCCCATTTCTTCCTCTCAAACTTAACTCAAGCTCTCTATCTCTTTTCTCTTTAAAGAAGCAAAAGAGGAAATAGCTTCAGATCCTTCAGACTTCTCATTAGGGGTCTGAGGAATGAGGGAAGAATGAACAGAAACTGTCCAGTCAAACTTGAATCAATATATAAAACACATGAAATATTTATATTGTTCATATCAACTGTTACTCCTCTTGTTAATGCTTTTTGGTTGTTGTTTTTTGTTTTTTGTTTTTTTAGCTAAGGCTGACACAATTACTGTTGTATTTCTTTTTTTTTTATCTTAACAAAGACCTTCTTTTATTTTCCTAGCTTCATGTGAATCTGGGCCTTAGAAGGTGTTAAAACACCTTAGCCCATGAATTAGGTGAGAAGGTTAGCAAATTCCGTACTAACATATATCATTTCAGTGAGATTCTTAGAAGCAGAGAAACTAAACTGTTATTTCAATTTATCAAGTTAATTTTAAAATATAATATTTTCCTTAAAGTTGTAAAATGAAAGATAAATAAAATGAAAATCATATGTTTTGAAATAAAAAATATTTAACTAGGTGCAATAAATCTATTGTGAAGCCTGCCATAAATACTAGAACATGTTTTGAAAGGAGTTTAAAACCACATATATAGTATGTCATAATGCCAAAATTAACTGCCAGCCAAACTATTTGAGGTACTCTTTGGGGATATCTCATAACGAATTCTAAATTTATTCAGCAAAATATAAAATTAAGAAGTTTTAAAGCCAAAGAATAAACTTTGAAAATTAATTTTGTTTTANGTGTTAAAACACCTTAGCCCATGAATTAGGTGAGAAGGTTAGCAAATTCCGTACTAACATATATCATTTCAGTGAGATTCTTAGAAGCAGAGAAACTAAACTGTTATTTCAATTTATCAAGTTAATTTTTAAAAATATAATATTTTTCCTTAAAGTTGTAAAAATGAAAGATAAATAAAATGAAAATCATATGTTTTTGAAATAAAAAATATTTAACTAGGTGCAATAAATCTATTGTGAAGCCTGCCATAAATACTAGAACATGTTTTGAAAGGAGTTTAAAAACCACATATATAGTATGTCATAATGCCAAAATTAACTGCCAGCCAAACTATTTGAGGTACTCTTTGGGGATATCTCATAACGAATTCTAAATTTATTCAGCAAAATATAAAATTAAGAAGTTTTAAAGCCAAAGAATAAACTTTGAAAATTAATTTTTGTTTTTATTTTTGAGATGGAGTTCCATGTTGTCGCCTGGGCTGCAGTGCAATGGTGAGAGCTCAGCTCACTCCGACCTCCACCTCCTGGGTTCAAGAGAGCCTCCTCCCTCAGCCTCCTCAGGAGGCTCCTCCCTCGGCCTCCTAAGTAGCTGGGATTACAGTGACTTTCTGTAAGTCACTCTCCTTTTTCTGTTCATAAAGTTTCTGAACTTACACTGGCTCGGGAGACTGCCCTATTCATGAATCATTCTTTGCTTAATTAAACTCTGTTAAATTTAATTCAGCTATAGTGTTCTTTTAACAGATGACATTAGAAGTGGGATCCAAAGTTGAGCTTCCAGCAAGTGCTAGCAGTGCAGAGTGACTGAGTGAGGTACCAGCCGGGCCCATTATGTTCATTGCTCTCTCACAGCACCTGGGGAATGGGGTAAGTTCTCTCTGATTCCAAAGATCCACAGATTTGTGTTTTGAGCTCTCAGTTTCTTTGAGCAAATTTCTGATCCAAACTGGGTTTAGAAGTCATGATAGAAAATGGGCTAGGTCCAGAATCAGACTGGATCTGATACTTAACTGGCTTGGATCCAGTTAGAGTCCTCTTATGTCTGACTGGGTCAGAAAGAAACTGAGAGTAAATGGCGATATTACAAGGAGTGTAAAATTTGGTTTTTGAAAATTTGCAGGGAATTTTGTGTTCCATTCCCTTTGTTTCTTCTTTCTTGCATATTTAGGTAGGGAAAAAACATTGGTTAAGTTGATCAAGTGGATCTTCAAAATGACTCAGGGTTTTTCTCGGCCACTTTGCCAACCAGGGCAATCTCCACAGCCAGCAATGCCCTGGCCCTGCTGTGGGAGGCACCCTGCCCATTCAGCCTGGCTGTGTTACAGCCTGTACCTGCATTTGGCAGGTAAGCTCTTGTCCTGCTTCCAAAAAGAATGGAGATATGCTGATAATTTGAAGGGTGAGGATGGCAGAGAAGAATTTTATGGAGTGATGGAACAGCTCTCAGTGGAGAAGGGAATTTAAAAACAACATATATAGTATGTCATAATGCTAAAATTAACTGCCAGCCGAACTATTTGAGGTACTTTTTGGGGATATCTCAGTGGAGAGGGGACATGAGGGTGGTTCCCCACCCACGCAGTCAGGTGGTTTCTCCCAATGTGGCTGAATCTGGGGCTTTTAATGGGCTCAGAATAGGGGAGTGCATGCTGATTGGTTTGGGAGTATGCAAAAAGGTTAAAACAAAGGCACCACTCAAAGGTGGGCATGACAGTGTAAAAAACCAATGAGGGAAGGGTAGGTATATGTAAAATAGGTGAAGGGTAGGGATCAATCAAAGGAAAGCCTGACAAACAGGAAGACAGGTCCTCAATCAGGTCAAAGAATTTACCCGGGACTGTCTTCAGCTTGAAGGTGAGGTTTTACTGGGGACCCATTCCTGTCTGCCTGTTTGTTCGCCTCCTGCTGCTCTCATTTGCCCCATTTGAAGAGGTACATCTAAATGCTGTTAGGATACAGATGATGAGCAATCTTAACTGCTTCCTGCTGACAGGGGTGTTGTTTTGGGAAGGCAGCACTCAGGTCTCCCTCAGAGGTCTATCTAAGGGTCCCTGGTAAAAGGGAGCCATCGTCCGAGGCTCCAGTTGCTTGACTGTTTGAAGTTTGATGGCCTGAAGGTGAGAAGAGACAAACTGGGTTATTAGAAGACATGGATCAAAATGAAACAAAGGGGTAAAGTCAGCTTAAAAATCCTGAGGCTGCCAGCATGCCGAGAAAACTAGTGGGCTATAGTTGTGCCACCTAAGATGTTGGTGTATGGGGCTTGGCTTTGGATAGGTTTCTTGGTCTTATTTTCCTAAACAAAGAAACCTTTGGTTTATGGAAACCCATTTACCTCTATCATCTAGCAGGATTTACAGGATAATTGCCCAGAACTAGAATATTGATTCAGATTTTTACATTACCTATCCCTTTGGTTTCTTCTGAACTGCAGCCAGAGATCACTGATTGGTTCACAGGAATGAGCAGGGTTAGTCTAAAATGTAAGTAAAAACTTAAAAACAGCTAATAGAACTAGAACTTAATGATGTGTATGTTTTTAAACATAATTTTCTCTCTCCAGTTCTCATTTTGTTAAAACAAATCATGATAGGACTGAGTTGTTTGCAAAATAAACTTTAGTTTTACATTTGTCCTAATTATTTGCATAAAAGTACAGCAAGGATAACTTTTTTTCACATAGGCTTTTTAAATTGGCTTTGATGAAACTCAATTCTACAAAGAATCTCAGATAAAACCTTTTAAAGTTGAGTCCAGTCATAGGTTTGTTCCCTCAAATACTTACGAGTGGGGGAAATTCCTCTCTCTTGAGGTCCGAAGATAGGGGCTCTTGGGCCTATTAGAAAGTGACATTGTTTACTCACCACAGGTTAGGAACTTCAAACAGGGAGTGTGTAGATACAGTATCAGGTCAGTTTTCTCAAGAGGCTTTTATTGGCTCTGCAAGTCTAGCTTAATACCCTGAAGGAAAGCTTGCCATTTCAGTCAAAGCCTTCATAAAACAACCAGTTTCTGCAATTGCATCCTGTTGCAAAAGAAAATAGATTGTTATTGCACTGATGCAAATAACTATATCTCCATAAGTTAAGAATACTCGCAGTTTCCAAATTCTGGAGGAGCCAGGCAGGAGGAACAAATATGCTCCAAATTTTGTTCACAGGATTATAACTTACTCAATTGTTAAAAGCTATAGATTGCTCAAAAGAAAAAGTTTCCTTGACTCTGACAAACAAAACAAAGATCAGCAATGTTTTAAGCAAAAAGTTAAAAAAGATTAGTTTTCTGCTGGTTCAGTCCATTCAGTTAACTCTTGTTCTGCCTGATATTCATGAGCATTTCAGTTCTTTATGAGTCTTGTACGTTTTTCCTTTATTCCAATGTCACAATCTCCAAAGTCATCAGATACATGCATTTGAGAGCAGCTATAATATTCAAAGCCCTAGAGCTGATTATAAACCATCTTTTGATCAAATCAAGAAAACAATTGTCTGTGAATGACAACATGTCCAGGCAGTGAGAGTCAAAAACACAATTGACAAGGAAATTGGTTATTTCTGTGGTTTACAATAACTTAACACAATAAGCTTAATTATGATTACTAGCATATACTCAGATGTTAGAATTTTAGAAATCCCATACAATTTTGGAATGTATGTTAATATTATTCACTAAAATATAACCTGAATAAAATTAAACCTTATTTTCATTTTAGAAATCCCATGTAACTAAACATTTCAAATAATCCTGTTTACCTCTCTTTTGGATGCTCCAGGGGGCCTCTGTGGTATCCAAAAGCTAGGGGTTACAAAAGGCAATTTTTGAAGATGAAATTTGATTTTGTGAAACCCGCTAGATATGCTAGAGATTTAAAACACTTGATATTATGAAATAGAATTCCAGATTACTGTAAGTTATTTATTTAGCCAAAATGATGATTCAAAAAATTTTTAAGAAGGCAAAAACCTTTACTCGTTGTATTAATTAGGGTTCTTTAAAGGGACAGAACTAATAGAATATATGTCTATATGAAGGGGAGTTTATTGGGAGAATTGACTCACATCATAACAAGGCGAAGTCTCATGACAGACATCTGCAAGTTGAGGGACAAGGAAGCCATTGGTGGATAAGTCTGAGTCCCAAAATCTTAAAAGTCAGGAAGCCAACAGTGTAGCCTTCAGTCTGTAGCTGAAGGTCTGAGATCCCCTGACAAATCACTGGTGTACGTTCAGGAGTCCTACAGCTGAAGAAGTTGGAGCCTGGTGTTCGAGGGCAGGAAGCATTAACACGTGAGAAAGATGGAGGCTGGAAGACTCAGCAAGTCTTCTCCTGCCTACTTTTCCTTTCATCTTCTCCTGCCTACTTCACTCTAGCTGCACTGGCAGGTGATGACATTGTGCTTACCCACATTGAGGGTGGGTCTGCCTCTCACAGTCCATTGATTCAAATGTTAATTTCCTTTGGCAACAACCTCACAGACATACCCAGGAACAATACTTTGCTTCCTTTAATCCAATCAGGTTGACACTAAATATTAACCATCACATTAATTAAGAGGGAAGACTTAGCTTTCCAATCAATCTGTCTCCTGTCTTCTTCTTTCCTTTTTTTTGGTAGTTTATTCACAAACAAACAAACATCTCTCATTATCCTTTAATACTACGTGAAAATCTTGTTCAAGAGAAAGAAAGTCAAATTTCACCCTTGCATTAGTCCACTATTAATGTCAACCCCAATTTTTTTAATAAAAATTTTTCATTACATGATTTCTAAAACAAAATCTGTGCTTTTGATAAAGGAGACTCCGCTTTCCAAAAAGTCAAAAGACCTGACACAGCGTGAGACGGGATCTGTCTCTTCTTTTCTTTCTCTTTTCTTTTCCTTTCACAGTTTACTCAAAAGGTGAACAAAATATTTTACTGTGTCTTATAAATACTACACAAAATTTTGTTCAAAACAGAAAACCAAATTTTACTTTTATGTTAGTGTGTTATCAATACTAAAACTAATTTTAATAAAACCTCATAAATTTATCAAATCTGCCATCTTTTAACCACACTAGATTTCCATACATCTTTTGTTTTACATTTTCCCTCTACTTTCTATATTCATCTTGTTTAATCTATTGTTTTTACTTCTTCAGTTTAAACCTTTAAGTAACTTCAAACCAGACAAGATTTTTAACACACACATATTATTATGCTTTTATGACTTTTCTCATCAAACAGATATCTTACTTTTGTTTATATATTCTGTATACAGAATTGTTTCTCTCATATCTAGTTTTTGAATCTTAGTAACCCTGATTTCTAGTGGAAAGTTGAGTCTCCGTTATCAAAGAGTACAGGTTGTTGTTATTGGAAATTTTTTAATTATCACTTTGGCTAAATGAATGACTGTTGTTTCATGGTGGGCTGTGATCCTATTTTGGTCAAGTGTTTTAAACCTTTGACATATTTAACAGGCCTTCTAAACCCAAATTTCAGCTTCAAAGTTGTCTTTCTTGACCTCTAATTTTGGGATGCTACAGAGGGCTCCTGAAGCATCCAAAAGTAAGATCAACAGGATTATTCAAAATGATAAGTTAAAGTGAGCAGACTCTTTTTGACCTATTTGTTTTTAGTTGGTTCAGCTTATGGGGACCCTGGCTAAAGAGTATACTCCAAATTCTTGGTATTATCCTTCTGATAGTCATAATAGTATTCTCCCTGGGGAACTTTATTATCCCTAAAGTTTTAAATATTTGCATGCAGCCATCTCTAGAATATTAAATGGCCTCTCTTCAACTTAGACGACAAGAGCAGAGATAAATATGTGACCATGAGGGCACTATAACCTTTGAATGACCTGTGGAGGGTGGAATCCCAAAATGATGGTAACTGAGAGTGATATTATGGCCCTAAGTTTTGGTCACACTCTCACCTAAATGAGAACCTGACCAAAAGGAGAAAATTTTGAAACAAAATTTTGGGGCACCATGCACTAGGCCCCAACAGACCAGACCAAACCAAAATAGAATCACTTATGCTAAATCTGACATAGCCAAACTAAGACTTTAAGGAAGCACATAGATCCTAAAACAGATCAGGTTTTGTTTTTCCCCTGTAAACAGAACATTCCAGCTAATATGGGTTGGCCATGTCCCCACCCAAATCTCATCTTGAATTGTATCTCCCATAATCCCCACGTGTTGTTGGAAGGACCTAGTGGGAGGTAATTGAATCATGGGGGCAGGTCTTCCCTGTGCTGTGCTTGTAATAGTGAGTAAATCTCAGAAGATCTGATGGTTTTTTAAAGGGGAGTTCCCTTACACAAGCTCTCTCTTGCCTGCCACCATGTAAAAGGTGACTTTACTCCTCCTCTGCCTTCCACCATGATCGTGAGATATACTCAGCCACATGGAACAGGAGTCCATTAAATCTCTTTTACTTTACAAATTACTCAGTCTTGGGTATGTTTTTATTAGCAGCATGAGAACAGACTAATACACCCTCATAAGGGCACCCTCTACTCTTGCCCTTACAAAACCAACCAACCAAACAAACAAAAAAAACCATGAAGTTCTTGTTCCCTTAAGTTCGGCCTAAAGATTTCTGTATGTTGTGAACTATAACCTAAAGGTAGTTGTAAACAGACTATAGCCTACTCTTGTTCCGAAGGTGGCCAACTGTCCAAACTATGTTCAAATAAGGTAGATACCACGTTGTAACCAATTTGACTGTTTCTGTATCCAAGTTCCATTTTCTATGCATTGCTTTCCTTTTGTCTGTCAATAAGTCTTCCATCAAGTGGCTTCCCTGGAGTTTCTGAACCTACTCTGACTCAGGAGCCTGCCCAATTTGTGAATTGTTTTTCGCTCAAACTCTGTTAAATTGAATTCTGCTAAGGTTTTTCTTTTAGCAAGGGGCAAAATCATCAGAAAACATCTTACTGACATGGGTTTTCCAACTGAAAAAATGTAAATATTTTCCCATTTCATAGATGTAATTTCCTGTTTAATGCTTAGTAATCGATTTCTCAGTAGGAACAACTCAGAAAAATTTTAGTTGCCGTATAATCTTCTAGTAAATGAACATCCTCTGTCATATCATGACATGATCATCAAGGTTCTCAGTTTAATTGTGTGGCAGTGTTGGAGGACTTTCACCACAGTGTACAGTAACAGAGAGGTAAACAAACAAAGTGCGTGTTTACCTATAGGAAATGTTTCATGAATTTAAAAAGTTACCAGTGTAAACAATTTGGTTTATTACTGAGTTATTTTCTATCTGCTCTGTAATTCCTCAAAATATTGCAGTGATTTACTATGTTGTTGGCATTTGCAGACAACTATTTAGTATGTTCTCTTTCTATGTGCTGCTTTTCAAATAAGGAAATCATGTTTTACTCACATTTACCACAACTTAACTACCATCCCTCTGAATTTTATAAGTCTACTGCTTATTTTGAAACACTCATTATTGGTTGAAAATATGTAAGTGGCATACTAAGTAGTTCAATATCCAATCTTTTAATTTTATAATTAGAATTCATTCAAGCTGTGCTTCTGCATTTTCCTAATGCTCTGAACACTAAAATGAAGTGTACTCTGAAATCATACGTTAAACGGAAAACCTTTGAATTAGTAACTTAAAGTTTAGCTTTATACACCAAGGAGTTTTAGTGATTAGCAGGTAATTTAAATTCTTTCTTCTCCCCACCACTTTTGCTCCAGGGAATGTTAAACTTGTTTTTTCAAACCTTCCTTCTGAAATATGAGGGGCAAAAATAGTACAAAATCAGAATTCCAGGACACACAAAAATCCTTCAGCAACCTTGATTCCTTTAGTTTAGCTGTTTGTATCTTTCTTCTGTGCCAGGATAACTGGGTGGTCACCAGCAAGGCAGAAACAGAGTCTAAGAACCTGGATCTAGAAAGAGTGAACTAGCATATTAGGGGTTATTTTCCTTTTACCTCCTAATATGGCAACCAAATCTCATCTACTCCCCACGTGTCAGGGGAGGGTCCTAGTAGGCGGTGATTGGATCATGGGGGTGGATTTTCCTATCCTGCTCTCATGATAGTGAGTTCTCACAAGATCTGAGGGTTTAAAAATTTGGTACTTGCCCCTTTACCCTCTGTCTCCCTCCTGCCACCATGAAAGATGTGCCTTGCTTTCCCTTCACCTTCTGCCACTGTGAATGTAAGTTTCCTGAGCCGCCCCCCCACCCCCCTGCAGCCATGCAGAGCCGAGTCAATTAAACTTCTTCTCTTTATAAATTTTCCAGTCTCAGGTGTTCTTTATAACAGTGTGAATGCAGTAATACATCTCCTGTACTGGTGTGATGGGTCTGCTATAACAAGGTATGATGAACTTTGTCTTCAACAATAGAAATTTACTTTCCCACAAATATGGAGACCAGAAGTCCAGGATCAGGGTGTGTGAAGGGCTGGTTTCCCCCTTGGATCTCTCTCTTTGGTTTGCAGATAGCCATATTCTTCTGTCTTCACATTATCATCCTTCTGTGTGTGTTTATATCCTAATTTCCTCTTCTTAAGAGGACATCTGTCACATCAGATTAGGATGTACACTAATGATTGCATTTTAACTGAATTATCCTTTCACATATGATATCTTCAAACACAGTCACATTCTGAGATACCAGGGATTAGGACTTCAACATATAAATTTGGGGGAGATAGAGTTTAGCCCATAACACCTCCAAACAGCTGTCTCATCATGACAAAATAATTGTAATACAACCTTACTCCATGTTGGCTGTGATGGGCTAAGGTTCCCCTGGTGCGCTGGTGCATAAAGGCAATAGTAGGACTCACATTCCTTTAGAAACTGGGGATCATTATAACAAAACCTCTAATCATAGAAAAGTTTGCCCAGTTGAGTGGATGAACCCCTGATCTTAATAGCCACTTATAGCCTTGAGATCTCATAATCTTTCCTGTCAAAATAAATGTATGATTCAGAAATGGTAATATTTTCTATGAATTCAGCATGGATGGGGCCTGACATAGATGATATAGAAAAATGAAGATTAAATGTGTCTTGTGAGGTATTCGTAGGCTTTACTATCAAACACAAAATACATGACTAAGTGCTTTTCAAGTTTTGCTAAGCCTGATATTTGAAGAATGTTCAAAGATGTTTTCCTGATCTGTAAATGTTATGAGTTTTGCTGATGGAATAACATATTTCGCACAACTTAAGTTCTTGCACACAGATATATAATTTATAATCACTCCATTTTTTCCCCACCTAGTAAATTTTCCTACCTGATAAATAACTGCATACACTTTTTTGTTCTAACTTATAAATGTTGGCTGTAAATACTGAATTGCTGAGATCAGCATATGCCAAAATTTAAATGTAGAAGCTGGAAAATAAACAGTTACAAAATTTTTAAAAAGTTTTAAATAGAATAGCCTAGGCTACTAGATCTTCCACGTTGAAAACCACTCCTGTAAAAAGTATGTGATGTGGGGCAAGTTTTTTTGGATAATCTCAAGTAAACATACTCCTGTGATTCCCAGGGCTGCCATCGGTGATATGCCTCTATGGGATCTGTCCTCTCATACTGGTGTTTTTGACTTTGTAATTTGTCACCCAGCCTTAATCTTAAGACAGGCCCCAAAATGCAATGATGACACAAGCAACAACAAATATTTCTCCCTAAAATATCAAAGGACTGAAGTGAGGCAGTGAGGATAAAATCCTTGCCATTTTAAAAGTATTACTCTTCCAACTTTATGAAAAAAAAATACATATATATATATATATATACACACACACACACACACACACACACACACACACACATACATATACACTCTAGCCTTGTGAAATCCTGTGATATGGTTTGGCTCTGTCCCCAGCCAAATACCATATTGAATTCTCACATGTTGTGTGGGAGGGCCTTGTGGTAGGTGATTAAATCATGGGTGTGGTGGGTCTTTTCCGTGCTGTTGTCATGATAGTGACTAAGTCTCACAAAATCTGATGGTTTTAAAAACAGGAGTTTCCCTCCACAAGTTCTCTCTCTTTGCCTGCTGCTATCCACTTAAGGTGTGACTTGCTCCTCCTTGCCTTCTGCCATGATTGTGAGGCCTCACCAGCCATGTAGAGCTGTGAGTCCATTAAACCTTTCTTTTGTAAATTGCCCAGTCTCAGGTATGTCTTTATCAGCAGCGTGAAAATGAACTAATACATCCCGCTACATCATCCTCCATCCTACCAGAAAACTGGATTTCACTGGAGCCTTGCACAACTGGATTTTTAACCAAGTCATGTTGTATTCCTAGAAAATTATAGCCTCAGTTTAAATAATATTGAAACTATGTAGCTCCAATGTCTATTATATCCCTAACTTTAAAACCGTTACAACTCTATGGCAGAACTCACTTATAGCTAAAATGAAAATGGAAAATTTCACTGAAAATTGTCCTGACACTTCAGATAATTTTGCTTATAGTTTTTTCTTCACCAAGAAGTCCTGCATGCAGTTTCTACCTTGGGCCAATCTCAAAGCTTCCCTCCATCACATCTCCCTCCTTAGTTCCTGTTGTCAGCCTCTATCACTGGAGAAAATAGAACTTAGCAATCCTTTTGCATCTCTTTCTGACAGCTTTCTTCTTTCCCTGAGAAGTTATTCTAGACTTTCTACTGTTTCACAGGGTATCTGTCTTATTCCTTTACGCATTGGATCCCTCAGAGAAGGAAAACTTGTTTTACGTTTCACAGAGAAATGAAGATTATTGGGTGGGAATCTCATATAGTTTGGATCTGTGTCCCTACACCCAATCTCATGTCAAATTACAATGTCCAGTGTTGGAGGTGAGGCCTAGTGAGAGGTGACTGGGTCACGGAGGCAGAGTTCTCATGAATGGCTTAGCACCATTGCCTGTTGCTATCCTTGTGATAGTGAGTGAGTGGATTCTCATGAGATCTGGTTGTTTAAAAGTGTGTGGAACCTCACCCTCTCTCATCTGTTCCTGCTCCAGCCATGTAAGATGTTCCTGCTTCTCCTTTGCCTTTTGCCATGAAACTTTCGTGCCTGAAAGTTTTCTGAGGCCTCCCCATAAGTCAAGCAGATGCTAGACTCATGCTTCTTGTACAGCCTGTGGAACTATGAGCCCATCACATGTGTTTTCTTTATACATTACCCAGTCTTAGGTAACTTTTTGTAATAATGTGAGTATTAACTAATACAGAATCCAAATTTCTTACCCTTAACTTAAAAACCTATTTATATTTGGCCTATATCTCCCTTCAAGTCTCTAATATATCTTGTTCATCCTATCAGTGGCTGGTCTGCATGTATGGTAAAACCCAAGCTTACTCTTTCTCCTTTCTTTCCTTTCTTTCTTTCTTTCTTTCTTTCTTTCTTTCTTTCTTTCTTTCTTTCTTTCTTTCTTCCTTCCTTCCTTCCTTCCTTCCTTCCTTCCTTCCCTTCCCTTCCCTTCCCTTCCCTTCCCTTCC
>NW_016809462.1:2900924-2912526 GCF_001698545.2 Rhinopithecus bieti
CCACTAACTCCATTTTCCACTGTAATCTTATTTCTCCCTCCTTCTCATTCACATATTTTTAATGGAGTAACTAACACTTTTTCACCTTCTCAAAACTCATCAGCAAAAGCAATCTGTCCACCTAACTTCTTCCAAACTGCTCTTTCTTAGATTGTCAGTGCCAATGGAAGTGCCACATCCAAAGGTCACCTGTAAAGACTTATTTTTATTGGCTTCTGTGTGGCATTATTAATGCTAAACAGTTTTTTTGTGCATAACACTATTTGCATGCTTGGTAACCTCATTCTGGGTTTTCTTCTATTTATACCTTCACTTTTCTCCCAGTCTTAGTTCCTTGCTCCTCTTCTACCAGTTACTGAAATGCCATTCTTTCTGTTTTGTCTTTGAATTTCTTATGTACATCTATATCTTTGAAATTACCTGTTGTCTTCTCATGCTTCCTCTACTGCCTGCTTCCTGGTAGTTTTGAAATCATAATAACCAGCTCTAATTCTTCTAGAAATCTGCATTGTGTTAGGCAAATGCGATAGCCACTACACAATGAAAAACTATGCTATCTCACCCAAATCTCCCTCTCTCTTTCTCTCTCTCTTTTGCTGTAATCTTCAGTTCATAAACAGTATCACTAGGTGCATAGTAGGTAAAGGGAGTTTTTAGAACCTGGTTGGTGGAGTAAGACAGCCCAGATTCAAATTTCTGTACTGCAGGTGAGCTACTTAACCACTCTTAGTCTTAGCTTCTATGTGTGAAAAATGCATAATAACATAGCCCACTTAGCTTGTTGATTCCAAGGATTAGATGTAATAATTTAGGAAAGTGCTTAGCACAGAGCCTGGCACATAATTAGTTGTCAAGAAAATTTGTTTACCCCCTATTGTAATAAGAATAAATACTAAATGCAGTAAAAATAATTTAAGGAGTCATCCAAGTTGGAAACTTGGGGCACATCCCAGACTTCATCTTCCCTCTGAGGCCCAGGCCCCATTAGCCACTTAGGCTTACCCACTTTTACCTTCATCATACTGACTGTCATTATTTATTAACACCCCTCCATTTGCTCTGCCAGCATCACAAGGTAGTAACTTACACTTTGCTTGGACTGCTGCTATAGCATCAAATTGATTTTGGCATCTCTAACATATCACACCTCTCTCCCTTCTACTATATATTGGTGCCAAATAATCTTTATAAAAGGAGCACATTTTATTATATTACTATACCATGTAAAAATCCATTATATTCAAGAGGAAATACAAAATTCTTAACATGGCATAAGTATATTAGCACACTATGATCTCTTCTTTCTTTTTTGTTTGGTCTATTTCTTGCCATGCTTTGATGGCAATTTTCACTTTCTTTATGCCAAATTACTTCTTGAAATTTGAACATACTCCAGATTTTCCATGTTTCGTTATTCCTTTGGTTTGCTTTTCCTCTTTTCTTTCTTTTATTTTTGCCCTTTTTTGTTAGTTATTCTTCTTGGGCCTACATTTCCTTTTCTCCAATATTCACTTGCACAGTTTATTTAAAACTCAATCACTGGCAGACCTTTGGAAATTTTTCTCTTCTATTCACGCTATGTTTATTTAATATCTTCTTTAAATTTCCTCACTCTTTTTAAACTTAAGCACATTCTTAAAAAAAAAAAAACTTTATGTCAATGCTATCCATTTAAAGTATTACATTAGCAATAAATAGGAGATAGTTATTAATGGTACAATGAAAACAAAATAATTTTATTACATTTTCCCTAGATCCCATGGCCTAGTCAAAAGACAGTAGACAGTGCTATTATATTCATTTTACAAATGAAGAAAAATGCTGTATGTTAGTAATACAACTAATTTTTATGAGATGTAAATGAAGTCTGATTATAGACGTTTCTAGATGCTAAAGACAGTATTTCCTCTTATTTCCTTATTTCAACAAGTACATTTTTCTTAATATTGCTGCTTGCTTCTTTTGTAATGCAGCATTTTTCCTAATACTTCTTATATCATTCCTTATCTATTTTAATATATTTATTAATAGACTCTCTGTAGATCAATTTACATGAGGCTGTCCAGATTTATATCTGTTGTCTCGGTGGAATTGTTAATAGTGTCTGCTTCCACTTCTAGACTATGCTAATATGAATGATGGATTATATGGTTGCACTTACTATATATGTCTGCTTCTGATGGGGAAGCAGCAGAAGTATTATATATATTTTTTGAAGTAATCATACTCCTCAAATATGTTGTTATTTAGGCCCACAAGTTCATAATCTCCTAATGTTGTCAGCTACTTGCCAGTTAACTCATAAGAAAAGAAACTGGATCACCATTTGATCACGTCTTGAGTTTAGTATTAGGGTTGACTGGCCCGAGTATTAAAAGCCCTGAGTGCCACAAAGCACATTTAGCTGTTACTCATTGGAATGCCTCAACTCTGGGTTTTATCCTTTGCTCCCAGTAAAGAAGTGGTTTTAGAAAGGAGTGCACCTGAGCTTTTAATTCTGCAGCTCTAAGAGTTTAGAGGACAGCAGCATGCAACTTTACCTAGAGTTAACTCCACATGGTTTCGCCAGCTATTTAAGGCACAGAGGCTCAATGGTGTCCTGATTTAACTCATGAGGACACATGAAGCTGAGCATTAAGTCACTATCCAGGTGGATTGTGGCTGGCACTGTTTATCCAAAGCAAAAGGTGAGGTATGGCTGAGTTGACACAGACTGAACAGGTGCGTGGTTAGTGAATGTGTGTGGGCCGAGGTAGAGGTGGAAATGGTAAACCAATGAGCGAGACCCCATTATTTACTATCTTACATTATTTTGCCAGGGGGTGCATTGCAGTCTTCTGCTCCAATCTAAAGCCACCACCCCACACGTGCCAGGTCAATGCAAACCTCAGTCACATTGGAAATTTCCTACTGTTTTTCTCTTTTTCTAATTTCCCTTCTGTATTCCTCTTTGAGGAGAAAGCTAAGAGTAGTAGTTCAGCATCTTCATTGGAAACAGAATCATAAGAATCTAATCAGGACCTGTTTTAGTTTCTCGCATGTCTTGAAATACGTAAGTTAAAGTACAGATGGTGACTAGTAAAACTGTGTCACCAGTGAACACTCGCTACTATGTCTGCTGAGATTTTCCACCATTTCCCTCAGGGTACTTCTCTGACCAGCCCTTTCTGAATATTTTGAAGTTCTACCCAGATTTCAACAGTGGCAGATGTCCCCCAAAATGAGGAGTGCTGTGCTTATTTTCTACTGTTGATTCACAAATTACCACTCATTTAGCGGCTTTTATGATCTCATAGTTCCATTAAGTTGGAATCCTGATACTCAGTGACTGGATCCTCACAGTTCGAAATCAAAGTTTCAGCCAGTTAGGAAAGGTGATCTTATCTGAGGTTAAGGATTTTCTCTAAGTGCATGAGTTCCTGGTAAATGTATTTCTTTGTTTTCATAGAGCTGAGGTCACCACTATCTTGCTGGCTGTCAACGTGGGATATGCTTAGTTCCTACAAGTTGCCAAACATACCCTGACATGTGGCCCTCTCCAAAACATGGCATGTTGCTTCTTTAAGGCTATCATGAGAATCTCTCTGTAAATCTCTCAGACTACTTTTAAGGACATTGCCTACTCATAATAATATCTCTTTTAATTAACTATGTCAACTGATTAGATACCTTAAGATTATCAGGAAAATTCCTTCTATCCCATGACATAAGCACCAGCATGATATCTCAGCATAGTCACAAATCCCATTCGCATTTAAGACTAGGAGATTACATAATGCAAAACACGAGAGGGCCATATTAGAATATTAGAATGCTGCACAGAGAAAAATAAATTTAAACGTATGTTGTAATATTTATAGATGGTTTTAATTATATTTTAATTATAAGAGTAATTACAATAATTTATAATAAGCTGATGTGCAACTATCCTTAATTTTTTAGGCAATGTTTCATGACACTGTGAAATTTGGTAACTTTTAGAGATGGTCAGATTGAACTAGGCCGAATAAAGAAAAGACAATGAAAAAAAACTGTATTTACTTTAACATGAAAAGTAAAACATTCATTAAGAAGGGAGCCATTTTTACCAAAATGCAAATGTAAAAATGTAGCTCTGAAAATTGTATAGTCAGAAGGTAATGCACATTGCATTCTTTCTCAAACATAAATGTTTCAATAGGAATGTTATCCATTTTGAAGTTCTGTTAAATGAATAATACTGGCATTAAATTGGAGGATGGAAATCCTGATGAAGTCAAGCTTTTAAAAATGTTTATTTTGCATATGTCTTAAAATGCAAATAACAAATGTGTGAATTATAACTAGATGGATAATTAAGATACATAGCAAACATGAACTGCTATGAGAGTTAAGATACAGTTACAATAAATGAGAAATAAATATATTATAACTCAAAAGTTTTAGTACGGGGCAATAAAACATTTTCAACTTAAGTACAATCAAAATACCATGTGCTCCAAACACATATAAGAATATGGAAGTAATGTTCAAAGAGTTTTGCTGATAGGAACAGTGAAAAACTAGCAGTAGCCCGGTGTATTTTATATTAAATATACAACGGGCCAACAAATCCCCTAATATCATAAAATAACAGTAATTCAAGCTAGTGATTTACTTAAGCATTTTAAAAATAAAACTAAGGTATGATTAAGATCTACAGATAAGATTTACAGTATATTTGCTACTTTGGTCAATTACTTATAAACTTTTATCACTTTTAAATGCAGAACAAAAAGTTTCCTTTTATTTATGTAACTTCCTTCCTTCTTCTTTGCTTTCATCTTGTTTTCTTTCCTTTTTTTCTTCCTTCACTTTCTTCCTCCTTCTTTTTATTCATTCTTTTATTTTATCATTTTGTTTTCACCCAAATATAGATCTGGCAACATAGAACTTGAATTATATTTCAAGCATTGGATTACTTCCCAGATACATTATTCTTATTAAAATAGATAGATGAAAAATCAGAGGGTAAGTAATGGTTAATAGTGGTCTTATACAGCATGAAAAACTGTATACATTTGAAAATAATTAATGTAATCATCCACTTTACATTAGGATTCTTTGTGCAGATCAAGTTTATCTACTTGAAAATACAGGCATTGCTAACAAATAAATTGCCATAGGCTATATGTGCTGAGTGCTGTCTAATGTAAGTAACTCCTTAATGAGATTTCTGTCTCTGCTTGAAAAATGACCACAAATATCAGTGAACATTTTATTTGGGGACTGACATACTATGTTAATCAGGATTCAGTTTACACTGTTGTTGGTAATAGAGCAGAATAAGAAAGACAGAAGTGAGGATCGAAGAGATGGGTCAAAAATTTTTGTTTCTAATTTGTCTGTCTGGTGACAATTGCCTAAACTGTGAGAACTTGATTCCAATTCTTTTCAATTGAACTAATAAAAGACATTGCTCACAAGATGATGTCATTGCTAGCGGATTGAATGAAATATGCAGAATCGTTTAGGCAGGATACGGCATATCATAGTCAATAATTGGTAGTACTTGTAGTTGTTTAAAACTGTTCCCATAACCCAGTGAATTTGGACAATATTCTGTATTTTATCTACCTTTGAAAATTCATAATGCATAATGGTTAGTGAAACGCTCTGAGGGAACTTATGGTCTCATTTATTTATTTTATTTAAGCTTAACGTTATGTCAGTTATTTATTAGGGAGCGCGCGCGTGTGTGTGTGTGTGTGTGTGTGTGTGTGTAATACTTATTGTTTTATTTTACTTTAATTTTGAAACAAACTGCCTTATTGAATTCTTTTCACTTTTTTCTTTGCATCAACATAAATAAGAATTTTCAGTTATATGAAGCCCAAAATGATACGATTTAAATTGGCAAAGTTAAAATTGTTCGTGGAAACATTTTCTGCTGATTAACAACAATTCTTGAAGTTCCACAGGAAAAAAATTTGATTTTATTTTACTTTTTGTCATACTGGAAATGGTGATTTAAAAAAATTAGTTGAGAAGACATGTATGTTTGGCCAAAAAAAAAAAACCTAATGAGAGAGAGAAAGAAATTAGAGTTCTAGAGATTTCATTACCAACTTCTTCTGAAAGTATTTTGTTTTATTGCTATAAATTAGCATTCTTTTATATCTTCCCATTTGATAATCTAAACTTCCATAGACATTGCTCATGCATATACCAAATGCTGAAGTTTTAATTTTGTAATTTGCTCAGTACTTTCTTCAGTTGTTTAACATAGGTCAGTTAATTATATAATATTAATAGAAAACACTGAGAATTCAGCAAAATGATTCTAGTTTTAATATTGAACACTCTTTAATGTGTGCAATTTTCCAATCAAATGTTAAACATTATACACTTTGGGACAATTTCAAATTTAGGAGAGAAATGCAGGCATTTTTAAAGATTTCTTTTTTGCGGGGGTTGTTACTAACCAGGGATTGGAGAAGATAAAAGGAAAAGTATAAGAATAGATGTATATTTGTTGCTGAATGTCAATGATTGAATCAGATGGGAAACTCTCTTTCCAGATGTTACTATTGTAACATATTTGTAGCAGGTGTGCACATTTTCTGATATTACACAAGCAGCAGAAATGTCCTTTTAAGTTGCCTTTTTTCCCAGAGACAACATTGGCAGGTAGAAATGGCTCTCTGAGCACAATTGAAAGCACAGCTTTTAAAGAGAAAATATAAAAGGGGAAGCAAAATGTAGCATTATGACTTCGTAGCACTTTTCAGGAAATCAAAATGAGGAATTAAGTATGTTTACTTTCTTCTAAGTATTATTGTTTTTATTCCCTTTTTCATATTTTCATTCTAAAATATGAAAGTCTATCTAAAACGATGTTTTTATTTCTGTTGTTATTGTTTCTCTAAAGATCCTAATGACATATCAGCACAAGACTTAGAACAGATTGTCACCTAGGAGTAACAGTGATGCAGGACAAGATCATCTTTCTTATCTTGCATGGTCCCTGCTCTCCTTCCGTTTCCCCTGCCCCAGTTTGCCTCCTCCTTTATGTACCATATGGCATATAATCTTTATTCCCTCAACAAATCTGCTCACAAAAAGATTTTATTTTATTTTCATGAATTTACAACCAAATGCTATCTCTCAAGTTTATTTGCATTTTAAACCTTATCTCAGATCGTGGAAGCAAAAAATTTAACACCCTGTTAAGCGGATTTTAAGCATCACTCGGCAGGCAGGAGTAAGTGTTCTATGAGCAAATCCTTTCTCTGCATCTCAGAAATTGTATTCTCTGTAGTAGCTTCTCCAGGTGGGAAGGTGAAATAGTTTAGAAATAAAATTGCTAAGTATTTTATTGAGGATTTTGCATCGATGTTCATTCATGAGGGAGACATTGGTCTAACATTACACATTTTTTAAAATTGTTGTCTCTGCCAGGAACTTTGTTATCAGGATGAATGTTTGCCTCAAACATAAAATGCGATACAGAGAGGATTCCCTAAAAAAAACTACGATTCTCTCACCTCGCGACGGACGACAGCGACGAAACACACCAGAAGACCCCAACTCACGTTTCACGACGCGAGCACAACAACGCCCTCCTCTATGATCGTCTCTATCCCCACCCCACGATCATATTCACGAGCACCACATCATATAGACACTCACACCTCTTCGCACCCATTTTGGCTGATAGGCTATTAATTATTGCTCACATTTCAGCGCCTGCTCTTGGTCTCACCTCGGGCTTTCGCCCTTCTTCTGGTTTAGTCTTGGAAGAAGTGCAATGGATGGCGCTGGAAACCATCCATCCTTAGCAAACTAATCACAGCCGCAACCAAACACGCCATGTTCTCACTCCATAGGTGTGGAAGCTGGACAATGAGCATCACTTGACTCGGGCGGGGATCATCGCACCTGGGCTATCCTGGGGAGGCCGGCGGAGGGGAGGGCGGATGCACTTGGGCGTTCTATACTGATATAAATGCTAAATTGATGGGTGCTGATGAGTTTGTGGGTGCAAGCACACCAACATGGCACAAGTATACCATATGTAACAAACCTGCACGTTATGCCATGTACCCTAGACCTTTAAAGTATAATACAAAAAATTTTTAAAAAAAGAAATAAAATTGGCTAGATTAAGGGCACCGGCAGACTAAATTTGGATCCCTGCTTTCTGCATTTTACTCTTGAATGTTCTAGGGAAAGCCATTAACTTTCTTTTCCATTTCAGCTAAGTGGAGTTAAGTAATCAAAGCTACTCTAAAGGTGTTGGGAGAATCAAATAGCTTATTGGGAAAAGTCTCTAATTAATATAACTGGTAACTATTATTATTTCATTAGTCTTGTTTTGGCTGAAGACTTAGAGTACCCTTTAACTTCAATTTTTTTAAATAGATTGTGTTTTATCTATTCTCTTACGAAATGTTACACCACACCTTAAAATAGGTCCAGTCTTTCCAGATGGGTGCCAGGTGCTCCAGGTCTAACATCTTTGGAATTCTTCTCAGCTATTCTGCTTGACGTGCCTGCTGTCACATCGTATTCGCATTTTCTCTGTTCTCTTTGCACCTAGAATCCAATACTCCTGTATCCGTTGCTCGGCTCTTTTTCTGACAACCAATAATGCCTGCGCAACAGGACACGTCATGCTCAGCACGAATCCAAGTATATTAGCCGCCGCAAGCGCGTGAGTCAACTACTAAACCTCACAGATTAACGCTAGCTCACCAGCACAGATATTCAACCTTGCCTACTTTCTTACCTCCAGCGGGTGTGCGATCTACGTTCATCATCTGACACCGCTGCCTTACTGGCTTCTCTCGGCAATATAGCACTGGTGGCTGCTCATTTGAGAGTCGTCAAAATTTCTTCTCTTCTCCGATACATACTGTCTTTGGCTTCTGATACCTCAATACTTTTTTCCTTGCTTTTATTCTTGAACAATTCCCTTCAGTCCGCAACCTTTCTGGATGTTTGACTTATGTCCATCTACTGTCAGGCTACTGAATTGTGTCAACCGCAATACTCGCGTTTTTTAACATATCTTGTCTAACCATGATCCGAGCTCAATCATTTTATCTATTCATCCCTCTCTCCTCTACTTTTTAATGTTTGGCTTCTACCTCTGTTCCTCCTAATCATACAATAACAAGAATTGACCGCTATAAATTCTAATTCTTCTTAATTACGTTCCCATATCTCCACCCAATTTTTAATTCTGAAAGCTTTACATTATATGAGTTATCGTATCATAAGCTAAACCATTTTATTGCTTCCTTTGTTTCAACCGTAACCTATTTATTTAACCCTGAGTGAAGAATATTTTTAGTTCCTACTTCTTTCCTGCCATTCCATATCTACAGATAATACTAAGCCAAAATACAAAAAAAAAACTTGCCTTAAATACCCTTTCTATCTCAATTAAATATTGGCAGGAAAAGCACAAAATTACAACAAATTTAGTTAAAGATGTAATTAAATTGGTTTTATTTGTCATTCAGGAATTATGGTAGCTTCGATCCTACAAAATAGAATGAGAGCTCCCACTGGGCAATGGCAGAACCTTTTGAAAGAAGGAAACATGGAAACAGAACAATGGAAAGAAAAAGAACTCGTTGGTTGACATGAGGTTACTTTATTTGTAATAGTTAAAGCACAAATGACTTCCTTATTGCAATGACTCAAGTAGACTAGAGTCTCCAGATTTCTGGAATAACTGATCTATTTGGCAACCTACCTGTTTTCTTAAGCTTTGGTTTGGCCTTGTCTGTTGGGGCCTAGTGCAGGAGCTCAGTCCAACACAATTGCCTCCTATAATTTTTGTTTATCCACACAAACATTAATTCCTGGTGGAATGTGAAAGAGATACTTCTAAAAGTCTTACTGAAGAATATCTTCATAATATCTGGTTAGAAAAATAATTCTCAAACCTAATATAAAGTAAAAAATTATGAAGGAAAACCTTAACAACATTACTGTAAAAACTTTCTGTTCACCAAGTAACATCATAAAGCGGAACACGTAGAGACTGAGGGGACATTGCTTTATAATACAAATGCAATGCCTATAGATGTAGGAATATCCTAGAAAACACATAGAAAAAACATAGGGAAATTTCTACTTTAATCAAGAGAATAAAATTATTTCTCACACCATCATACTGGTAAACATTTAGAATATCTAAAATAGCTATTGCTACATTTTAGAAACTCTCGTATACTGCTAGTGAGGGTATATTAATTAATAGGAGTATTTTAAATAGGATCTATGTTCTGTAACACAAACACAGCAGAAGCAAATAGAATTTTATTTATCTCCTGTGGGAAAGTATCTCTGTAACTTGGAAGTTTTCAAGAACCCAGCCTCTGTTTTATTGTTCCATCATAGTAGTGGGCCCAAGATGGCCCACATTCATTGGTTAGTAGAAGAGAATGAAGAAAATCTTCTGAAAAATCAAGATAAAATGTAGAACAAAGAGATGTTCATCACCGAGAGGGAAAGGATTTAAGAGAAAGTTTTTCCATTCAATAATGCATTCCTTATTCATTAAGCAACTATACGACAGGCATTGAGTTAGAACCTTTATCTCCATGTTACTCTAAGAGCTGATCAATGACTAATTTTTAAAAGCACCAGTTCATATCTTTCACATACCAGTAAATCAAGCTACATATTTATGAAATATAATATCAATTTGTATTCTAAAATATATATTTTTTCTTTCTGAAAACTTGGAGCAAGGAATTATTTCTTGCTTTAAAAATAAAAAAGCAATATCTAGGCTGCATGTGTTTGTTCATGCTTATAATCCTAATATAATCCCAACACTTTGGGAGGCTGAAGTGGGAGAATCCCTTGAGGCCAAGAACTTCAGACCAATCTGGGCAACATACCAAGATCCCATCTCTAAAATAATTTTTTAATTAAGATTAGCTGGGCATCTGTAGTTCCAGCTACTTGGGAGGCTAAGGGGGTAGGATTGCTTAAGCCCAGGATTTCTATGCTGCAGTGAACTATGTTCCTGACACTGCCCTCCAGCCTGATCAAAAGCACAAGATTTTGTCTCAAAATACATTAATTAATTAACTAAATTATATCGAATATGGTCCCTTAAGCAAATAAATAACCAAATTAATTAAATACATATAATTATGTTACATAAATTAATTTTTTAGTTCATTTCTTTAATTCACACATGTTTTGAACCTCAACTTGTATCAGGTACCATACAAAATTCTAAATAAAATAAGAATAACTTAAAAATATTTATTCTTGACTGGGTGCGGTGGCTCATGCCTGTAATCCCAGCACTTTGGGAGGCCGAGACGGGTGGATCACCTGAGGTTAGGAGTCTGAGACCAGTCTGGCTAACATGATGAAACCTGTCTCCACTAAAAATACACAAATTAGCTGGGCATGGTGGTGGGCACCTGCAATCCTAGCTACTTGGGAGACTGAGGCAGGAGAATCATTTGAACCTGGGAGGCGGAGGTTGCAGTGAGTCTAGATCATGCCACTGCAGTCTAGCCTGGGTGACAGAGTGAGACTATGTCTCAAAAAAATATTTATTCTCAAAAGGTGTCTATGCTTTTGTGGGAAAAGATGTAAAACAAGT